>NC_072413.2:53574420-53914920 GCF_028858775.2 Pan troglodytes | reverse complement strand
GATGAATTCCAAACCATCGGCAAAAAATGTGTGAGCATTGGAGAGGCCAATATTAATTAGATCAATGAGTAGGTACCATCACCTTTTCATGGTTATCTGCCAGACTCTGAATGTAAACACACACACACAAACACATATACATATTTAGGACACTACTCCCTGCCCCTTCTAAGCTCACTATGAATGCATTAACCTTTCTAATGTGGCTACTCTGAAGGGGACAGCTGCCTTAGCAATGGTACAGGGTGAAGCTCATTATTACAGAATAGCAGGTCATGAAGCAGCAGAGGCAGACTTTCTCCTGCTGAGAAAACCATTCCTACCCACCTGCTGTACCAAGTAACTGTCACCATAAATCAAGGCCAGGGAGGAAGCACATGTTTGCTGGTATGTAGATGCAGTCACAACAACAAAAGCCTAGAGGAGGTGGGCACCTTGGCCTCTTCTCAACAGACCACCTGGGCCTCAGAGATCTCAGCCCTCGGTCCCTACATATACAAAACCAGTCTGCTGTTCCAACTGCAGCAATTCCCTCTGAGCAGTGTTCATCTCTTTGTTCAGGTCACCTTGTCTTTTCCATTTCTAAAGCTGTAGGGTTGAGGGTCAGGCTTATGCACCTGACCTAGAAAAATGTCCCATAAACGCATTTATACTAGAGATGAGGATGGCAAATTTCTGTGTATACTTCACTGTGAGGAGTCTAGTACCTAAAATTTCTCCATTAAAATACATATGAACATTCGTTCGGGTCTTTCTCCTATTTAGGATCAGGTCAGCCCAAAGAATAGGCCATCTTTAGAATATTTGAATTTTAATCTTCAGCTTCCCACTTTGTGTGTCCTGATTGCCTTTGAAAATATGATGAAAGCTATAGACCCTCTCCCAGAAAAATGTGCAGAATTTTACACACAATTTCAGAGGGTTCACAGATCCCTGGAGGCGTGTATGAAAACCTTTCGCTAGGCTGACAAGCATTTCTTTCTCCAATTATAAGAAGATTGCTTGGCCAAGAAGGAATAGTGCTTGTCATTACCAGCTACTAACAAGTCAATCTTTATTTGTCTCTTCAATAAGCTGGTCAGGCTAAGAGCCCTGTTCAATCTGCCACACTCATTGGGATATTTAGATTCCAACAGAATACAGAACAGAAAGTTGTAAAGCATATTTTCTGCCTTATCTGTCTTCCATTTTCTCCTTGGATTTCTCCTCCTCCATCACCACCTTAAATCTTGGTTCTTGATCACATCTCTCTCCTGTTTAAGACATTTCAGTGATGATTTAGTGTCTTCTACAGGGCAAAGTCCAATTTCCTTGACTTGCTTTCAAGGTCTTCCATCTTCTTCCTCTGGCCTCAGCTTCCATTCTTTGCATCATGTGTTGTTTTTGCCACCCAGAAGTACCAATAGCCCACTCTCCATGCTTCTGCTGGTTTTGCTCATGTGGGCTTCTGGCCTGGAACGCTGCTCTGGTCACCTTCCTATCCCTACTCATCAATTCACTCATTTGCTCCAGGGAGCCTTTGCTGACTCCTCCCTGTGTTCTTTGTCACCTCCAGACTCCTTTTTCCTATAGGCACATATCAGTTCATTGTTCTCTCCTGGGTCTGTCTGTCCCACAAGACAGTGAACTTTCTGGGAGCATAGCCGAGTGTGTTCACCTTTGTATCACCAGGATCTCATGCATAGTAGGTACTTGGTAAACATTCATGGAAGGAGTGAAGGAAAGATCCCGTGAATACCTCCATTCCACTCAGAGACACTATATTCTCTAACAGGACAAAGTCTCCCTGAAAGTCTATATGCAGAAAACAATGTTAAATCAGAGAACGGGCCAGGCACAGTTTCTCAAGCCTGTAATCCCAACACTTTGAGAAGCCGAGGCAGGTGGATTGCTTGAGCCCAGGAGTTCAAGACCAGCCTGAGAAATAATGGCAAAACCACATCTCGACAAAAAATACAAAAATTAGTCCACCCGGCGGCCGCCCCATCTGGGAGGTGGGGGGGCCCCTCTGCCCGACTGCCACGTCTGGGAAGTGAGGAGCTCCTCTGCCCGGCCGCCACCCCGTCTGGGAGGTGTACCCAACAGCTCATTGAGAACAGGCCATGATGACAATGGCGGTTTTGTCGAATAGAAAAGGGGGAAATGTAGGGATAAGAAAGAGAGATCAGATTGTTGCTGTGTCTGTGTAGAAAGAAATAGACATAGGAGACTCCATTTTGTTCTGTACTAAGAAAAATTCTTCTGCCTTGGGATGCTGTTAATCTATAACCTTACCCCCAACCCCGTGCTCTCTGAAACATGTGCTGTGTCAACTCAGGGTTAAATGGATTAAGGGCGGTGCAAGATGTGCTTTGTTAAACAGATGCTTGAAGGCAGCATGCTCATTAAGAGTCATCACCACTCCCTAATCTCAAGTACCCAGGGACACAAACACTGCGGAAGGCCACAGGGTCCTCTGCCTAGGTAAACCAGAGACCTTTGTGTTTATCTGCTGACCTTCTCTCCACTATTGTCCTATGACCCTGCCACATCCCCCTCTCCGAGAAACACCCAAGAATGATCAATAAATACTAAAAAAATTTAAAAAAAAATAAAAAACAAAAAAATTAAATTAAAAAAAGAGTAATTACAGCTAAAAAAAAAAAAAAGAAATTCCATTTTCTTTATCCAATCTATCACTGATGGGCATTTGGGTTGGTTCTGAGTCTTTGCTATTGTGGACAGTGCTACAATAAACATAGGTGTGTATGTGTCTTTATAGTAGAATGATTTATAATCCTTTGGGTATATACCCAGTAATGGGATTGCTGGGTCAAATGGTATTTCTTGTTCTAGATCCTTGAGGAATCCCCACACTGCCTTCCACAATGGTTGAACTAATCTACACTCCCACCAACAGTGTAAAAGCATTCCTATTTCTCCACATCCTCTCCAGCATCTGTTGTTTCCTGACTTTTTAATGATCGCCAGTCTAACTGGCATGAGCTAGTATCTCATTGTGGTTTTGATTTGCATTTCTCTAATGACCAGTGACGATGAGCTTTTTTTCATGTTTGTTGGCCACATAAATGTCTTCTTTTGAGAAGTGTCTGTTTATCTCCTTCCCCCACTTTTTGATGGGGTTGTTTTTTTCTTGTAAATTTGTTTAAGTTCCTTGTAGATTCTAGATGTTAGCCCTTTGTCAGATGGATAGATTGCAAAGTTTTTTCCCATTCTGTAGGTTGCCTGTTCACTCTGATGATACTTTTGCTGTGCAGAAGCTCTTTAGTTTACTTAGATCCTACTTGTCAATTTTGGCTTTTGTTGCCATTGCTTTTGGTGTTTTAGTCATGAAGTCTTTGCCCATGCCTATGTCCTGAACGGTATTGCCTAAGTTTTCTTCTAGGGTTTTTATGGTTTTAGGTTTTATGTTTAAGTCTTTAATCCATCTTGAGTTAATTTTTGTATAAGGTGTAAGGAAGGGGTCCAGTTTCAGTTTTTTGCATATGACTAGCCAGTTTTCCCAATATCATTTATTAAATGGGACTGCATCTTTAATAATTATGCCTGGTTAAGCTGATGCCGGTGTTCTTCAAACTATACCTTGAGAAATATTATCCTAGGGTTTAGGGCAGTGGTCCCCAACCTTTTGGGCACCGGGGACTGGTTTTGTGGGAGACAATTTTTCCATGGACCAGGGTTGAGGAGGGGGGATGATTTCAGGATTAAACTCAGATAATCAGGCATTAGATTCTCATAAGGAACATGCAACCTAGATTCCTCGCATGCACAGTTCACAATAGCGTTCACGTTCCTGTGAGAATCTAATGCCACCACCGATCTGAGAGGAGGTGGAGCTCAGGCGGTAATGAGCTCGCTTACCTGCCACTCACCTCCTGCTGTACAGCTTGCTTTCTAACAGGCTACAGACCAGTACTGTTCCACAGCCCCCAGTGGTTGCGGACCCCTGGTTTAGGACACTGGCTAACCCATGTATACCCCTTTTCTGATCACCAGGATCTGCATCTTTCTTTTGAAACAGGGCTAAGGGCTCACCAGTCTCCTGCAGTCAAATGGTCAAATCAAAAATGGAGAGAAGGCTAAGGTACTGCTTTCCAAGTTGTGTATTCTCTCAGGCCAGCGAGCTCACTGGTGTGGGAAGATCAGGGAGTCAGAGGCTAATGGTGAAGACCTTTCTCACATTCTCCATCCTCAGTCTTTTAAAGATACAGTTTTTAATCATATTAAGGAGGAAGACATAAGATGAGGTAAAGCAAATGCCACTGATGTCTGAAGCAGGGACCTGTATTAATGACCTGAAGAAAGATACCTCTGAAGGGAAAGTTATGGAAGAATTCCAGAGAGATGGCCTGAGTATCACTTCAGAGAGAGCCCAGATGGCCTAGATGATATCTGAAGACAATGAAGTATGGTGCTGACAAGGCCGGTCAGCTTGGCAAGGATCCTTTCACAAAGATCTGAAAAGGAGAGCTTCACAAGAGGTGAACCCATGAGAAGGGGATGAAGGTTTGCCAGGAGCTATGGAGCTGGGGTCAGGTTCAGCAACTCACTGCCTCTTCTTACCACCTTAAAGATCACACTGGTGAACCACTGACACATGGATTCTCATTTTTCCTCCAAGAAATTATTTTATATAGCCTTTCCTCCCCAAACCACTTTATTGTTCATTTCATTCCTTTCGGTTTTTCCTTTTTGGTAACACTATACCCCTGTAAGATACAACAACAGATGAGTGCATCACTATGTTTGCACATACACAGAATTTCAGAAGCTCTATGCTTTTCCTTCTCCTCCTCTTCCCTCAGCCTCCTTCTCCTCCTCCTTTCTCCCCCACCTCCTTCTCTGATGTGTGTGTGTGTCCATGTTTCATGACCCATACCTGGCATTTGACACAATACCAGTGTCAGAAGTCAAAGCAATAAAATACTATGCCATGTCAACTCAGTCTATTTATGAAAATGGACTTGCCAGCCAGTCCCAGCCTGATGATAGAAGTGCGTTCACTTTCTAGTGGCTAATATTAAAAAGCCAAAAAATAACAGATGTTGGCGAGGTTGTGGAGGAAAGAGAAATCTTATACATTGTTGGTGGGAGTGTAAATTAGTTCAACAATTGTGGAAAGCAGTGTGGCAATTCCTCAAAGAGCTAAAAACAGAACTACCATTCGACCCAGCAATCCCATTACTGGGTATATACCCAGAGGAGTATAAAGCATTCTACCATAAAGACACACATGCGAATGTGCATTGCAGCACTATTCACAACAGCAAAGACATGGAATCAACCTAAATGCCCATCAATGACAGATCGACAAAGAAAATGTGATACATATACATCATGGAGTACTATGCAGCCATAAAAAAGAAAAAGATCATGTCTTTTACAGGAACATGAATGGAGCTAGAGGCCATTATCTTTAGCAAACTAACGCAGGAATAGAAAACCAAATACCATATGTTCTCACTTATAAAGTGGGAGCTAAATGATGAGAACTCACAGATGCAAAGAAGGGAACAACAAACACTGCGGCTTACTTGAGGGAGAAGGGTGGGAGGAGGGAGGGGAACAGAAAAAATAATGAATGGTTACTAGGCTTAATACCTGAGTGATGAAATAATCTGTACAACAAACTCTGTGACACAAGTTTACCTATATAGCAAACTTGCACATGTACTCCTGAACCTAAAGTAAAAGTTAAAAAAAAGAAAGAAGTCTGTTTAGTTTCCACAACTGTTTCATTTGGAGTTTTTCTTTTATTGATTCATCCATCCATCCAACAAACATTTAATGAGGACCTGGAAAGTACCAGGCACTGTCCTGGTTGCTGAGGATACCAAATTTAAATAAGATTGGTTCTTCTTTTCCAAGGGTTTACTGTCCAGTTGGAGAAACAGACATTGAAACAGACAAATGACAAGATGGCACTGTAGTTCAGGAGTAGAAATGAGCACAGGAGTGGGAGCACAGAGGATGCTGCTTGAAGAGTTGGGAGACCCTGCAATTCATCCAAGAAGCTGCTCTGCCATCGGTGACCTCCATCCATGCAAGATGCAGCAGGCTTAATGAAGTGAGGGAAGGATCATAGGGCAGGAGTACTGAGAAAAGCTTTCATAATTTATCACTAGATGCATGCTGGAAACTTGGTTTCTCCCAAAGTAAAATCAGTTGTTCTAATTAGCTCTTCTCATGTGAAAGCCAAGACTGTCCCCATCCTTTAGGACATTGTCAAGCAAATCTGTTATGTGTGAAGCTGGGAGATTAGATATGAAATTACGGAAGAAACAAGTACTTCAAGGAAAACAACATGTTCTCTCTGAGAACCTCTTGAAGTTTAGCCACAAGTTCATACCAACGCTTTGTGCTGGCTAAGTGCCTGATTTCTGAGGAGTTCAAAGCACATTGTGGACAGTTCCTCCATGGTTGTCATAGAAACTCTCCAATGGGGATGCATAGCCAGAGACATTGTCCAAGTGGGAGGTAAACAATAGAGAAGAACATAAGCTAGGTTCCCCCTGAGTTCTTCTGGGGGCCCCTTCCCCTTGTTTTTCACATTTGCTCATTACCTCCTAAGGCTTCCACCCCCACTGACCCTGCGGACCCCTAGGTCTGTGGGTTCGGCCCTTGCTTCTTCGATAGATATAGAGCTCTCTGTCTACCTGGACATCCTCTGGATGTCCACAGCCACACTTGGCATCTAGCTTCTCCAGACCTGTGGGTGGGAAAGAAAGTACATATCAGGAAGGTATTTTTAAAATCTGACATTCTAATGAAGATAGAGATGGAGATTCTAATCTCTTTTCTAGAATTTTTTAAAAAATCAGATCTGATAGTAACAAAATAGATTAGTTTGGATTAGTTTGACTTTCATTTTTTTTTTCTACTTGCTTTTCTTTTTGAAGAATCCCAATATCAGGAAGACAGAAAAAAAGCCCCAAGATATTTAAATGGAATGTGGCAGAAACTCTGAGCAGCCTCCTACTCCTCTCTCTTTTTTCTTAATAACAGGACCTTGATTTTATTTGGTCCAGCAGTGCACACAGCTGAAAGATGTTTGTCAGCCTGCTTTGTGGTTAGCAGTAGCCATGTGACTGAGCTCTGGTGAGTGAGATGTATCATATGGGACTTCCAAGAAGACTGTTTGAAGAGATTTAAGGATGCCTGACATGCTGGGAAAAGAGGCTGTTGTCCTCCTTCCTCCTTCCTGCTGCCTGGGATACAGACATGATTGCTAGAGCTTCAGCAGCCTTCTTCTTCTTCTAAGAAGACTTGGGGGATTGAGAACTATGCTGAAGATAGAGGAGCCTGGGTCTCTAATGACTTCACAGAGCTGCCATACAAACTCTGGGCTGCTTTCTTCCAGATTTCCTTAAGTGAAAGGATTTAAGCCACTGTCTATTTGAATTACTATATTCAGATCTCTGTTACAACAAAACCTAATCCTTACTGACAAATAATGAGGAATTAATTGTAATATCAAAAGCTTAAGCTTGAGAGAGACTAACAGCCACTTTGTGAGGGTGACAAATCAGTCCTTTCCATATTCAAGGTCATCGTGACCCTATTGGATGTGAGGCAGTGGCATCAGTGGGACAAGGAATGAATATTGGGTTGAGGGGCACTGCATGGCCTGATCAAGTTCAAAGGCCCTGGTAGCTAATGCTCTTCCTGGTTTTGTTGTTGAATGACTTCTCTTTTAGCCAATTTCAGCACTAGGACACTGACTCCTCAGCCTGCATTGGACTGGGTCAGACTGTGAGCTACATGACCCAAGTTAGCATGGAGCAAACCATCCTCACCATAACTAATCTTACTTGGAAGCTGGTGACAAATCCATTCACAGCTGAGATCAACTGTGAAAGAGGGAAGAAGTCTCATTTAGTGAGAAAAACAAGTTACTTTCTGCCCTTCCCAACCCATCTAGATGGCCATGCCCATCTCCACAAAACCCCAGCACAAGAACTATCCCTATCACCAGGAGGACAGACTGACAGGAGGCCAGAGATCAAATTTTGCCAGTGGTACTTCCTCCCCCTTCACCACTGCCTCTTAATATCCCATAGGGTCAAGCAGGGATCCGGACGGCAACTTCCACAATCAGAGACTCAGGAGACTCCTGGAGTCAGCCCTGCCCACTTGCCTCTGAGAGCCATTGTCTAGGAATGCAGACAGGACACGGTTTCCCCACAAGGTCAGTGGAAAGAGGCTTTGCCTTTCCCTTGTGTTTCTTTTGGCTCCCTGACATGAGCACAGCCTGTCCCACATCAAGGAATTCTTCAGGATTTCTTGGGAGTGCTGTGACGGCAGGAGCATAATTCCCAGTAGTCCAGGATAAAGCCACTTTTGATTGGGTGCCTCCTTTTTCACATTACAAACTAACACTCTTGGCATTTCTTAATGAAAAACAGGTCTTTAGAATCTGAGAATTAGTAGTCAGATTTTTAACACCTTGTCAAAGACAACCTCACTCAGCACAGTGTTTTGGAAACAGCCCTGTTATTGGCCACCCGAGGGTCAGGTTAGAGTGCTGCTGTTCTGTTGATTGGCCGTGAGATCTTGGGCAAGTCACTTGGACTTATGGAGCCTCGAGTTGTATCCAGTCATCTTTATTTTTGTGACTTCTATGTACTAAGCATTTTCCAAGGTGCTGAGAATTCAAGAGTAAACAAATAGATCAAAAATCCTTGCCATTACGGGGTTTATGATGGAGGGACGTGGGGATGTGGGAAGAGACCTTAAATACAGATGTCACATATTCATAGATGTTTACAAACTTTGATAAATACTATGAAAGGAAAGTACCTAGCTGTCAGATAGGTAGTCATTTAATTTAGATTGAGGGGTAGAAGACAAGGAATGTATGGGACATAGCCAGGCAAAAATGGGGAAAGACAGTTCCAACAGCAGGGAGTAGACAGGGAATGGATCTGCGAATTTCTCTTGCATAGCTCCAACATCATAATAATTATAATAGTCAAGTGGTCTGGGAGAACCTGCTGACTAAGACCAAATGAGAGCTGTGAGCATCTCTGGAAATGCTGATAGGATATAAGCCAGTCACCAATGACCAGACAAGAGGATTTGCACTCAGGTAGATGCCAGCCAAGAACCAAACCATCTACCTTCCACCTCCACTATACCCCTAATGCCCAGATAGCATGTGACGCCAGGGAGCTTAGGTCCCCCTGAAGGTAAAAAAGGGGTGGGGGCAGTTATCCTGAATTGACTGAGATTAAACCTGAAAATATTGAAAAACACTGCAGCGATCAAGCCTAAAGTTACAGCTAGGTGCAGTTTCTGTCACGGGCTTCAGATGGGAGTTGTTTTTGCCACAGGAGATCAAGGGTCTTGTTTTGTCTGCTCTACACACCTGTATTGTAACCTGTGAAGCATTTCTGTGTAGGTATGTGATGTGTGCCCTGTGCAAAAAGAGCACAGTGGAATGAGTCACTTGTTTGTTGTTATGGGGCACAGGTAGGGAGGCAGGCACAGCTGCATCACTATCTTGGCAGACTGGTGGTGACACTCCCCATGCCCATGTCCAGGCTCCTACTCTCACCCCACTCGGTCCTCGCTCTGGCCTGGACTGAGATTTTCCCCTGCCCTCCAGGACTGTGCACACTCACAAGAGGGGCTTCACCTGCTCTCGGGTACATTTCCCAGCCTGCTGCCAACTTTTCTTCTTCCTCTCCAGGATGCGGCTCTGAGAACCAGGCTCCTGGAGTATTGCCTCCCGGCAGCCCCCTCCCCCCCATGCCCTCTGAGATACCCCCTGGGTGAGCCTACAACCCTGACTGCTGTCTACCCAGCAGGGGTGGCTTCTGCTTGCCCTGCCATCCAAGGGAAGGGGCTGCAGGCACCAACGTCAGACAGAGGCCTGAGCAGAAATGTGAGTAACCATGAACATGTAAGAGGCAGGCCTAGCAGAGCGAGGGATGGGCTGCATTGAAGCCTACAGGGCACATGCCTGTGGTCCAGAAGAACAGCATCCCCCAGAGCAGAGGGACCATCTCCTGCCAAAATGTACGGCCACGTAGAACTCACCCACGCGAAACCAAGACCCAGCCTTGTGTAACTAACAAATAGTATGAGGCCTTCCCTAGGGAGCACATTATACCAAGTCCATCATTGATTTATTGTGAAAACTGAGATTTCTTTTTTCTTCTGGCAGACAGAGAGCTTGCAGACAGGATGGGGGAACTACACCACACTGAGACCTGACCACAGCCTGGAAATTCAACCACACTCTCCAATTACATCGGGGGGGTCTCCATGTGCCTTAGAACACAGCAGAAAGAGCACTAGCCTTGGAGTCAGACAGACCCAGTCTTGCACCCGGCTCTCTGTCACCTGGAACAAGCTACTGAATGTCTCTAAGTTCAGGGCGAGTATCCACTTCATGAGTGTTTTGGCAGATTTGTGATATTGCATGTGACATGTGATATTGCATAAAACCCGACTATTTTTCTCTATCTCGGAAACCTACTGTTGACACTGAACCTATTGCAATTGTAATTTTATTAGTTTGCATTTTACTTGCATTTACTGTTATTGTTGTTGCTGTTTATATCCCTCACCAGACTATAAAATCCATGAGAGCACAGACCATAGCTGCCTTGCTCACATGCATTCCAGAACCTAGCACATAATAGGTACTCAAGAACACTATTTTCTGTAAAATGTATATCCACCCAATAAAAATTAGTTTCTCTTCCTCTCTTGGCTCTGCAGAGAAGTCAAATATTCCTGACCTAGCCCTCAAAGCTGGGTGGTTGGATATTCATTGCAGCATTTATACCCCAAACTCCTGAGAAAGGAGACTGAGGAAACCAGGAGGCACTGCTGATCACTAGAAACAGTTCCAGTGTTTATCTAATGGGATACTACTAAGTCACACCCCCAGGAGCCACTTTAGAAAGAGACAATAAACCGCCTCCCTCTGCCAGGACCAAGCAGAGAGATGCTGCCTCTGCCCCATCTCCCAGGAGCCTCAGCAAAGGCCCTCCGGCCCAGGGGTGGGCTGCTGGGGTGAGCAAAGCTTCCAGTAATTGCAACACAGTTTCTTCAAGAGATGGAAGGAAAAGCATTTCAATAATAAGCAAAGGAGAGGGAAAATCAATAAGGATGTGTGTAATGAATTTTTGTTTCCTGAAATAGCCTGGCAGGAGCCTTGCCAGGAAGAGTTAGGACTAATCAGTGACAAGATGAGAGACACAAATCCAAGAATATTATTCAGCTCTGCAGCCTCCCTGGGTGAAAGAATGTCAGGGTAAGGAATTGCAAAGAGCTTAGCCTATTGTCCAGAAACATAGGAGAATCTGGACAAAGGTAACAATAGCACTTCTACTTGTTTGGGAAGAAACCTGCACTTCTCTGGAATTTGAGGGGGGTTCTGAGCAGGTTGGACAAATGGTAACATTTTCTTTAACCCTCAAGTCAACCACCCCATCATCAATACTACATAAAAGACTAAATACGGGGCTATTGCGGGCTGCATGATGGTGATGAGCAAACTGCAACTCTGCCATTCACTAATCATTCACTGTGTAGTCTTGGGTAGGTTACTTAAAACCTCTGAGCCTCCGTTTCCTTCTATAAAATAGGGATCTAAGCATTCCCAGGTTGTAAAACTGTTGTGAAGATTAAATGAGGTAGAATGTCAATCACAGCTCAGTGCCTGACACAGGGTAAGCTCCCAATAAATGGTTGCTGTTATTGTCACCATTATGGTTAAATAATCCCATGTCACTGTGAGTCCTTGTTAAGATCACTGAAGCTTCTGCTAGACTGCATGCCCTTGACAGGAGAGGACCACATTTTCATCCTAGAATACCCTGTACCTGGAAGAGCCAATAGATGTAGAAATAAGGACAAAGTGATTCTCGCTTTCATAATCTCCTCTGAACATCTGAGATTGTGTGTGTGTTTGTGTGTGTGTGTGTGTCCCCTGACAAATGGAGAGAATTCCCTTACAGGGATTTAAGTGTCTAACAACTCACTCACCTATGACAGAGCAATTAGGCTTGCATTAGCACTTCTTAAAACCACTCTGAAGTATTTTCACTTTTTGCCATAATTATGTACAACGTAGTAAAGTGGCTCTGAAGCATACTATCATCTTTTCTGTAACTACATTTTTACATCAACTTTACTGAGGCACAATTTACATATAATAAAATAGACGCACTCTGGTGTACGGTTTGGTGAGTTTTGATAAATGTCTACACTCAGGTAACTACTACCTAAATCACAATGTAAAAACTTTCCACCACGCAAATGGGCTCCTTTGTGCCCTTTCCCAGTCAATCCCCACCTCCACCTCCAGCCCCAGATAACCACTAGCACATCTGTTGTAGATGGGATGAGTCTTTTCTAGAGTTTTATTTAAATGGAAACATGCCATATTTAGTCTTTTATGTCTGGACTCTTTTGCTCAACAGAATGTGTTTGAGATTCATTCATTTAGCTGCATGTATTATCAATAGTATATTTCCTTCTTATCGCTAAGCAGTATTCCATTGTATGAATATATTACATTTTTAAAAAATCTGTTCACCTATTGATGAACTCTTTGGGTTGTTTCCAATTTTTAACTATTATGAATAAAGCCACTATGAATATTCATGTACAAGTCTTTTGACACATTTTCATTTTTCTTGGGTAAATACCCAAAAGTGGTATCGCTGGGTCATATAAGTGTACGTTCAAATTTATAAGATGCTGCCAGGCTATTTTCCGAAGTGGCTGTGCCATTTTACATTCTCACTCACAATTAGAGTTCTTGTAGCTCCATCTATTCTCTAGCACTTGGCATAGTTGAGACTGCTTTTTAATGAGTGATCATTGCTCTGTTTTACTTGGACCTTTCTAGAATTTCTTCTTCTCTCCCTCTGCTTCTGTTTTCCAGAACTTCTGTCTTCCATTTAGTGTCTCCAAAGGGCAGAAGTAAGGTGACGGTGTTTATTATTACATTGCAGAACTTGTTTTAAATACATTTTGAAAGTGCTGAAAGGACTGTCAGGGCTCATCTGTCAGAGAGAGTTCTTCCACCCAGATTTTCTCTTGTTTACTTCACCACAACCCACACATGCAAAGATATACATGTATGATCTCTTTCTCTTTGGGCAAACTGGGCCCTGGAATAGTTTATTTGTAGCAAACAAAGGGGAAAAAAGGCTCAATTTCCTTTAGACACTAAACAGTCCATTTCTAGGCCATTCTCTTCAACATCTGCTCAGAGAGTGAAATCTTCTCTGGTGTCTGTCGCTCTGGACTTGCCTCCAGTCTCTCGTTAGCCCACTTTGGCCTCTATAGCTTATGCCAGTCACTAATTTCACAGTAGCTGGCTACTGATTGCACCTGTAAACAGATTCATTGTTTCATAAAAAGTAAAATATCTCAGCTATGTTTCCTTTCATGATATCAATTACTATCTTAGAAACTAAAATCTCAATCTGCAGCAGAACGAAGAAAGCACACAAGGTATTTCATTATAAAATTATAAAGATTTTGACTTAAAAAAATTCATGTACTTTAATTTTCCAAGATTCTAACATAACCAGCTTTTTTCTGGGACTAAAAAAAATAAAACCAAACAAATCTTTATGATGGAAATGATGGAAATGCCAAGATCTTTCTTAAAGTTGTGTAAATGATTTCTTAAGAAAGGCGATTAAGAGAGTCTGGCAGACTTTGAGGTTCCCGAACATGTTTGGATGGTCAGATGATATTCTTTGAATAGCTTACCATTCTTTTCCAAACCCCAGCTATAAGAAAATGCAAACTTTTTTGCCAAATGCTTTTTCAATTTTAAAACTGAGTAATTGAAGGAAGATGTTTGTGCCACTATTCCTTTCTACTTAAGTCATTCAATGTTGTGCACCATAAAGCCTTGGATATGTTTGGAAGCCATTTGTAAGGCTTTTCTAAGCCCTTTTCTCAGGCACAGAATATTTTTATTTTAAGAGTAAATTAAACATTGAAAGTTTCCTGTTCAGGTGGAAATGCTGAACCCAGGGGTTTTGGGTGAGTTACAAACTTGGCAAAATGCATCCTCTGCCATCCCCAGTGATCAGTCTAGCTTCCAGCAATAGAAATACAATGGTCAAACATGCTGCTGGAGAGGAACATGGCCAGTCCCTGCAACAGGCAGATGATCAGTAATGCTGTCAGCCTCTTCTTAAGGGTTAAAGGATAGAGGCCCCGAGCTCCTCAACATTCCAGTAAATGAAAAAAAACACAAACAAAACACTAAACACCAAAGCATAGAATTGCTCATGAATGTGCAAGGTTTTTGCACTAAAAGGACAATATGGTAAGGAGATAGTCACAGATGGTACAAATATAGAATTAGCAAGAAAATTATGAAAGACTTATAAAAGACAAATATAGTATGCACACTATGCATTGATTAAAACGCACATTCTAGGACAGTGGATGTCATAACCAATCTTTCTTAAGTGTGATTCATGGAGCACCTGCCCCAGGATCACAGGAGGAGCTTGCTGAAATGAAGATTCCTGGGCCCTACCCCAAATCTACAGTTCCTCAGACAAATCTTATACACACTGAAGTTTGAGAACCACTTCCATAGATGGATGCTCACAAGGTTATTTTTGGTAGCTAGAATAATGCCCCCCCCCAACCCCCCAACTAACACCCATGTCCTTATTCTGGAACCTGTAACTATGTTTTCTTGCATGACAAAATGGACTTTGCAGATGTGATTAAGATTATTGTTAAATGGGGAGCATAGCCTGGATTATCCAGATGGGCCCGACCTAATTCGATTTAATTTAAATCCTTAAAATTGAGAAACGTTCTTAGCTGCAGTGAGAGAGATACAACATGAGAGGGACGATATCCACTGTTGCCGGCTTTGAAAGACAGGAAAAGTGGCCATGAGCCAAAGGATGTGGGCAGCCCTAGAAGCTGGGGATGGACCTCCGTGTTCTTCTAGCAGGAAATGAGATCCTTAGCTCTACAACTGCTGGGAAAACTAGATTCTGCTGACAACCCAAGTGAGCAAGAAAATGAATTCTCCCCTGGAGCTTCCAAAATGCAATGCCTTGCGAACACCTTGATTTTAGCCCTTCAAGACTTATACCTCTTAACTTATAGGGATTTTTAAAAATGTGTGTGGTTGTACACCACTAAGTTTGTGGTAATTTATTATGGCAGCAGCAATAAGAAAGTAATAGAGTTATGAAACAGCATACAAGTTATGTACCCATTATACTATTTTAAAAATAGATACATGTTAGTACATATCAGTACGTATTTCTAGTATACACATATATATGTACTAGAAAATGCACCAAAATGTTAATAGCTGTCATCTTTAAGTGTTGGCTTTCTAAGCATCTTTATTTTTCTTCTTTGTGCTTTTATTTTTCAAAAGTTTGAATAACAAATATGTATTACTTTTGTAATCAGAAAAAGTTACTTGAAAAATTAAGTAAAAAAGCAAAGGTAAGAAACAAAACCTAACATGACTCAGTCAGCACACTGTGCTGGAATAGACCCAGGAAAAGGCCTTGAACTTGGCGCTGTGGACCCTGAATTCAGTCTTGGGGCATCCAGCATCCCACAAGGAGCTCTTTGCATACGTGTATGGGGCCCAAGCTCACTTGCATCTCTTTTATTCCAGGGAGAAAGATAGGGGCTGAATTACTTTAAAACACCTGTTCTTCACGGGAAAGCAGCCCAGACAATTGATTAGATTATTTTTAATCTCTCATTTTAAAAAACCCAAATTGCTATTAATACAACTGGTGCTCTGTCCAACTGAGGGAATGATTCAAAGTGGGAAGCAAAAAGATTCTGTAATTGCTGTTGCTAGAATATATTAATAACTCAGGCAGAGGTACAACATTTTAAGTGCATGAAATTCATTGCTGACTATGCTGAGCAGTAGAGAAAAAATATCCAGTCGATTGAAACCTCATTTGAAAAATGGAGGATATTTATTACAATATAAAAGTGTAATGTCTAATGGATATAGTTTGCATATTTGTCCCCACCCAAATCTCAGGCTGAATTGTAATCCTCAATGCTGGAGGAGGGGCCTTGGAGGAGGGGCCTTGGGGGAGGTGTTTGGATCATGCGGGCAGATCCCTCATGGCTTGGTGTTATCTTTGTGATAGTGAGTTCTCAGGAGATCTGCTCTTTTATTTTATTTTTATGTATTTATTTATTTATTTTTTGAGATGGAGTTTCCCTCTGTTGCCCAGGCTGGAGTGCAGTAGCATGATCTCAGCTCACTGCAACCTCCACCTCCCGGGTTCAAGCGATTCTCCTCCTTCAGCCTCCAGAGTAGCTGGGATTACAGGCAGGCGCCACCATGCCCGGCTAATAGATCTAGTCTTTTAAAAGTGTGTGGCACTTCCCCCACCAACTCTCTCTCTTTCTTTCTTTCTTTCTTTCTCTGTCTCTCTCTCTCTTGCTTGCTCCTGCTTTTGCCATGTGATGTGCCTGCTCACCCTTTGCCTTCTGCCATGATTGTCAGCTTCCTGAGGCCTCCCTACAAGCTGATCAGATGCAAGCACCATGCTTCCTGTACAGCCTGCAGAACCAGGAGCCAATTAAACGTCTTTCCTTTATAAGTCACCCCTTCTCAAGTATTTCTTTATAGCAATGCAAGAATCGCCTAATATACTAAATAAAGTAAAATTTCTATTAGAATTATTTAATTCTGTAGAGTGTTAAGTCAAAGGCAGTACTAGGAGGAGGTGTTGCTACCTGTTCACTGAATCAGACGCCTCAAGGCACATCTGAGCATCAACATGACTACTTTAAAACAATGATAAACTAGAATAACAATTTGTTAATTTAGAAGAGAAATCAGTTTTGTATGGGGACTATAATATATCAATCCAGGTGGCCTAGTTAAATTCACAGGCATCTGAGCCAAACAGACCTGGATTCAAATCCCAGCCTTTGCAGTTTATTACTGGGTGACCTTGGCTACACCTTGACCCCAAGGTTTAAGCCTTGCTTATTTCTCCTGAAGAAAAATTGATAAGAATACCACCTTATTGAGGGGTTTGCATTAAATTAGATACTACGTATTGACCATTTGGAACATTGCCTGACATATGGTAAGAGTTCAATAAGTGCTAGCCATTATTATCTTACGTTGCAGATAAAGCTCAAAAAAAGTGGAAAAATTTGTCCAAGGTCCCAGATATAGAACATAGATGCAAATCCAAGAGGCCTGGCTCTTCATATACAGATCATAGATGAAGAGACGAGAGAAAGTAAGAAGGTCCACGTAACTGGAAAGAGATACAAATGCCTTCTCGTTTCTGCAATATTTATAAGCAATTCTAATCCATAACAGGGGAGGAAAGAGAAGTCTCTCCTTTGTCATCTGAAGCTGCCCAAAGAAAAGCTGCCATGATTAGTTAGTTGTGCCCTGCACAACTCTTCAGGGTTTCATTCATGTAGACAGCAGTCCAGACCTGCAGAGCCATTATTATCCACTGGAACTAAGATAGCACTGGGAATGAAGAGTTAAATCGCAGAAGCTGTATATTTTAGGAGTACAAGTAGACATCATCAAAACTTTCTTTGATTTGCAGATACACAGAGAATAGTCCTTAGTAGCGCTACCACCTCTTTTTTCAATGCTAAACAGTTCTCCCTTTGGAAAGGACAAAGCACTTTTATAAATATCCCCATAATACCAGTTGTTACTTTGGCAGCGCTTAGTCCCAACAGGATCCACTGTTAAAAGTTTCAAATAGCTTCTGGGCCAAAAGCCTGCAGTAGGATTCTGAGGCATAAAAGCTATGCTGTGACTGGTGAATCTAGAATTTTAGGGGAATTCTTCCAGGAAACAACAGCATGCCAGTCATCATTATCCCCAGCCTTCCAGGATCGGTGAGCTGTGCACTTGTGAGCTTTCGTTATGGCTGAGGCTCCCTCTCTTCTAGTATTCCTTGTGTGTCCTGCAGCTCCCCACACTGTCAGGCCCCTGAAAGCCTGGAAGGACTATGCCTCTTATCTCTGTCTTTCCAGTGCCTGGCCCAGAGCAGAGCATCAGTGCTCAAATGAATGAATGAATTTATATCTTCTTGAGGAGGTCTCTCTGATGGTTCACAGATCCGACAGTCATAGAAAATTCCACTGAGAACTTTGCTTTTGTTAAAAAGGAATCAGAGTAACTTGCCCATCCTAAGGCTGATGCTACCAAGCTTTCCCCACACCACAGTGAGCAAAAGAATCTCTGGGATTTCATGATGTTGCGTTCATCCTACTTCAGTTCAAAGAGATGTGTTCTATTCCACACTTGGAATAAGGCATGAAATGGACTGTCCCCAGAAGCTTTCTCAGGGCCACACTCAGTGAAGTTTACTCTTTAGAAACCATCACCATAGCTGTGTTCTTCATACTAAGCCTCTTCAAAGAAGGCAATATGTGAACCCTACATTTCTCTCTCTCGCTTCCTGAAGTCTGTCATGATGCAGGCTGAACAAATGTATCTCCTCACTGTGTTCTGTAGCCTTTTCCCCATTCTTTGGGCCTACTGCTGTTTTTTTAAAGTAATAATTACATACTTAATGGTGTACTAATCAAAAACAATACATTAATATATGTAATAATTAGTGATTATAATACATCCAATATTCTAATATATGTAATCACAAGTGATTATACAATATTTAATATGTATAATAATTAGTGATTATAATAACAATGACAACCTGTATTTTTAGGACAGGCACAGCTAGAATACACATACACACTGTAGGATAAATATATATATATATACACACACACACACATATGTGTATTTATGTATTTTTAAAAACATACTGCTGGAATATATATACATGTGTTTATATGTATAATCTCCATCAATCCTTACAATAACTTTACAAGGTTAGTTCTATTATCTCAATTCAATTCAACTCAATTCAATTCAATTGACGGTGAATCCAAGGCTCAGTAATTCCCAATGTCACATCACTAATAAGTGGCAGCATGTGAAATGGATCTGAGAGATCTGTCTACAGCCCAAACCCCTACCCTCTACACTATGCTTCACTAGTAAAGCCACAAAGCTGCCTCCATCCTGTTAGGTTAATGGCATATCTTTTTAAATTCATGCATTCTCCTCCCAATCTTTCAGCCTCCCAAATAATAAGTAACCAAATAATAAGATTGTCTCCCAGGGTGAGATTTCATCTGAGCGATGAAGTGTACACACCTAGGGCTTTGATTTAATTCTCTTGGACTAAGCTGATTAAGTCCTGAGCAGTTTAGACTCTTTTATAATTTTATTAGATGAGATCATTAGATTTCAGAGATGAAATGAATGGAAGCCTGACTGGAGACTAAAATAGCCAAATCCAGCCGCATCAAGGGTTCCTTGGGGCTAGCTTTCAGGATTCAAACACTCAACAGTACATACAAAGCATGACTCTCTGAACAATAGGGATAAAATTTCAATATTAAGATAACTTTTATGATGCCAGGAAATACAGTGACATGCTTTTCTCTTGAAGCAGCATGCTTTTGCTTTAATGAAACCATAGATTATTGATTCTCAGACTCAGGGAATACTGTCCTAATGGATATGGTCTCGAGTTATATTACTACTACAGCCATTAACTCGTGCAACTAAAAGCAAATGACTTCACCTCCCTGGGTTTTATCTCCCTCCAACCTTTCTCCCAGAATTTAGACAAATGAGGACATTCAATTAAGAAGACACTTGTGTCCACGTGTAAAAAAGACAATAAAAATGGAATATGTCACTGCGTGTGCTTCTTGCTGCTTTCCAGGGGTCAGGATTCCCTGAGCAAAACCATTGTAGTAATATCTCCACAGAAACAAAAATATCCCTGATTTTGTATATCATAGCGGATTCTATCCTAAGACAAATTATTCTTTTCTGTCTTTATACCAATTCCTAATTTACCCACTACAAATGTCAACATTGCTCACATGAAGATGTCTCCCAAGCCTCTATTAGCCATAATTTCTCATTCTCTGTTGAGTTTTATATTCCAGTTGTCCATGGGATATCTTTACTTGGATATGAAAACTTAGCAGTTTTTCACCACCCTCTTCTCCCAGTTTCTTCATCTGGCAATGGCATCAGGTATGACAGGCACAGAAATTCGTTTTTCTCATGTCTCATGTCAGATCGATTACCATGTCCAGCTCATTTTCTTTCTTTTTTATGTCTATAGTTCTATTCTTAATCCAGGACTCATTATCTTATCTCTAATTTTTTTGGCAATTGCCTTCCATCCTGTCCTCTGATCTCTTTCTACTATTTCTCTGATCTCTCCCTGCTATTATTCTACACTAAGTGGCTAGCTCAGTGACACAGAAGTTTCCTCTTCTCTGTCATGGAAACTAATTTCTATCGTGGTCCTGATCTTCTGTCTCTTCTCCCTATGCCATCAGCCTCAAAAGTGTCTTTTCCAACTTACACCTCTAACGTGGGCCCTGCATTCCAGCCAAGCTCATTTGCACTTTTGCCCCAACACACTCTTGGCCTGTTTCCATTAATGTCATTCCAAAAGAATTAACTGAATGTAAGAATGGATACGTGGATGGACGGATGGATGCATACATGCATGCATGCATGTGCCGAAACCTCAAATCTCCTCTGTTAACTCTATCCCTCAATACCACAATAAGAGAGAAATATGTACCTAGAGTCTTTGGAAATTGATCTCCTTCACAGCTTGCCACTACTGAGAATTGTTCTTCCCTTGGTTCATGTTGCAAACATGTGATCTGCAGTCTCCAATGTGTGTGTGTTCTCCTTCCTTGTGGCAGAGATTGCTAGCTGTTTACAAAACCCAATTCCTCTCATTGTATGTGACTGGGCGAGTAACTGGACTGCATTTCCCAACCTGCTTTGCAGTTTTAGAGGTGTGACTAATGGACTACAAAATGCAAGTGGAAGTGATGTGGGTAACTTCCAAGCTGTGGAGGCTCAATATCAGGCTATACCTCTCCTATGCTTTCTTTTTTGTGTCCCTCCTGGTGGGAAAGGCAAAGAGCAAAGTGACCTCGGAAGTCAGGTGTTGATGATGGCAGAGCTGTCATCAGCCTGGGACCCTAAATGCAGTCATACACTGCATAATAACATGTTGATCAACACAGACCACATATACAACAGTAGTCACATAAGAATATAATGGAGCTAAAAAAATTCCTGTTGCCTAGTGATGTAGCCATTGTAAAGTCATAGTGCAATGCCTTACTCACTTGTTTATGGTGATGCTGGTGTACACAAACCTACTGCCTGGTAGGTTGCATACAGTACCTAATACTTGATAATGATAATAAATGACTATGTTGCTGGCTTATGTGTTTACTATACATTTTATCATTAGAGTGTACTCCTACTTATTAAAAAAAAACAAGTTAACTATAAAATAGTCTCAGGCAGGCCCTTCAGGAAGTGTTCCAGAAGAAGGCATTGTTGTCATAGGGAATGACAGTTCTATGTATTATTGCCCTGAAGACCCTCCACTGGACAAGACGCAGAGGTGGAAGACAGCGATATTGATGATCCTAGCCTTGTACAGGCCTAGGTTAATGTGTGTGTTTGTGTCTTCGTTTTTTAATTTCAAAATTTTACAAAGTAAAAAGCAGAAACAAAATTTTTAAAATAGAAAAGAACTTATAGGATAGATACAAAGAGTGAAAATATTGTTATACAGTTGTACAATGTGTCTGTTTTAAGCTAAGTATTATAAAGGGCCAAAAAGGTTTTGAAAATTAAAAATATTATAAAGTTAAAAAGTTAAAATAAACTTATTAGAGAAAAAATATACCTTTATAAATTTAGTGTAGCCCAAGTGTACAGTGTTTATAGTCCACAGTAGTATAGGGTAATGTCCTAGGCCTGCAGAGTCACTCATCATGCACTCGCTGGTTCACCCAGAGCAACTTCCAGTCCTGCAAACTCCATTCACGGTAAGTGCCCTCTACAGGTGTGCCATTTTTTATCTTTTAATACAGTGTTTTTACTGTACCTTTCCTATATTTAGATGTGCTTAGATATATACTTACCATTGTGTTACAGTTACCTACAATATTCAGGATAGTAACATGCTATACAGGTTTGTAGCCTAGAAGTAATGTGCTAGACCAGATAACCTAGGTATGTAGTACACTATACCATCTAGGTTTTTATAAGTACACTCTATGATGTTCTCCAACAAAGAAATCACCTAAGGAGGCATTTCTCAGAATGTTTCCCCAGTGCTGAGCAACACATGACTATAATGAGGAGAGTCAACCACTGACTTGGAATATTTCCCTGGATGTGAAAGATAAATAAATTTCTATGTTCCTGAACCCACACATTTTTGCTGGATCTTGTTACAGCAGCTCAGCCCTCCCTAACTAATTCGCTCCTCTACTGGATCACCAGTGACTTGATTAGCTGCAGATGTCTGAGTGGTCAGACCCACACCGGGATGTGAATCAGAGCTGCAGAATTGCCTCGGGTAAGACCAGGTAATCCAGTGAAAGGTGAGAAGAAAGGTGGGCTTGGCTGCGCTTTGCAATTGATCCTGAATATAAATGCAGCTTGAATCATGGACAAGGAGGAAAATGTTTTAGAAGAATTAATGTGAACTCAGTGCTGGAGACTAGTTGACTAGTAAGGCAGAAGGTAAGAGAGTGGATTAAAATAACACCAGATCATTCTCACTAGGTTTGGTTCTGTGCTAAGTCTATGAGGAACACTGGGCTCTATTCTAGAAGAGCTTAGATTTTTCTTCCAATCTTACCTGGTAAACCTTTAAGACTCTTCCTTCTGTAGATTTCTGGGTTACTTCCTTATCCATGCTGTCTTTCAGAGAAAGTACAGGGTTGGGTTGAAGAGTCTTCTGAGGCCCTACAACAACTCTCCTCCGTTCTTTCTGGGCCTAAGCTGGGGCTGGAGTTCTGATAGCTGGGCTTTTTGCCAAGGCCTAAACTCCGTCCCCATTGCCAAGGGCAGCTCTGGTCAGGGTAAGTTGCAGATGGCTGAAGAAACTCCATCCTGGACCTCTGGATTAGGCTCTTTTCCAGGGGGTTAAGTGTGTATAGGAAGATCTTGGGCTGATAGAGGTTGGGTGCATTGGAGAAGCATTGAGTGTGCCAGTACAGAGGAAAGAGTAAGGGAGGGGAGGGCAGGTCACTAGGGCCCTGAGGAGCTGAAATTTGTAGACTTCAGGTTCATTCATTCATTCACTGCATAAGCAATTGTATACCATATAGTGATTTTCAGGCCCTATGCCTGTAGAACTTTGATGCTATGAAAGAGTCTAAAAAAGCAGTGTACCCAGATTTTTTTGTAAAGTCAAATGGAAACTAATAGCACAGTATATGGCCACATCTGATCTCTGTATCTGTTGAAAGAAAAAACTTTCAACAATGTCTTTCCCTGTTGAAATTGTTAGAATTTTATAGAAATGTTTGGATTGAGCCACTCTGAGGTCCTCATCTTGGGCAGTCCATGGCTTGAAAGGAAATGAGGGGAGAGAAGGAAGTAGCATGGGTAAATAGTCATGATCTATGGGGAAGTGACATCCTCAAACCAAGAAGTCCAGGTGTGAGGATCAGCATAGGAGCCTCTAATGTGGCAGCTGGCAGGACGGCAGATCAGAGGGCTAAGAATTGTTTTTGAATGAAGAGACCTCTTACTGCAGTAACTTGATCAGCATCACAAAATCCAGACAGGGCTGAGAGACAGCATCATTTCCTAGACATAAGGCCAGAGTGGCCCGATTTCCTCAGGCCAAAGCTGGGATTCTAGTTTTAATGACAAAGCTTTGGCCCTTAGACTCAGGATCTAGAGATACATTTTGTCTGAAAGTTAAGGAAAGGAATGAAGAAGAATCATAGTACATGACTAGGGCAGCATAAAAGAATGTCTGGCCCCCCACATCTGTCACTGGGTCTCAAGCAGAGCCTTCGTTGCCAGCAACGTCCCTTCAAGATCAAGTCGTCAGCTCCGTAACCAGCTTATGCCAGGCTAGAACCTCATGGCCCCCAGTGATCAGTTACAAGCTGTCTCCACCATGAAGAGCTATCTTGGATCCTCAAATCTGTAGGACTCAGGCCAATGTGATTTTTTCACATCCAGAAAAATATGCTTTTGGGAAAGAAACCACTAAACTCAATCACTCTGGGTAAATGACTTTGATGATATGAATATGGTATGGTATGGTATGGTATGGTATGGTATGATATGGTACAGTATTAGTTCTGATATGTTTGCACTTCAGTCATAAGAAGCCTTTATCCCAAAAATTGATCAACTAAGTTGGAGAAGTATTGGGAGATCAAGAGCATAAGACTTATGGCTAAGCTTTTCCATATTTCCTTCGCACCAGATGGGAATACGGGTATGGAGGGGTTGAGGGTGGGGGTTTCTGGGATAATATGATTAGGAGCAACAATGAAGTAACAGTTAAGGACTAGAGTCTGTTCCTGCCTTCACAAGTAAGCGGCTGTAGGACAATGGGCAAGTCAACTATCCTTTCTGTGACATAGTTACCTTTGGATAAAATCAGAATAACAATACTTTCTACCCTTACATGGGAATTATGAGGATCAAATGAGGTGATAGATGTGGACAACTTTACTAAATACATACAAATACATGACATAATATTGTGTGCTAATGTTGTCAACAATGAGATTGTGTGAGGAGGGTGGATTTGTTAAACAGAGATGTAGAAAGCAACACAGTCCCACACAATCATTCTCAGCATGGACCCTCCTAGTAGCAGAAGTGACTCCTTCCACCAAGGAAAGCAAAACACACACACACACACACACGCTCTTACACAGTCTGTGAGTCTGTGGATATAGGACAGGGAGCTCAGGTTACAGAAAGAACTGCCAGGCCAAGGCACAGATCAAAGCTAATCCATGGTAAATGAGTAAAATGGTCAGGTAGAAATTTATAGAATTTACATTGAAGATTTTGTTATGCCTTCCACAGAAATAACTAATAAAAACTTGCTACTTAAAGTAAACTTTAGGAAGCAGAAATGAGAAGCAATCTACAAGTAATAGCAAGTGCCTTAAAACAAGGATGCCAACTCCAAGGCAGACAGCCTGGTAGAAGTGTAATAGAAACCAGGATTATGAAGCAAAACAGTTTTGTGGCCTCAAATAAGGTGCGACTAAGGAAGGAGTGCCTCAAAAGTTTTGCCAGCTGACTGTTGAGGAGAAGGATGGCCATTTCTGTGCCATCTAGCGTGTAAGACGTGCAACATTCATAGCCTGTGTGAGTGCAGCCAGGACCAGGGCCAGGGCATTGGCAGCCAGAACCCCCGGCATGAGGTGGACCCAAAAGGAAGGGGCAGTGGAAATGCTCCCCAAAGTAGCTGTATTAGTCCGTTTTCACACTGCTGATAAACACATACCCAAGACAGGGTAAGTTATAAAGAAAAAGAGGTTTAATGGACTCACAGTTCCACGTAGGTGGGGAGGCCTCACAATCATGGCAGAAGCCACCTCTTCACAGGGTGGCAGGAGAGAGAATGAGAGCCAAGTGGAAGGGGAAACCCCTCAGAAAACTCAGCTCTTGTGAGACTCATTCACTACCATGAGAACAATATGGGGGAAACTGCCCCCGTGATTCAATTATCTCCCTCTGGGTCCCTCCCACAACACGTGGGAATTATGGGAGCTACAATTCAAGATGAGGTTCAGGTGAGGACACAGAGCCAAACCATATCAGTAGCTGAGAAGACAGCTTTCCTTCAGGAGCACCTAGGAGCTTACTCCTCCCTATCCGAGGGCTGGCTGAGGTTCCAGTGATTTTCCTAGGAGAGGCTGCCCCAGACACAATACGAACCTCCAATTCCTCAGTGCACCCAGGCTGATGTGGCCACAGGAAGCAAAGCTGCTTGTGCATCATAAGGGTACAATTCACCAGTTTGGTGCTTAAGAAAATAAAGCGCAAGTGAGGCCAACTTGCTTTCCATTGCCTACTTGAACCTTCCCTCCAAGTGCTTCCAACTTTAAAAGCAGCTGGAACACAGAAAGCTCACTGGTAGTTAAAAATTCAGACAGAGTTCGACATGGATTACTTTTGTTCCTTGGAATCTGTGTGGGCAGCTTTTCTTTAGTCCTTGACACTTAGCAAGGGACAAGGGACCACAGAAATTACAAAGGCAAGCTTCTAGAGAGCAATCCGTGGTGAGCTGTAATATGTTTACTTATGAATTAGCCTTTAATCAACAGATTTAATATTAATTAAAAATTCATAAGCTGCTCTTTGCATAGAAATGACATAATTATGTCTCTGATTCAACTTAAAGTGTCCACTGCAGAATGTGTAAAGTGTTAATTAGTGAAATGCACTTAAGAAAAAATTCTTTTAATTATGTAATAAGGCTCATTACAATGGGTAATCAACAAAGCTGCCAAATTAGCCGTCTGGTGGCATTTTTCTACATAGAGCAAACAAACTTTTGTTTGTAGAAAAGGGGTGTATGTGTGTGTGTGTGTGAATAGACAGATTTTAAATTGCTGTGGAGAAGGAAGCAGCAGTAAGTCCCAGAAACAGTTAGAAATGACCTTGTAATCTCTCAATTCTGTCAGACAGTAAAGATGACGCAGATAAAGGAAGAAAGAGTCTGAAGTATTCCTCCACTAGTTGAGCAAATGCTCAAAACCTCCACTGGGTTTCACCCGATGTGGTGTGATCTTTCAGAGACCTGAGCTCTTTCTAATAGTGGTAAGAGTTCAGGCAGCAAGAGTATTAACAGGTATTGAGATAGCATCAACAGAATATAGAATATCAAAGAAATAGAAAATGTGATCCCTGCTTTTTATTGATATGACCCCAAAAACTGAGTCTCCATCCATCCCATTTGTGCATATGCCAGCATCAAGAACTCATCAAACACATATTTGTGAGCCAGGCACAGTGCTATAATCCCAGCACTCTCGTAGGCCGAGGAAGAAGGATCACTTGAGATCAAGAGATCAAGACCATCCTGGCCAACATGGTGAAACCCCATCTCTACTAAAAATACAAAACTTAGCCAGGCATGGTTGTGCATGCCTGTAATCCCAGCTACTCAGGAGGCTGAGGTGGGAGTAATCACTTGAACCTGGGAGGTGGAGGTTGCAGTGAGCCGAGATTGTGCCACTGCACTCCATCCTGGGCAACAGAATGAGACTCCGTCTCAAAAAAAAAAAATTGTGAACAAAGATGCAACCCATCGATCAGTGGTTCACCATTCACTCATTCATTCATTAAGCCCAGTGCCAGGGGCACACAGAGGACAAAGGTCTGCTTCCAAGAAGCTCTTGAAAGCAGCTTGAGGAGCAAATTTGGGCTTTGAAAATGAGACCATCCCAGATTCCACACATCATAGCCTCATCCTCACTACACAGAGCCACAGGAGCTTAGGCAAATAACTGTTGAGACTCAATGTCCTCATCTACATGGGGGTTACTTTGTCTGCTTGGTGGCGTTCTATAAAGGTTCCAGTGAGACAATCAATGTAAAGGATTTGGCTCCCCGCACGGCAAAAGGCAGTGCACAATGACTGTCTCTGCCCCATCCTCACTTCGTGGCTGGTGCTGGTTTGTCAGCCTTAGCTAAATTTCACACACAGTATGATATAAAGACAGTGGATTTTAAGAAATTCTCCATGGACTTTAAATTAACTAATGTTGGTATTAAGCTGGGTAGCCCTGAAAAGCTACGAAGGTTTCAGACCCACCTGTAGATGAGTGCAGAGCTACTGCATCTGAATGAGGATGATCAAGGAGGTCTTGGGCACCTTTCTATATTCAGTGGCTCAGAATGCCTGGCTCACAGAGGGTGCTTAATACATGTGGAATTCACAAATGCATGAATCTGCTAGGCAGGCCACCCAGTGCACACAAACTAGCCCAAAGCAGGGAACAACCGAGAGCTTAATCACCCAGTTTAAGCAGACTTGCTGAGACCCACTTTGCAAGGAGGCTGCCAACTGTCAGACTTCACGGCTCCAGCAGAGGCACTGATCCATCTTGGAGCCTATGAGTTCATTCTGACAAATGCCTGGAACGTGAAATGGAATGAGGTTGCCACAGTGGATGTGTTCCAGGATGGATCAGGGATCCATCCAAGATGAGCTTGCCCAGGCTGTAATGCACAGGCTCGGTCCTAAAGTAAGCAGCCAATGCCACTGAGATCTCCTTACCATGCTCTCCCGCTGCCAGGATATGCCTTGTTTAGAAAGGAGGGCCAGAGCCTGTGTATGAAAACCAGGAGATCAGCACCAGCCAGGGCAAGGGCAGAAAGACTCAGAAATGTTCTGTTCAGCCTCAACCACTTCTGGTTCCCCTCCTTACTCAGATATTGCTTTTACAAAAGAATTTAATGAACAGTAAAGGATAGATTGCTTAGCTAGAGATAGATGATAGGTAGGTAGGTAGGTAGGTAGGTAGGTAGGTAGGTAGGTAGGTAGATACATAGATACATAAACATAGATGGATAGATAGAGAAGGTGGGAGGGTTCAGGCATGGCACTTTCCCAGAGGTATGAGCATTTACAAAGAGAATGCAAACCTTTAAAAAGGAAAATCCTGTGTGTGGGGATTCATGGGACAGCCCAAATTTGCCAGCTAAGTGGTACAGCCAGCCCTCAAACATAGGCTTTCTGATTCCAAATCATCATTTCAGGCTGCCCTCATACGTAACATTATATCCTAGGGAAATAAATATGAATAATCAGTTACTCTTGCTTTAAAAAATTCCTCCCACGACACAAAACCTGCTGTAGGAACAAAGTTAAGTTAAATAATTTGGGGGCTCTAATGACAACAATCAGATAATTGAGACAGGAAGAAACACCAAGTGTTTTGACTCCCAAAACCATTTTCTTATAACCCAATTTCAGTTTAAATCTACACAACAGCTGCCGGTGGTGTTATGTAATTCCCTAGAGGCACTACCTCCTAGAAGACAACATTGTAAATAACCGCATCAAATCCCAGCAAACTCTGGTCTCAGCAATGACCTTGAGGCTAATCGGACCTCTACTTTCTATATCCAACAGACACCCAGAAGTGCAGGATATGTCTGGGTGGGCTCCTCCAGGAGCTACATTCACTGTTGTAACCTACAAAACCATAGTAACAATCTCTATACAATTTGGATAATGACAGTCTGTAAGTGTGCTATTGGTTTTCATTATGATAGACCATATTACAAAACTAGCTATAAAATGTTAGATGGGCAGCAATGACCTTCATTTCAATATCAGATTCTTCCCTGACAGCCTCCTCAGTGTCCACTTCGGGATCACGCAGGTGCTGAGTTTCAGTCAGGGCATATGGGAACATTTTTGCTGGCCGTTTGTAATCAGAGCCATAGGAACTTGGGGTGCTTGTTAGCTCTGTAACTCAGATGTTAGCTGGGATTTCACAGACACTTAAGATCTAGGTAAGATGAATTCATGCCCTCTTATCAAAGCCCAAAGCCCTAAGCTCTCTCCCTAAAATTCCTCAGATCCTCAAATATTTATACTTATATCATCTTTGACCTCCAATTCCCAGCTTCTGCTGTAATTTTGTTTTTCACTCTGCATCTTGTCCATTGATCTCTACTCTGGAATTGACCCAAACTAAGTATCCACTCTCCTAAATCCTCACCTTCAAAACAAGTTCAAATAGTAATAATTATTATTAATAACTAAGACATTGAGTACTTACTATATATCAAGCACTATTCAAAGCACCTGTGTATAATGATGCATTTGGTCTGCCCAACAACCCTTTGAAAGATGTTCAGAACTGTTGCATGTACCATAATTAAGATTTGAGGATCACAGCGAAGCAACATCGCATTATGCACCCAAGAAAAACAATATACAATTCTGTCTAGTTCATTCTGGTTGCTCTGGTCTTCAGTTTTTTATAGTCTATCTCTGTCCCATGTAGCAAACCCAGCCTTTCACTCTCATCACATCTCCTTCTACTCTCTCCCACCCCAAATTTCCTTCTCACTTATTCTCTCTTAAATTAACCTAAGAACCTCTTTTTTTTTTTTTTTTTAGACGGAGTTTTGCTCTTGTCTCCCAGGCTGGAGTGCAATGGCGGGATCTCAGCTTACAGCAACCACCGCCTCCTGGGAAGAATCTCTTTCTTATGCAGAGAAATTCTGCACCTACCCCCAAATTCACGTGTAGAAACAATTGCTATGCTCAGCAGAACAAGGAGACTCACTCTCCATGGGCAATGACTTCCCTTAGAAGGCAGCTTGGGTTATAAATAACACGTTTGCTTGAGGTTGTTGGTTCTTGTTGTTGTTATACCTATAAACATAGCAGGAATTGAACTGAAATCATTTGTGGACAATCACTTTTAATATTTTAAATTTAATTTCTTTGCATAGGTAGTACATTTTCAAGTTCTAAATTCAAAGAATTCAAAAGCATATACATAATAAGAATTCTCCTTTTGCCCCAGACCTCCAGCAACTGAATTCCTTTCCCAATAGCAACCAATTTCATCAAGTTTGTGTATACTCCAGAAATATTTTAGGCATCTATAAATACACTTTCTGAAATTTCATCCTTCATTTTTTTATCATAATGATATGAAAATGGTAACATGTTTTGCCACTGTTTGGCACTTTGCTTCTTTCATTCAACAATAGCTCTTGGTGGTCATTCCATATTTACATGAACAGCCGCTTTATTCTTTGCTATGGTTGTGTATCTAACCAATTCCATAGGGTGGACATTTATGTTGGTTCCAACCTTCTTCTCTTATAAACTATAGCACAATTAATAATATACCCATTAATCATCTCACATGTGTGTTCACACATAGACATTTAGGTTGATTCCGTATCTTGGCTATTGTGAATAGTGCTGCAATAAATACAGGGGTGCAGATATCACTTTGACATACTGGCTTCATTTCCTTTGAATATACACCCAGTAGTTGTACTGCTGGATGATATGGTAGTTCCATTTTTTTTCTTTTTGAGGAACCCTATATTATTTTCCATAATGGTTGTCCTAATTTATATTCCTACCAACAGTGTGTAAGGGTACCCTTTACTCCACATCCTTGACAATGCTTGTTATCTTTTGTCTTTTTGATGATAGCTGTTCTTACTGGAGTGAGGTGACGTTTCACTGTGGTTTTAACTTGCATGTCCAGACCTTCCATGAACTGAGTTCAAGTTCTTTTTGCCCTATCTTCAACCGATCTTCTGCCCACCCTACACTCCAGGTCAACTGATCTCCCAGCTCATCCTCATCCACTCTCAGAGCATTTCTGCTTAAGATGCCTTCCTCAACCTCATTTTTCCACAATCTCTCCTCCAGGAATTCTTCTTCCTGGGCCCCTATCCCTCCAGTATCAGTGTATTCCTTTTCTGGACTCTTCTAGTGTTCTATTTATACCTCGCTATTGGCCTATTCTGCATTGTGATATGTGTATTTATTCATCTAACATTCGACAAGTATTATTTAGGCTCCATGATGTGCCAGGCACTGTGCTAAGTGCTGAGTAGACAGAGGTGACCAAAGCAGTGAGGAGCTCAGTCTGGAGCTCCTCGCAGAGCTCTAACCATCTAGAGGCCTGAATGGAGGCCTAAATCTCCTACCAGGGCAGTGGTTCTTAACGGCAGGTGGTGGTGGCCGTTTTGTCCCCCTGTGGGACATCTGGCAATGTCTGGAGACATTTTTGGTTGTCACAGCTGGAAAGGGGTGCATTGCTATATAGTGGGTAGAGGCCAGGGGTGGTACTAAGCATCCTTCAATTCATAGAACCTGCACCCATAACAAAGAATTATCTGGCCAACCTGGACAACATAGTAACACCCCATCTCTACTAAAATTTTTTTTAATTAGCCAGACATGGTGGTGCACCCCTGTAGTCCCAGCTACTCAGGAGGCTGAGGTGAGAGGATTGCTTGAGCCCAGGAGGTCGAGGCTTCAGTGAGTCATGATGGTGCCACTGCACTCCAGCCTGGGTGACAGAGCAAGACCCCATCTCAAAAAATAAAAAAATAAAAAAAGAAAGAAAAGAAAAGAAAAAATTATCTGGCTGCAAATGCCAAATGTCAATAGTGCTGAATGGAGAGACATTGTCCTAGATTTAAAAAATAAATAAAATTAAGTACCTAGGGAGGGGAGTGTGTTTATTGCTTAGTTTAATATTCTCCAAAACCCCCAACACAGTGACTTGATACATAGTAGCTCCTACATATTTTCAGGAATAAAAATGGTACCCTTAGGATATAGGAAAGAGATAAGTTTTAATTACGAAAAGCAATAAGAAATATTAGTTAATTTCAGAGGGGAAACCATAGTCTAAACTTCTTTGCCATGGGTATGGTAAATCAAGTTAGTATTTTATGCTCCACTGTTGTGTTTTCTTCATTATAATATTTATCATATAAATCCACCAACTTACATAACTCATTGGGAAAGCAAGGGATTAATTAGGTGATTTCAAGATGCATAAATACATTAATATTAACAAAATATATATGGTGACTGGGGAACACATTAAGAGACATAAACCAAAGATAATATAGCAGAGCAAACTTACCAGCAGAAAGCAGGCTTGCAATGTCTACAAATGTTCTTTTGTATTTAATAATGTGACAGATTCCTGGCACAATCCTCGTATTTGTTATAGGGCTATTAATTTCATCATACGCACCTTGCATGAACTTGCTTTATTGCATTTGTGAGTATAATGGGAAGGGTCATAAGAGGTCACTGCCACGGCAATGACTTGGCATCCACAGCTTTTGAAATGATTCCTAGGCGCACAGCAAAGACAAACCTCTGGCAAGGAATGGCGTTCCGATGTGCTAACAGGATGCCCACAGATATGCATATCAGGTTCAGGCTACCTGGGAGCTCTAGCCAAGCCCAGAGTCTCCTTATATCTGCGGGATTTTCCTCCCAGCTGTCCAAGGAAGACTTTACTCAAAGGTATAAATCCCTGACACTTCAGTCTTAGAATCTTACTGAGAGCTGTAATTGGGCCCTTTTCATTTTACAGAGAGTGAAACTAAGGCAGAAAGAGTTGAGGTGGTTGCCAAAGGCAGACAACTGGCTGATAGATGACCTGGTCTAGAGGCCTCTGAGGCTACTAACATCTCTTTACCTTTTCTGATTTAAAAATCAAAGAATCTCCCACTATTAAAGAGAGATTACACTTAATATACCCATTGCTAGCAACTGGCTTCTTTATTTCATGTATTATTTGGTTTCAAATGCATTTTACCGTTGAAAGAGGCTTTGTATACCTTTAACCAAACATGGATATGTTAATTTACGCATTTGTCAATGTCTGGTGGTCGATGTCTGTGGAGCAGCCAGTGTCTAATCAAGAAAATGGAAAATATTCCAGATATTTCAGAGGGCATTTCATACAGGTAAATGGTTCATGGGGTGTTGGAGGGATTGGGGAGCACAAAAAGCCAAACTGCAAAATTTCTCAAAGATAAGTAACTGTGGAAAGGGCTTAGAAGAGCAAGGGGGACAAAATGTCCTGGCCCATGTCCACTGCACTCTCCTGGCTGCCACAGTGGGAATCACCTGGCTACTGAGGAGGAACCCAGGAGAGGCGCTTGCTGCCCACTGATGCTGTTTCCATTGCTGCTACTGCTGCCTGGAGCTGGTAGTCTCCCATCACTACCTCCCACTAGCAGAATCTAGTAAGCCAGCTAGCTAAGAAGTCTGAGAAGCATAGTTTCAGGCTTTTCCTGTCCCAGAAGTAGAAAGGTGGGTAAAAAAAAGCTAAGTATGAAGTTGAGTGACCACCCTTCCATTGAAAATTCTGTGCATGTCTCATGTAAGAACAAACTGCACGTGTATTTTTAAAATGTGCCCATTGTTGCTCCCATGTCATCCAGTCTTCATCATCTTTTATTCCTATTTTTTCTCTTTCCTTCCTTCTTCACGTATTCTGGGCTAAGCAATGCATTTGGCATTGGGAATGCCAAGTGAACCAGGCAGTGTTCCTGCTCCATGAGAGTTATAATTTATGCCAATGGTAAGACAAACCTTTTGAGCTCTTCCAAATTTTTTTCTTGTTTTCATTTTTGTTTTTACTTTTCCCATTTCTAACTTTCCCAGGATAGTAATTCCCTTATTTAAATGACATACAGATGCTGCTTAATATTCATGAATTAGAGTGCTGTTTACACTCCTACAGTAAACATAAATCATTTGTCCAATAGGATGCAATTTCAAGATTAAGAGAGGATACTAGTTAATGAGTGTGTGTGAATTTTATCGTCTTATTCTTCACAGCTGAGACTCAGTCAAGGCTTTCTGTATTTTTATTGTAATCAGTCTAAGGGATATTAATAAATAATATTTTTCAAGACAAAAAAGATGAAACCATAGTTTGTATATATGGATCTCTCTCTCTCTCTCTATATATATATATATATACACATATATATACATATACATATATATACATATACATATATATACATATACATATATATATATACACACACATATACATATATATATATATATTTTTTTTTGAGACAGAGTTTTGCTCTCATTGCCCAGGCTAGAGTGCAATGGCATGATCTCAGCTCAACGCAACCTCCACCTCTCATGTTCAAGCAATTTTCCTGCCTCAGCCTCCTGAATAGCTGGGATTACAGGCATGCACCACCATGCCTGGCTAATTTTGTATTTTTAGTAGAGATGGGGTTTCTCCATGTTGGTCAGGCTGGTCTCGAACTCCCAACCTCAGGTGATCCACCCATCTCGGCCTCCCAAAGTGCTGGGATTACAGGTGTGAGCCACCGCGCCTGGCAGGATCTATATTTCTCATAGAGCTTCTCTGCAAAATGCATAAAAACCAGTTTGTTCACTCATTGAGCTAAATGTATTGATGGTTACCAGTGTATCCAGTGCTTGGTGCTAAGTATACAGAAGAACATAAGAAAGAAACCCTGTTCTCCAGAACTTGCCACCTACTGGAGTCAATTAACAGTGACGGCCTGGGGTACAGAATGCCTAATGAAGGGATAAGAACACACAGAGAGAGGGTGCCCACGTCAGCCGGAGGACTCAGGGAAGCTTTCCAAGAGAAGGGAGGATTTCAATGAATTTGAAGGTGGGTACAAATCAAGTGAATAAGGGAGAGGAGGAGAAGGCCTTTCAACCCCAGGGCACATTGCACAGGAAAGGTCATGAGATAGGTATTAAGGAAGGTGCAAGGATGACTTCTATCAAGCGTGAAATGAGATGACACTGTGGTTGTTAGCAGGAGTTGGGCTTTGGAAGTTTTAAGCTAATGTGCAAAGGGCTTTATTCTTAAGGAGGTGGTGAGCCACCTACCAGCTTTGGAGGGGAGAATAAGATCATTCTGGGAGCAGCATGGAGGATGGATTGAAAGGAATCAAGACTGAGACAGAGGGAACAGTTGGAAGACATTGTGGTCCCTAGATGAGAAATTACAAGGACAGAAATTGTGAAGCTGGAGGGGGAGATGAAGAGCAGAAGGCAGAGCCAAGAAATATACAAGCTAGAGAGTCAATAACATAGAGTGAGAAGAGGAATGCTGTGAGAGGGCAAGGAGGATCTCAAATGCCTTCCAGGATGCTGATTTGGGTGACCTGCAGGCTGGCGGTCCAATGACCGAAGCCAGGAAACATAGGAGCAGGACAAGTTAGCACAGACAGATAGTGAGTAGTGGAAGATGGCTGGGGGAGAAGGGGAGTTCCATTTTCAACACGTTCAAATTCAAATGCCTAAGAAACATCCCCATGAAAAGACCCAGTGTTTGGTGGGCAACATGGATACGGAACTCAGTGGACAGGCCTGAGCTGTCTGCATGGCTTTGAGAGTCATCTGCTTTGTAAGTGAAGCCACGGATGTGGAAGAAATAACTCACATGGGAGAAAAGAAGGCTGAGGATAAATTTCCCGAAAACATCGACGTTTAAAGGACTTACAAAGTGAAAGAAACTCACAAAGAAAAGGGAAAGAATGGTCAGAACTGCAGGAGGAAAAAAAGTATGCCTGTTCTGCTCTTCTTCATCTTATGCACCTGGATCCCCCAGGTTGTTTCTGTTGGAAACCAGTTGTCCATCCTTTCGTTTCCTATTCTTCCGTGAGTTCTATCATTACATTTTCAAAACAGATCACAACTCTGTGTGCCTCTCCTTACACTACTGGCAGCATCTGGGTCCTGGTTCAAGCCCCTGGACTATGTGATCTTCACCTCCCCACTCATCCTTAATTCCCCCTTGCTCAGCTGTAATCCAGAGAACCTGCCTGTTTTGTTCATTCAACACAGCAGTAGTTTGTTGAATGATTGAATAAATGTAGAACTGCCTAATGGTACAAAGAAATCGGGAAAATTCTTTTGATTGGGCATTCTGGAAGACATTGGTAAAGCCATTCTCCTGGAGAGGTAGAAGGTGTTAGCAGTTGTGTCTTTAATTCTCCGTGATGTTAGTGACAGGGATTATTCTCTGCGACCAGAGATTACTCTCTTGCCTGTAGACAGAAGAGCTGAAATTAAACTATTTCTTAAGACTTTAAGTTTCCATAGAGAAGGGGATTTTTTTTTTTTTTTGGATGATCAAAAATATCCATTGCTACTCAGTGCCTCATGCTTTTAAGGAAATCATAGCATTAACTGTCCAAATCTTGAATCTTCCTTAAACCTCCCACTAAAATTTTGATATATCATAAATTTCAGTGCCTCTAATGAGATACCAGTACCAAATCCCCTGGGCTCCTCATATGCTTTCTATGTCACATCTTGGCAACTTTCAGGAAGTCAGGTAAGGGATTTTGTTCCTTCTACAACAGAACCAAATTGAGGAGTAGATGCTTTCACAATGGAAAATTTATCTCACTAGGTACATGTCTGCCAGACCATTACTGCACCTCTCTGTAACCTTTATGAGGTGTGGAGTGAGTGGGTTTTAAAGAGGGAAAAAAAAAATCCTCTAACAGGATTTCTCATGAGTCAATTGCCAGAGTTGGCAGAAAGAGTAAAACTGAGTTGATGAGGAAGGAGGGGCTGGAGTTTTGCTGCAGGACTTGGGCCTCATTAGTGCTTGGCACAGAGGCCTAATGGAAGGCTTAAAGTATTGTTGGGACAATCCCTCAGATTCCCGAGTCTGGGGACTGTCTCCAGAAAAAGATGAGTAAACAAGTGTGCAGCATCAGCGTTGGAGTCAGCATGCCCAGGCAAGAACTGCGGCCCGATATTTATTGCTCTGCCAATGCTTCCCATTAAGGATGTCCCCTGAAGGCTCTAGTATTGGGCACCATTTTTCAGATAGAAATTTAGTAACTCAATTGGCATCCACCTGGGCCCCATGGCAAGTGGGAATAAAGCTTGTTTTCCCTTCAAGTGACAACACAGTGATAAATAGATCTACCATCTTTCCCTCCACTGTAATACTTACCCTCTGGCCCTCCTGCATAGGAAAAATGTTTTCATCTTTCCTTGCTAGAAAGAGGTGTGCATTAACCCAGTTCTCCCAAACCCAGCTCTAAGCGGAGTATAGCCGGAGAGCTGGGTTTGGGATTTGGTGATTGTTGATGACACCCGACTTTCCTTAAGGTCATTCTGCCCCAGAAGAAAGCTCAGATTGTCAGACTGCAATGAGTGTTCCCTCCCTTTTAGCTGCCCTGCAAGGTAGGGAATTAGTCCCAAGACTGTCAAAGTCATAACAGCTGTGGAGGAAATCCAACATGGAAGGGGCCCAGAGAGGGCCCAAGGAAAAGGGCTGCCTTGCCGACAAAGCACTAAGGATGTCCTTGAGCTGAGTTTATCAAAGAGATCAGTTCATGATGGGCTGTTCCCCACGATATTGGAGATAGATGGCAACCAGTATCCCAAGACCCTGAGTTTGCTCCAGGCTGATTTTCCAGGAGCATAGAGATCTTCACCAGAGATCAGAAGCAAAGCACCAGAATCCACAACAGGCGCCTTAAAAGCAGCCCTGAGCAGAAGCTGCCAGAGGAAGGTGTGCTTCCTCCTCCCTCCTGATACCCCTGGCACCTAAGATTCCCAGGTCTTGGAGCCTGGGCTTCAAAGCAAGGCCATCTAAATGGTCACAACAAAACCAACCAACAGCCCAGACACGGTAGCTCACACCTGTAGTCCCAGCACTTTGGGAGGCCAAGGCGGGCAGATCACCTGAGGTCAGGAGTTCGAGACCTGCCTGGCCTACATGGCAAAACCCCATCTCTACTAAAAATACAAAAAATTAACTGGGCTTGGTGGTGTGCACCTGTAATCCCAGCTACTCAAGAGGCTGAGGCACAAGAATCGCTTGAACCCGGGAGGCAGAGATTGCAATGAATCGAGATTGCCCCACTGCCCTCCAGCCTGGGTGACAGAGCGAGACTCCATCTCCAAAAAAAAAAAAAAAAACCAACAAGAAGGTGCCCCTCTGGAGACCTCCAGCTTCTATCTCCTGCCAAGTTCCTCCCACCTGGGTCTTGAATGCTGCTTCTGGGAGCAGGGTGTCCTCTGTGCTCATGAACAAATGTAGGCTCTTGTGCCTCAACCCTGGCCCAGCTTCAGAATCATTTAGGGGAGCTCTTAAAGAAATAAATGTTCAGGCCCCACCTCCAGACACACTGGAGGCGTGTGGAATTTTAAAGGTGGCGCCCAGGAATTTTAAATCACTTTGAAAAGAGACTTGATGCTGATGCGGCTATCCATGGGCTCACTTTGAAACCACAGTGCTGTAGAGAGGAAGGATTCCAATCTGATTTCAAATCTCTGCTTTGCCACCAACTGGCTTAATATGTAGACAAGCTCTTTTAACATCTCCACATCCTAATTTCCTTACCTCTGTGGTACAGGTAATATATTGACGTTTATAAAGCACTGATCCTTATTTGTATTTTCTTGCTGTTGTCTAAGCCTGTGCATTTACATGAGGTTTATTGTCCCAGAGAAGGAAAGGGTGGAACTAGTGTGGCCACTCCCTTATTAATACCTGGGGAGCCAGGGTTGGGGCACAGTGGTCTTCAGACTTCCAGAAACTTCCTGCTTACCAAGGCACCTCTGGGTCCAGATCATTATAAGGAAATCAGTGTCCTCTTCCACCTGCAGTGTGTGTCTGTGACCCTTTCCTATCTCCCCCTACACAAGTGCCCTTCCCTGACTCTACAGAGAAAGGCACTCACCTCCAATCTCACCAAGAAGCCTTGTCCTAGGGTGCAAAACCTATGTTTAAATAACTAACCATAAAATGCATAGTGTGTATGTGTGTGTACCTATATATGTATAACTTTGATCAACTATGTATCAAAAATAATTTTAATTGAACTTAATCCATAATAAATTTTCTAGGAGAGTGCTGTGGTGACAAAAAAAATAACAATTGAAAATGTTCAACTTATATACAAATTTTTGTTGAGAAGAATGATAGGGTAATTCATAAAAGACTTTCAAGCATAAGAATACATCATGTTAGGATAAAGTTCTGCAGAAATGAAATGGAAATACAATTTCAAGGAAAGAGATAAACATTATGTAACTTACAACTGATAAAAAAGAGCTCGTTCATGTGTTTTTTTGAAACATGGGTATTAAATCACTATGGTATTTAGATTCTATTGGATAAGTTTAAAAGAGTGATATAACAGTTGTACCCTAAAATATCAACATTTGCAAGATACCAATAATTACATCCTTTGCAACTATTTAATTTAGATAAAAGGCATCTAGTATAATTTAGATAAAAGGCATCTTTAAAGGAGATTGTAGCTTTTTAGAAGGTTTTGAGGACACAGACAGAAAAAAAAGTTAGAAGGCCACTGAGCTGTACCACAGAGCTGTCATGCATGCCAAGTTGGAGAGAACCTGCAGGGGACATGGAGGTAGTGGAAGCATGGCCCCTTCCAGCCCCAGGGATCATGGTAAGAGAGGGACTGGGAGAGTGGCAAGCCAGTGTGATCCCCCGCCGCCCAAGGCATGGGGATCCCTGTGGCCGGTACATGACATACAGGGATCCACAAGTTTCCATGTGCCCCAGCACAGAGACAGGACACGAAGGTGCTGAGTCATTGCCTCGTGCAGACTTCACTACAGGACAGCCAACCAGAGCCTGGCAGTTCCAGGCACCTGTCACCCTCGAAGACCAGTGGGTCCATTTTCCTCCCCTGGCCACCCAGACCTGGTGTACACCAGACCAGCCTCCCCTGTTAGAGAGCAGTGAGAGTCCAGAAATCCCATCCCTGACCCTGTGGAATCCCAGTGAGTCCTACAAACACTCAGGACCATCTGTGGGCAAGAAGCAGGGAGTAAGAAATGCTGCAAGAGAACGGGATCATCAAGGGAGAATGAGTCATCCAAAAGAGACTAATTAAAAGACAAATGAAAACAGCCCTGATAGGGAATTTAACTTAGGAAACCTTGACTATTTAAATAGGAAAGAGGCTATAAACCAGAAGACATTGAGACACTGTTAATTGGCAAGAGTCAGTTTTGTGCTACCCAGCAGGGTGTGGACTCATAAGAAGGTTCAAGTCAGCTAGAGAAAATAGAGTCTACGTTGTCTTTGCACGTCTGCACATTCTGTGAGCAAATTTGACATTCTATTACACCTGGAAACAGGGTTAATGATATTTATCTCGCGGGGTTCCTGTAAGAATTAGAGAGAATGCACATAAAGTTCCCCAGCACGTATGTGCCCCTCAAAGGACAACTATCATTCTTTAAAGTTCTGTGGTACATGTGTAGGATGTGCAGGTTGTTACATAGGTAAATGTGTGCCATGGTGGTTTGCTGCACCTATCAACCCATCACCTAGGTATTAAGCCCTGCATGCATTAGCTATTTTTTCTGATGCTCTCCCTCCCTGCAGCCTCTGCCCCACAGGCCCCAGTGTGTGTTTTTCCCCTCCTGTGTCCATGTGTTCTCATTGTTCAGCTCCCACTTATAAGTGAGAACATATGGTGTTTGATTTTCCATTCCTGCATTAGTTTGCTGAGGATAATGGCTTCCAGCTCCATCCACGTCTCTACAAAGGACATGATCCCATTCCTGTTTGTGGCTGCATAGTATTCCATGGTGTATATGTACCACATTTTCTTTATCCAATCTATCATTGATGGGCATTTGGGTTGACTCCATGTCTTTGCTATTGTGAATAGTACTTCAGTGAACATACGTGTGCATGTATTTTTATAAGAGAATGATTTATATTCCTTTGGGTATATACCCAGTAATGGGACTGCCAGGTCAAATGATATTTCTGGTTCTAGATCCTTGAGGAATCGCCACAATGTCTTGCACAATGTTGAATGAATTTACATTCCTACCAACAGCGTAAAAGCCTTCTTGTTCCTCTGCAACCTCACCAGCATCTGTTATTTCTCGGCTTTTTAATAAGCACCATTCTGGCTGGCATGAGATGGTATCTCATCATGGTTTTGATTTGCATTTCTCTAATGACCAGTGATAATGAGCTTTTTTTCATGTTTGTTGGCCGCATGAATGTCTTCTTTTGAGAAGTATCTGTTTATGTCAATTGTTCACTTTTTAATGGGATTGTTTTATTTTTGTATATTTAAGTTCCCTATAGATTCTGGATATTAGACCTTCGTCAGATGGATAGATCGCAAAAATTTTCTCCCACTCTGTAGGGTTGTCTGTTTGCTTTGATGGTAGTTTATTTTGCTGTGCAGAAGCTCTTTAGTTTAATTAGATCTCACTTGTCAATTTTGGCTTTTATACTAAAGTCTCCCAACCTTCACTGCTGCCTGGGAGGGCAGGAAGATACCCAGATGGTGGTCTCTGCAGCCAGCATCAAGCTGTCCCCACCCCCACCTTTGTGTGACACCAGCATGCTCCGGCATTGCAGCCCACTTCAAAATAGAGGCAAGAAGATGCCGCTCATGTCTTCTATGCTTTTGTCTCTGGGCTGCTGTATCTTACAGAGCTTGAGAGAAAGCAGCTCTGAGAAGACCTCGCGCTCTTCTCAGACTTGATTCTATGATGACTGAGGCATCGTTATTAGTAGGCTCAACCATTCCTTAGGACAAGATAGTTCTCAGGGCGTACTGCCTCCTCCAGCAAACAGGACCTCAGCAAGCCCACCCCAGAAGTTGCCTGATAAAGGCAAATCCCAAGGCTGTCAGCACACCCAGACCTGGAAGCAGATTCACTGTCAAACCACTGAAGCTCACGCTTCCAGGTTTCTTATGTACCCAGGCCTCTTTCTAGACTCTCTGACTAATTTTGTATTCATTCTCTCAAAGAGGACCACCCAAATTGTAAGCAGTTCAGGCTCCACAAAACCTGGATCTGGCCCATGCAGACTTTATTGTTACCCTCTCCTGGTGACTTAAATAAAGCACTGGACCTAGCATGCTGCTATTATGAGAAAACCCTCACTGTGCCAGTGATAAAAGCACCTCTGCAGATGAAAAAGCACTTTCAAGTTAGATTTTCTCACCAAGTTCTCTCAGATAATGAATGCAATGATCAAACGTTAATTAAGCACCCACCAAGTGTAGGCACTGTGCCAGGTGCTCCCAGCCCAGGCCAGGAGAGCCTCATAGCCGAGTGGTAGATCCACGACTTTGGCACTTACCAGGGAAATCCACCTGCATATGGCCTGAGCAATCTGCAAGCTCCACTCCCTGGAGCTGATGGTCAGCCTGAAGGCAGCAGCACGTGTCATGCTGCTGCCCCGCCCCAGCTGCCTTGAAGCCCCTAGACCTACCCAAGATCCACCAACTAAAGGGTTAAGCCCTGCCACAGCAGGAGATGGGGGTTATACTGGCTGTTAATATTTTAATATCATTCCTCCTTTCCATCATGTCCTTCAGTTCTACTGGTCTTCATGAGGGGCCAATAGACAGATCCAGAAGTAGTGAGAACTCTAATCACAATACCATTTATACAGAAAGCCCAGATGAGTCTAGATGACTCTTGGAATGTTCTCCATCATGCACAGAGCCACATACAGGTGGATCTGGCTGTTACGAAAATCTAACTCCAAAACTCAGATCAAAGCAAAAGGCAAGCTGGGAATTATAATTCCTTTTATAGAATTGGTTAAAGATAGGATTCATTTGAACAACTTTTTCCTAGTGCATTTAAAATGTTTCCACTCATAATTAACTTATATACAATTACTTGGGAACATGTGCATTGGGTAAAGTGAATTCAATCATTCATTTATTCATTCATTTCAACAAAACCCTACTGGATATCTACCATGTGTCAGGCACTGCTCTAGGTGCTAGGGACGCTGTAGTGAACAAAACATACAATAGTTCTTTTCATGAAGCTGGCATTCTGGTGGGGGTAGACAAATAAGCAAATACACAATAGATTAGGGAGGAATAAGTGCTATGTATAAAATAAAGCAGGGGCACGCTCGTGTAGGAGTGACTGCATAGAGAGTAGGGTGCTATCTTTATAGGGAAGGAGACTCTGCTAGGTGATGTTTGAGCTGAGAAGATCCAGGCAGAGGAAAGGAAACAGCAAATGCCTTTCATCAGATCATGTTTGTTGTATTTGAGAAACAGCAAAAATCCTGTTGTGGCTGGAGCCTGGTGCAGCTGGAGACAAGCCAGCAAAGAGGAGAGCAGAAGGGTTTGGGGCTGGAGGGTGAGCCAGGACCTGTGTCTGAACTGCCGGAGCAGGCATTTGTTCTTAGATAGCTCTCCACGTGCCCAGCGTATTGTCAGGGCTCAAATCTACCTGTGTCTCTTCTAGAAAATCCAATCATAAAATACTAAGCTAAGTTTAGAAACTCTAAACACATTTTAGATTAAAAAACAATTTCCTTCCAATATCCTGTCACTTTAGACCAGGATATCCATGACACGGTGGACACAGCACACAATGTTTCCTTGTCACTGAGTAAATGTGCTTTCTGCTACCCAAGCCGAGAGAGGGAAGGATGGTGCTTTCAAGACTTCATTCCACTCTGATTTGGATTAGGTCACTGTGCTTCACCGCCAGCTCCTGGAAGGCTCTCTGAAATGCCAGTGCTGACGGCTTGGTATGCAATATTCATTGGAAAGGTTATGCTCTGACGCTGACCTCCAAATTCCTGATAATAAACATGAATGGGCTAGGAAGCAAATTCAACCCAACCTAGTGTCCTTCCTTCCCCAAAGAGCAGTGTTCTTCAAATTCTCACCTCTTCTTTTGACGACTTAGCCTTTATTTTGTACTTTAAAAAAGTAAAGTGATATTAACAATTTTCATGAATTATTTTTTCCCTAGAAATTCAGTTACAAGGATATAGGAAGAGCCCGTGTCTTCAGACTCTCTGGAGGATCTGCCACAATAATGTCAAAGATAGATATTTTTTTCTTACGGGGAAGTTACAGTTCACATAGGATGGCTGGCTGTAGGAAGTTACCAGGTAGCCTCTCAGCAACAGACAGAAACTGCTATGGTGAAGTTGCTCAACTAGGCAATGCATCTCTGAAGAGTATTTTGGCTTCCTATCCAAGAAAAAGAATAATCTGCAAGGAATTAAGTAAATAAGAATTCCACTTTCAAAAGTTACTAATAAGTTTTTTTAAAATTAACCTAGCTCCTATAAAAACAAAGCATTCTCACTGTAGAAGCATATTAAGGCAATCCAGAAAAGTATGAAGAAAGTGAAAAAGAAGTCATCTGATATTATCATCCAGAGATAATCCATGTTAATATTTTGGTGAACACCTTTTCAGACTTCGTTTTATGCTTGAGTACACTCACACGGTTTTACATAAACAGAATTAAAGTATACTTAAAGTTCTGTGACTTGCTTTTTCACTCTAATGTATCATGGACAGCTTTCTAAGTTATCAAATATAGACCTGAATCATTATTTTAAATAGATATATAATATTCCATTATGCAAATTGTGGGGTCATAAATTAACTACATTCAAAGAAACATGGTTTTTTAGTGAATTATGAGGTGCCTCATTCACCAGCTAGCGAGGAAAAAAATTTACTCCATTCCATAATCTCAGTACAATCCCTTAATGTGAACCATCCTCTAAGGATGATATTCCTTTTCAGGCAAAACGCCTAATCTCTCATATTCATCTGTCTTCCATAGTTTCTTTCTAGGAAGGGGTGTCTATGACAGAAAAGGGCATGGCTTATGTAATATGATAATGACAAGGGAAGGGGTCCTCAGATGTACCTCCCTTGCCTGCTTCTCTGGACATTTGCTGGAACTTCCAGTGTTGTGGCAGGTCTTAAATGCTCCCTGAACCAAGGCTGCTGAGGTGCAACTAGTTATCTTGTTTTTGTTCAGGAAATGAGCAAAACCCATCCATGATAGCACCCACTGTATAGCACTATAGTCAGGGCCACAGACAGAAAGGCATGGGGCTCCCAGGCAACTCAGCTAATGCTAGGGCTGCTCTGGGAAACACACTTGAAAGGAGGCCATACTATTGACATCTTCTATTGCACCCTTGGGATATTGTTAAAGACAGAAATCTTACAAGCCTAGGGTGGCTGCCCAGTTACCCCATCCAAGAGACAGGCCTGCTTTATTCTTAGTCAGTTGACTCTGGTCTCAAAGGTCCCACCTCTGCAGCCTCTTTGACCTGTCCCTGAGTCCCTGCTCATTTACTGAGCTCTCAGCACATCCATAGCTCCTTGAGGTTGCAATGGCTGGTACTTTCTTGGCTCATAACCTTGTGAATAGCAGCGCCTGTGGTCAGTAAAACAATCTAGTTGGGTTTACAACTCCCTTAGGGGATTCAGGTGCCCCATTCCCTGCCTCCCCATCCTTCGTGGATCCCTCATCATTGGAGTCTTCCTGTCTGCCATGTCCCCATTGTATAGAGTTCCCATGTGCTCTGTAGTCCCCCTCAATGCATTTAACACCTTCCCCGTTCTCCCTTGCAAGCTCCAGAGGGGTGGAGACCATGTCTGCTGTGTTCAAGTAGATACTCAAGGCACATTTGGGGAATGAAAAAGCAAAAAGACGAATGAGCATATGAATGTGTGAATGAAGCTCCTGTACAGGGATGGCCCTGGGAGGAGCATTTCTAGCTAGATTACAGGAAGCTGTAAGCCTGGGGATGCTGGTCCTATCTTCAGGGTCTGACAGAACCCAGATGGGATCCCTGGTTAGGTTGTTTTCCTACCCTGGCATCCAGCTTCACTGTGTCTGGACACTAGATTGCATACTAAAGATCAGGGGAAGTGAGGGTGGCTGGACATTCAGAGACGCACCGTTCTCCAACACCTGGAGAGAGAGAGGGCCCACGTGCTACCAGGACACCTGCCGCACCCTCTCTGTGTCTGGCTCTCACATCACAGTGCCTTACACTTATTAAGAGGTGAGAATCTCCCCTTTGTGATTTATCAAACAACTCTAATAAGTACATTTTATGGTCTGGGTCATATCCTTCATGAGCCTCATTATTTTAAACCAGTTTTATAGCAATGAAAAATGAAATACACCATAAATTGTTTCTCACTAAGTGTCAATTAGCAGTTCTGTTTAAGTACTGCTTCTAAATCTGAAGGAAGTTGTTTTAAATTACATGTTGCTATGATAGGATAAGTGTCTAAAAGATGTTTGTGTTAATTTTAAACCACTGGGATAAACTATGTCTTTTATTTTCATAAAATACTGTTTTTTGCCAACTTCTAAAAAAATGGATTTTTGCTGTCATTATTTGTATCCCTAGTTGTTGTTTTTTTTTAAAAAAAAAAGTAGTTACTGATATTTTTCTGTGAGTTTAAAATGTAAATATAATTGGCTCTAGCCAGCCAATAAATTCAAGGGGGAAATTAGGATTTTCCTTGTTCTATGAATATATTACCTAGGAAAGTTTGCTAATTATCCTGCTTTATTATAACTGCCTCCCTCAAGATCTATTTATTGAAAAAATCCCTTAAACTACCTCCGCGGTTTGTTACTAATGCAGAAATATTTGTTTCTAGCTCTTTGCTAGAGTAAAAGATTGCCACCTATTTGCTGGTTGGAGATGGGGAGATGACATCCTGCCAGCTGTTCTCTCTGACCTATGGCAAAATCGGCTCCAAACTCATTGTCGCTCATAGCCCTCATTCATCCAGCTGCTGCAGTGCGTCCCCACGGGTGTCAGCTGGCCCTGTCTCATGGCTACCACCTCTAACACAGTCCCCATTGGAAATTCTGTGCCGCAGTTAACCTCTTTCATTTCGATCGTCCTTCAATCTTGCTGTCCCTCAGCTGAGGACCTCGCATGGCTGGCTGGGAAAACTCATGTTGCATTTTATTTCCACCAAAATCACCCTGTTCTTGCTCACAGGCTATGTAAGAATCAGTGTTCTATTCACCCTGGAACAAAAGATAATCGTCAAGAGGCATTGTGCTTTAAAATTCTATCTCCAGATTTATCAACTCAAGTGACAAAAGACTGGCACATCCAAAACTAATATTAATATAGTAGTACTTTGAACAGGCATTACTAAAACCAAGATTGATCATTTAGTTTAAGGCTGGCCAAGATAAATGTTTTCATATTTAATAACAAAAGCAAAGAAATATGGCATCAAGAAGCTAAGAAAAGATATTTGGGGGAAAGGGTCCTGATCCTGGAGTTAATAAGAGTTTCTCTACACATCCCACCAGTTTAGGCATCTTGGTAACATCACAGGTGGTATTTCAGAGCCCAGATAGAACCTCAGAGTGGTGTAGTACATGTTTTATAACTTCAAGTTTCAGTGGGAATGTCTGTATTTACTCAAAATTCTCTGAAATAATTATGTAAGGAAAAAATCACAATTTTCTACTTACCATGTTGTCGGAAATGTTGCTTGGGTGTATGTCAGTTTTTGGAAACCCAGTGTGAGACAGTGTGATTTGATTAAGTGCGTGCGATCTTCCAGGACAAATGCAGAAGCACGTAACTTGCATTTTTAAACACGTTATGAAATGCACATTGCCTATTTCACTTTCTATCGATTCTCCTAACTCCTCTATTTTCATCCTTTTAATTTTTAATTAAAATGATTTTCTTTCTTCAGCATTATTTTCCTTACTCCTTTTTTTTTTTTTTAATTGAGACAGTTCCCTCTGTAACCCAGGCTGGAGTGCAGTAGCACAATCTCGGCTCACTGCAACTTCCACCTCCCAGGTTCAAGCAATTCTCGTGCCTCAGCCTCCCACGTAGCTGGGATTTCAGGCACATGCCACCACAGCCAGCTAATGTTTCTGTTTTGTAGAGACGGGGTTTCATCATATTGCCCAGGTTGGTCTCAAACTCCTGAGCTCAAGCCATCCACCCACCTCGGCCTCCCAAAGTGCTGGGATTACAGGTGTGAGCCACCAGGCCTGGCCTATTTTCCTTATTCCTAACCCTTCAAGCAATTATTTATATGACCTTATTTTCTACCAACCTTTAAAAATTTTTTCCCTACAGGCTTCATCTTTGATGTTATTTTTCCATAACCATTATTGGTGTAGTGTCCAGCATCACAACAGTTACCATTTACTGGGCGCTTACTATGCACCAGGCACTACATTATCTCATCTAATTTACTGAAAACATAGTTGTAAATGCTCCTGTTACTTTTACTTAGTAGAATTTGTTAAAGCCCCATTTATTAGTGGGAGAATTAGCAGCAGCTTTGCGGCCTGGAGCCGACTGAAAACATAAACCACTCTGTATTCAAGCCGGGGGAGCTGAACGTGGCTGCTGCATCCAGCTGGCCATGGGAAGCGTCTGGATGATTTCATTTAATGCCTTTAGAAATATTTCTCACTGGGCTAATTCAAGGAAAATGGCTTGTCACGGATGATATCTGACTATAATAAGCAGCTAAAATGCTTTCCCAATAAATATTGTAAAATGAAACAGGTGTAAAGCCACGGTTGGAAAATTAGCAGCCAAGGAGGACTGCAAGGCTTATGGGCCAAGTTTCCAGCAGAAGGGTGGAACCCTGGGATGTAGCCGGAATCTGTGTTATCAGGACATTTCCTCGATGCTTTCAAGAAATTCGTCATTTATTAAATCGTTCATTTAATTCATTTAATTCAATATTGGTATGCTATGTAAAGGCACTTTACTGGTTCTTTGTAGGGTATGAAGATTAATGAATTTTAGCCTTAACGAGTTGCCGGCTAGTGGGAAGGAGACAAACCTGACAAGATCAGGGTGTAGCACTGCAATCCCATATACGTGCAGAATGCTCCCCGCTGTGTGTAGAGAAAACCCAAGTCCCTGAGTTGAAGGAGGTGCCAAAAAGAAGTGAGTCTGGACTGGCTGGAGAGAAAAGACCTACAGAGGATGCTGAAAGAGAACAAGGTGGTGGATGCTGGTGGCAGGAAACAGCTCTCCTCCTGCCTGAGAAACCAGCCAGGCATTAGGGGCGTGCAACTTGAGAGCTAAGCACAGGCTGCCTGTGACGACAGCCTGCCATGTGGGAGCAGGTGGAGAAGATGGGGTAGCAGGCAGAGGTGGAGAGCCATGAGCGAGCCACTTGCAGGCAGGTTGGCTGGCTGCTGTTTGCCTCCAACACAGTGTGTGCAGTGCATGCAGGGTGGGCCCTGAGAAAGGGGTGAGCAATGTCTACAGGATCCAGAGCTTGGAGGGGCTGAAAGTTAGTGTATTCCATAGAGCTCCAGAGAAGTGGGCACTGTGGACTGAACTGAGAAGTTGCCAACCCAAGTCTTACAGGTCTGCACGAAAAGGAAAGCCAAGGTCATAGTGACGCAAAACCAGTACAAAAATGTTTATAGCACCTTTATTCTTAATAGCCAGAAACCAGGAGCAACCCAAATGTCCTTCAACGGGTGAATGGTTAGACAAATGGTGGTACATCCACACCGTGGAAGGCAACTCAGCAAAGACAGGCTACTGATACACACAAGACTTGGACAAATCTCCAGGAACGATGTTAAGTGAAAAAAGCCAATTCTAAATAATTGCATATTTTATTATTTTATGTATATCACATTCTTGAAATGACAAAACTATAAAAATAGAGAATGGATTCATGATTGCCAAGGGTCAGGGATGGGGGTTAGAGGGAGGTATACGTGGCTACAAAAGGGCAACACGAAGGACCCTTGAGGTGACGGTAATGCTCTGTATCTTGGCCGGGTGCAGTAGCTCACACCTGTAATTCCAGCACTTTGGGAGGCCGAGGCGGGCAGATCACCTGAGGTCAAGGAGTTCAAGACCAGCCTGGCCAACATGGTGAAACCCCATCTCTACTGAAAATACAAGTGAGCTGGGCGTGGTGGCGGGTGCCTGTAATCCCAGCTACTCAAGTGGCTGAGGCACAAGAATTGCTTGAACCTGGGAGGCAGGGGTTGCAGTGAGCCGAGATGGCGCCACTGCACTCCAGCTTGGATGACAGAGAATCAAAAAAGAAAAAAAAAAAAAAAGCAGAAGAATAAGAAAAAGAAGAAGAAATGCTCTGTATCTTGACTGTATCAATGAGCTGTGCTGATTGTCATAATGTACTACAGTTTTACAAGATGTCACCATGGAGCAAAATGGAACAAAGGGTATACAGGATCTCTGTATTATTTCTTACCAATACCTGTAAATCTACAATTATCTTAAAAGGAAAATTCTAATTTTTAAAAAACCCTACATCTTTGGAACCTGATTCGTTTCTTTTTACATTTTTTCCTTATAATTTTTTTTAGGCTCCTTTGAAAATTTTAGCCTATTTGTTTATTAGAGACTTAAACATGTTGATTATTTGGCACAGTATTCTAAGCCTAAAAATATTCTGAGGAAAAATCCAAAATGCAGACAAACATGTCCATTGTAACATGATTAGTGCACAACCCTGAAATGGAATTTATGTCCAATATCAAAGAAGGGGTTAGACAAAACATCAAATCCAAATGATGGAATATTCTGCAACCATTAAAGTTAATAACAAAAAATTCAATGACATGATAAAAATTTTAAAAATAATGTTATGGAAGAAAGTGAAGATAGACAATGATACCTTCAATATGATTTCAGTAATCTATGTTAATGTGCATAAAATGAGGGAAATAATCCAAATGTTAGCAATAATAATCTCTATGTAGTAGAACTGTGAGTGAGCTTTATTCTGCTATCTCATATTTATTTTAGTTTTCTAAGTTTTACACAGTGAGCTTTCCACCAGTATGATCTTGGACTAGTTGTTACCCTTCCTAAGCCTTTGTGTCCTCCTTCATAAAATGGAGGTGATAATAGAAGCATCCTTATATTTGCATCATCTTTACAATGTTTAGTGAAGCATCTGCTACACAATAAATTAGAAATAAATGTTACTTATTTGAAAAACATTTATGTATAGGACTCTCAATGTAGCAAGCACTATTCGAAGATCTTTACAAATAATAACTCATGTAGTCCTCATAGCAACCCTCTAAGTACTGTTATTATCCCCCACAAATCAAATGAGGAAACTGAAACACATAGAAGTTACATGATTTGCCCAAAGTTGCAGAGCCAATAAATAACAGAGCTGGAGTTTGAACACAGATAGTCTGGTTCCAAAGTCTGTGCTATTCATCATTACACTATTTTCTGTTTGTTAATTATTATTATTATGGAATAGAATCAAAATTATAGTCAGTCACTAAAATAATTGGAAAAGGCAGAAGTTCACTGGAAATAGATGATCGATGACAGCTGGCATGGGGAAAAAATGGTGGGGCAAACATTCTGCTTGAAGTGCTTACAGGATTTGGAGTCATATAGTTTAAGCTGCATATCAGTACCTATATGGGCTTGCATGAATTAAGGTCTTTGAGTATGAATTTCAAAATCTGTGAAATAATATGTTAAAAGTACCTGCCTTTCAAACTCAAGGAGAGGATTATGGAAGATAGTACATGTAAAGTAATTCTATCAGTACATACTCAACAAACGCTAGTTTCCTTTCTCCTTGTAAACATTTAAAACATTGCTTTAATAGGGCAGAACACGTTCAGATGATCGCATCCAAATATACATCTCATGATAAATGAACCATCTTTTGATTATCGTTAGCAAAATAAAATTGATGCCTGGTATCTAAGTGGCTTAATAGACCATCTCTACGACATAACTCAAAGTTCCTGGAGAATGCAGAATTTATAGGGTGTATAGTTGGAGCATCTCAGTGATCCCTCTTGGAGCCTGAACACCCAGCACAAACAGCAAGAATCTGATTTACAATAAATGGTAACACAGGATTCTTGTGGCAACACAAGAATAACACACATAATAAATACAGCAGACACTATAAAAACATCCACTGGCAGAGTCCAAGGACGTAACAGCATCAGAAACAAATATACACCATCTATTCTTTATGGAGCTTTATGATCCAATAAAAACTGAAACAATAGACCACTGTATCAATATACAATCCCAATTTAACAATGAAGCACAAGAAACACTGGGATACACCATCTGAAGCAAAAGAAAAGAAGCATTATCAAATAAAGATAACTAAACTATCGGTAGTAGATCCATACTAGTAGTGTGGTATTCCCTAAGGCTGGAGACAGATCATCAGGGAATCTTGCTCACATGTTGTGACCTGTGGGTTTCCTGGTCACAGGGAACAAAAGGCCTTTCTCACATGAGTCATGAGGCTCAGGAAAAATGGATTATCTGCCATGACACAAAATGTGTTTTACACTGATCATTTTAACAGTTAGGTAATTTCACAGACTGAGCTATGACCATTAGTGAAGTTCTGTGCAATGAAGTCATATGTGCCAAATCTGTGAAAGGTACTATGGAAAGAGCACAGGCTTTGGTGCCAGATGAGTGTTGGCCTCTGATTCCTCCCATTATCATTAAGGTAACCTTGAGCAAGATATTTAAGCCCTTTAAATCTCAGTTTGATTTAGCTATAAAATTTTAAAAAATCTTAACCTGGCAGCATTGTTATAAAGATTATAGATTAGGTATGGAAAGGGCACTTATTCCAAGCCTAAGAATATTCTGAGGAAAAACCCAAAACACAAAGATGTTCATTGTAACATGATTTATTAGAGTGGAACCCTAAAATGAAATTTATGTCCAGTATCAAAGAAGAGGTTAGATAAAATATCATATCCAAATGATGGAATATTCTGCAACCATTAAAGATAATAACAAAAAATTCAATGACATGATAAGATGAAATCAGGTGCCCATTATACCATAGCTGCTGCTATTGTTATTATTATCACTAAATCAATAACAAGGAGTGGAAACTCTTTAAACATCAACAAACAATATTTCCTATGACAAGATTTCAAAAAAACCAACACCACTATCTTCAAAAACAAAAGTCACAATTAAAATGGATTACTAAAGATATTTGAATAACCCAAAAGAAGAAGGAAAGGTGAGACAAAGGAACAAAAGACATGGAGAACAAATGTAAAACAAATTATAAAATGGTAAGCCTAAGTCCAAACATATCAACACTAACATTAATTGTGAATGGTCTAAACAAACCAATTAAAATAATGAGATTGTTAGAAGGGAAAAACAAAACTACTCAAGTATATTCTATATATAGGAAACTCACCTCAAACATCATGATATACGTAGGTTAAAAGTAGAAGTGGCTCATACCTGTAATCCCAGCACTTGGGGAGGCTGAAGGGAGTGGATCACTTGAGTCCAGGAGTTCAAGACCACCCTAAGCAACATGGTGAAACCCCATCTCTACAAAAGAATAAAAAATCAGTCAGGCATGGTGGCAGGCACCTATAGTCCCAGCTACTCTGGAGGCTCAGGCAGGAAGATCACTTGAGCCTGGGAGATTGAGGCTGCAGTGAGCCAAGATTGCACCACTACACTTCATCCTGAGTGGCAAAAAAAAAAAAAAAAATTAAGTGGCATGGCTGTATTAGTATCACATAAAGTATCTTTATAACAAAGAAAATTTTCAGAGATAAAGAGGGACATTATATAATGATAAAAGGGTCAATTCACCAAGAAAACATACATTCCTTAATGCATATACAATTAACAACACAGTCTCAAAATACTTGAAGAAAAGCTGACAGAACTGAACAAGAAACAGAAAAAGCCACAGTTATGTTTGGAGACTTCAACACTACTCTCTAGGTAATAGATACAACTAGTAGATGGAAAAAAAATCAGCAAAGACACAGAAGAACTGAACAACACCACTAATCCACTTGCTCTGGTTAACATATAGTAAACATTCTCCACAACAACAGTGAAATACACATTCTTTTCAAGTATACATGGAACAGTCACCATCTTCTGAGTCATAAAATAAACCTTAGCAAAATGAAAAGAATGGAAATCATAGAAAGTATGACCTCTAACCATGATAGAATTAAATTAGAAATGGGTAACAAAGATAACAGAAAAATCCCCAAACACTTTACTTCAAAATAATCCATGTTTCAAAGAAGAAGTCTCAAGGAAATTTTTTTTAATTTTAGCTATCAGAAAATAAAAATAAAACACATCAAAAATTGTGATATGCCTCTGAGGCAGTGCTGGGTGAAATCAACATTAAATGTTTATAGTAAAAGAAAATAAATGCTTCAAATAGTCTTTTCCTCTTTAACTAGGAAAAGAATAGTAAAATAAACCCAAAGCAAGAAGAGAGAAGGAAATAAACAGCAGTAATCCATGAAACTGAAAGCAAAAAAAGAGGAAATTAGTAAAACAAATAGTTCCTTCTTTGAAAAGGTCAATGAAATTGATAAACCTCTAGCAAAACTAACAAAGAGAAAAAGAGAAAATACAGTAATTGCCAATATCAAGAATGAAGGAGGGACTATCATTATAGACCACACAGTATCAAAAGAACAATAAGGGAATACTCCAAACAACTCTATGCACATAAATTTGACAACTCAGGTGAAATGAACAAACTGCTCAAAAAACACAAACTAAAAAAATCACCCAGATGAAATAGGTAACCAGAATAGTTCTATGACTATCAACGAAATCGAATTAATAACACCTTCTGAACAAAAATTTGGGGGCCCAGATACCTTCACTGGTGAATTTTACCAAACATTTTAAAAAGCAACATGCAAATTATGTTAATCTTTTCCAGAAAATAGAAGGGCAGAGAATACTTCCTAGCTCATTTTGCGAAGTCAGAGGCCATTACCCTGATACCAAAACTGCACAATAAGAGTACAAGGAAAAGAAAATTAAAGACCAAATTCTCTAATAAACATAGATGAAAAAATCCTCAACAAAGTATCAGTAAATTGAATCCAGCAGTGTATAAAAAGAATAACACACCACAATCAAGCAGGGTATGGCCCTGAAACGCAAGGCTGGTTCATGTCTGAAACTCAATCATGTAACCCACCATATTAAAGTTCTAGAGAAGGAATGTCACATGATTATAGACTGATGCAGAAAAAGCATTTGAAAAAAAAATCCAAATTCATTATGATAAAAATTCTTACAAACCAGGAATAGAAGAGATCATCCTCAACCTCCTAAAAGGCATCTAACCTACAGCTAACATCATACTTAAGGTCAGCTGAATGTTTTCAAGCTAAAACCTGGAACAAAGCAAGAATATTCACTTTTACTTCTCCCATTCACTATCAGGAAGTCTTAGCCAGAGTAACTAACAAGAAAACGAAATAAGACATACAGAATAGAAAGGAAGAAATAAAACTGTCCCTATTCATAAATAATATGACTGTTCACATAGAAAAAAAACCAATAAATTAATATGTGAGTTTAACAAGGCTTCAGGATACAAGGTTACCACACAAAATTCAATCTTACTTCTATATACCAAAACAAACACTGAAAATTAAAATTTTAAAGACTGATCGAAGACAGCCAACTAGAAGTAGCTAGTATGTGCCGGAAACATCCAGGTGTGCACACTGGGAATCATCAAGGAAATAACTCGATCCACAGAGAATAGAGAGGAGCCAGGCAGGACAACCACCCATCTGGGAGAGGCAAGGAGCCAGAGGAGGCTCCCCTTCCATGGGAACACTGAGTGAGTGAGAGATCCCAGGGACCCACGCTTCTTCCACAGACCTTTGCAACGCTGAGGTCAGGAGGTCTCCCTCATGAACCTACTACCAGGGCTCACTCTGACACACAGAGCTAGGTGGAGTCTGGGCAGAGCCACTGATCAGGGTCCTAGGAGCCTTTGGTCCCCGGGCATCCCAGCATTAGCAGCCACAGCTCTGGCAAAGGGGTAGGTTAGGCTCCCTTAAGGGAAAGGGGCTGAATCCAAGGGGCTGAGCAGAGACAGTCTGCAGGCCTCACTTCCATGGCACCTGGTGGGGTAAGACCCACTGACCTGGAACTCCAGCCACATGTGACCATGGTAGCAGCTCCACGCCTCCCTGAGAGGGAGCTCCCTGAGGGAGGGGTGGGCCACCATCTTTGCTGTTTTGCAGCCTTTGCTGTTGCTGCCTTCAGGCACTGGAGAGCCCAGAGTGATGAGGGACTGACTGGCCCCCCGGCACAGTGCAGCTGCCCTACAAAAAAGCATTCAGATCGTTTTTTACATGGATCCTCCACCCCATTTCTCCTCACTGGGCAAGACCTCTCAACCTGGGACTCCACCCACCACCCCCGGCAGTCCCCCCCACCCCCACCCCCACCAGGGCAATCGGGCCAGTAGCAGCTCCTCGCCTCTCTGGGGCAGAGCTCCCAGAGGGAGGGCCGGCCTAGAAAGTCTGTTGGGACAGGGGATGGTACGGACCCCTAGCACAGAGCAGCTGCCTCACGGAAAAGCGGCAGGACTGTTCCCCTCCCTATGCAGGTCCCACCCTCACTTCTCACGGACTGGGGGCCGCCTAACCTGGGACGCCAGCACAGCCACCCTGCCTGCGGAAACACTTCAATCAGAGGCAGCCCAGCATTTCTCCCAGGAAGAAATGCCGGAGTCAACCTAAGAACAAAGGGCCTAGTCTCTAGGCTGGGACCTCCAGCACACAGCAGCCACCATACAGAAAGGAGTCTAGCCCCTCTTCCCGGGGAGCCCCTACCCTGCCCTCTCCACCAGGCAGGGCCGCCAGCTCAGGATCGCAGAACAGCTGCCCTGGCTGAGCGCACCCACTGGCAGTGGCTCTGGGTGTCCCTGGGGAGAGACTCCCAGAGGCAACCGACAGCCCCTCTGTCGCGGCCACAGCAGCGGTTCTGCCCATGCTGTCCTTGGTCTGGGGAAGAAACAAAGAGCCTGGGGGCTCATTATGCTTAAGTGCCACCTAGTGGATCACACCCCAAACTTCAACACCAAAAATACTTGACAAACATAACCCACTGTGAAACCAACAAGAATTCAGCTACAAAGACCCTGCACAAAGCCTCACCCTCTGAAAACATCCAGAAAAGAAGCCTATTGAGTGTACTCAATCTACACCACAGTTAAAGGAACACCCACATGCAGAGATGAGAAAGAACCAGGCAATTCAAAAGACCAAAGTGTCTTCATTCCTCCAAACAACCTCTCTAGTTTTCCAGCAAGGGTTTTTAACTGGGCTGAGATGGCTGAAACAACAGAAATAAAATTCAGAATATGAATAGGAATGAAGATCAAGATTAAGGGAAACATCAAAACCCAATCAAAGGAATCTAAGGATCACAATAAAACAATTCAAGAGCTGACAGACAAAACAGTGTAAAAAAGAACCTAACTGATCTGATAGAGCTAAAAAATACACTACAAGAATTTCATAATGCAATTGCAGTAGTAACAGCAGAATAGACCAAGCTGAGGAAAGAATCTCAGAGATTGAAGACTGGCTTTCTGAAATAAGACCATCAGACAAAAATAAAGAAAAAATAATGAAAAGGAATAAACAAAACCTCCAAGAAATATGGGATTATGTAAACAGATCAAATCTATGACTCACTGGCATCCCTGAAAGAGACAGGGAATAAAGACAGGAAAATGGCACAAGCAAATGGAAAACAGAAAATAGCAAGGGTTGCAATCCTAATTTCAGACAAAATAGACTTTAAACCAACAATGATCAAAAAAGACAAAGAAGGAAATTACATAATGGCAAAGGGCTTAATTCAACAAGAAAACCTAACTATCCTAAGTATATATGTATCCAACACAGGAGCACACAGATTCATAAAGCAAGTTCTTAGAGACCTATGAAGAGACTTAGATTCCCACACAATAATGGTGGGAGACTTCAACATCCCACTTACAGGATTGGACAGATCCTCGAGGCAGAAAATTAACAAAGATATTCAGAACCTGAACTCAATACTTAACTAAATGGACCTAGTAGACATCTACAGAACTCTCCACCTAAAAACAACAGAATATACATTCTTCTCATTACCACATGGCATATACTCTAAAATTGACCACACAGTCAGGCATAAAACAGTTCTCAGCAATTTTTTAAAAATCATGCCAATTACACTCTCAGAGCAGAATGCAATAAAAATAGAAATCAATACTAAGAAAATTGCTCACAGCCATATAATTACATGGAAATTAAACAAGCTTCTCCTGAATGACTTTTGGGTGAATAATAAAATTAGAGAAGAAATAAAGAAATCCTTCAAAACTAGTGAGATCAAAGATACAATATACCAGAATCTCTGGGACACAGCTAAGACAGTGTTAAGAGGAAAAGTTATAGCACTAAACACCCACATCAAAAAGTTAGCAAGATCTCTCCTTCACTTATGAAGCTTAGTTTGGCTGGATATGAAATTCTGGGTTGAAAATTCTTTTCTTTAAGAATGTTGAATATTGGCCCCCACTCTCTTCTGGCTTGTAGAGTTTCTGCGGAGAGATCTGCTGTTAGTCTGATGGGCTTCGCTTTGAGGGTAACCCGACCTTTCTCTCTGGCTGCCCTTAACATTTTTTCCTTCATTTCAACTTTGGTGAATCTGACAATTATGTGTCTTGGAGTTGCTCTTCTCGAGGAGTATCTTTGTGGCGTTCTCTGTATTTCCTGAATCTGAATGTTGGCCTGCCTTGCTAGATTGGGGAAGTTCTCCTGGATAATATCCTGCAGAGTATTTTCCAACTTGGTTCCATTCTCCCCGTCATTTTCAGGTACACCAATCAGACGTAGATTTGGTCTTTTCACATAGTCCCATATTTCTTGGAGGCTTTGTTCATTTCCTTTTATTCTTTTTTCTCTAAACTTCCCTTCTCGCTTCATTTCATTCATTTCACCTTCCATCACTGATACCCTTTCTTCCAGTTGATCGCATTGGCTCCTGAGGCGTCTGCATTTTTCACGTAGTTGTCGAGCCTTGGCTTTCAGCTCCATCAGCTCCTTTAAGCACTTCTCTGTATTGGTTATTCTAGTTATACATTCATCTAAATTTTTTTCAAAGTTTTTAACCTCTTTGCCTTTAGTTTGAATTTCCTCCTGTAGCTCGTAGTTTGATCATCTGAAGCCTTCTTCTCTCAACTCGTCAAAATCATTCTCCGTCCAGCTTTGTTCCATTGCTGGTGAGGAACTGCATTCCTTTGGAGGAGGAGAGGTGCTCTGCTTTTTAGAGTTTCCAGTTTTTCTGCTCTGTTTTTTCCCCATCTTTGTGGTTTTATCTACTTTTGGTCTTTGATGATGGTGATGTACAGATGGGTTTTTGGTGTGGATGTCCTTTCTGTTTGTTAGTTTTCCTTCTAACAGACAAGACCCTCAGCTGCAGGTCTGTTGGAGTTTGCTAGAGGTCCACTCCAGACCCTGTTTGCCTGGGTATCAGCAGTGGTGTCTGCAGAACAGTGGTTTTTCGTGAACCGCAAATGCTGCTGTCTGATCGTTCCTCTAAAAGTTTTATCTCAGAGGAGTACCCAGCCGTGTGAGGTGTCAGTCTGCCCCTACTGGGGGGTGCCTCCCAGTTAGGCTGCTCAGGGGTCAGGGGTCAGGGACCCACTTGAGGAGGCAGTCTGCCCGTTCTCACATCTCCAGCTGCATGCTGGGAGAACCACTGCTCTCTTCAAAGCTGTCAGACAGGGACATTTAAGTCTGCAGAGGTTACTGCTGTCTTTTTGTTTGTCTGTGCCCTGCCCCCAGAGGTGGAGCCTACAGAGGCAGGCAGGCCTCCTTGAGCTGTGGTGGGCTCCACCCAGTTAGAATTTCCTGGCTGCTTTGTTTACCTAAGCAAGCCTGGGCAATGGTGGGCGCCCCTCCCCCAGCCTTGCTGCTGCCTTGCAGTTTGATCTCAGACTGCTGTGCTAGCAATCAGCAAGACTCCGTGGGCGTAGGACCCTCTGAGCCATGTGCGGGATATAATCTCCTGGTGCGCCGTTTTTTAAGCCCGTTGGAAAAGTGCAGTATTCGGGTAGAAATGACCCGATTTTCCAGGTGCCGTCTGTCACCCCTTTCTTTGACTAGGAAAGGGAACTCCCTGACCCCTTGCGCTTCCCGAGTGAGGCAATGCCTCACCCTGCTTCCGCTCACGCACGGTGCGCTGTGCCCACTGACCTGCGCCCACTGTCTGGCACTCCCTAGTGAGATGAACCTGGTACCTCAATGGAAATGCAGAAATCACCCGTCTTCTGCGTGGCTCACGCTGGGAGCTGTAGACCAGAGCTGTTGCTATTCGGCCATCTTGGCTCCTCCCCAGTTAGCAAGATCTCAAATTAACAACCTAAAATCACAGCTAGAAGAACTAGAGAAGCAAGAGCAAAACAATCCCAAAGCTAGCAGAAGGCAAGAAATAACCAAAATCAGAGCTGAATTAAAGGAAATTGAGATATGAAAAACCATATGAAAGATAAATGAATCCAGGAGTTGGTTCTTTGAAAAAAATTAATAAAATAGATAGATTGCTAGACTAATAAAGAAAAAAGAGAGAAAATCCAAATAAACACAATTACAAATGACAAAGGGGACATTACCACTGACCTCACAGAAATACAAAAAACATCAAAGACCCTATGAACACCTCTATGCACAAAACTAGAAAATCTAGAAGAAATGGAAAAATTTCTGGACACATACATCAACCCAAGACTAAACCAGGAAGAAACTGAATCCTTAACCATACCAGTAATGAGCTCTGAAACTGAATCAGTAATAAAGAGCCTGCCAACCAAAAAAAAAAAGGGCCCAGACCTGATGGATTCACAGCTAAATTCTAGGAGATGTATTAAGAAGAGCTGTTACCATTCCTACTGAAACTATTCCAAAAAATGAGGAGGAGGAGCTCCTCCTCAATTCATTCTGTGAGGCCAGCATTTTCCTGACACCAAAACCTGGCAGAGAAACAGCAAAATAAAGAAAACTTCAAGTGAATATCTCTGATGAACATAGATGCAAAAATCCTCAACAAAATGCTAGCAATGTGGATCCAGCAGCACGTCAAAAAGCTAATCCACCACAATCAAGTAGGCTTTAGCCCTGGGATGCAAGGTTGCTTCAACATATGCAAATCAATAAATGTGATTCATCACATGAATGGAGCTAAAGACTAAAACCACACGATTATCTCAATAGATACAGAAAAGTCTTTTGGTAAAGTTCAACATCCCTTAAAGTTTAAAATCCTCAATAAACTATGCACTGAATATTTCAATACTTTGAAATAATAAGAGCCATCTATGAAAAACCCACAGCCAACATCATACTGAATGGGCAAAAGCTGGAAACAGTCCCCCTTGGAAAATGACGCAAGACAAGGATACACTGTCTCACCACTCCTATTCAATATAGTATTGGAAGTCCTGGCCAAAGCAATAAGGCAAGAGAAAGAAATAAAAGTCATCCAAATGGGAAGACAGGAAGTCACACTATCCCTGTTTGTAGGTGATATGATTCTATATCTAGAAAAATCCCATTGTTTCTGCCTAAGAGCTACTTAAGCTGATAAACAACTTCAGCAAAGTTTAAGGATGCAACATCAACATAGAAAATGAGTAGCATTCCTATATGCTAACAACATCCAAGCCAAGATCTGAATCAGGATCACAATCCCGTTCACAATTGCCACAAAAAGAATAAAATGCCTAGGAATACAGCTACCCGGGGGAGGGGGGTGAAAGATCTCTACAATGATAATTACAAACCACCGCTCAAAGAAATCAGAGATGACACAAACAAATGGAAAAACATTCCATGCTCACGGATAGGAAGAATCAATATCATTAAAATGTCCATATTGCCCAGAGCAATTTACAGATTCAATGCTATTCCTATCAAACTACCAATGACATTCTTCACAGGACTAGAAAAATTTATTTTAAAATTTATATGGAAACAAAAAAGAGCCCAAATAGCCAAGACAATCCTCAGCCAAAAGAACAAAGCTGGAGGCATCTTGCTACCCAACTTCAAACTATACTACAGGGCTATAGTAACCAACCAAAACAATATGGTACTGGTAGAAGAACAGACACATAGACCAATGGAACCGAATAGAGAGCCCAGAAATAATGCTGCACAACTACAACCATCTGATCCTCAACAAAGCTAACAAAAACAAGCAATAGGAAAAGGACTCCCTATTCAATAAATGGTTCTGAGATAACTGGCTAGCTATACAGAGAAAATTGAAGCTGGAACCCTTCCTTATACCATACACAAAAATCAACTCAACCTGAATTAAAAACTTAAATGTAAAACTATAGAAACCCTGGAAGATAACCTAGGAAGTACCATTCTGGACAGAGGAATAGGCAAAGATTTTAGGACAAACATGCCAAAACCAATTACAACAAAGCAAAAATTGATAAATGGGATCTAATCAAACTAAAGAGCATCTGCATAGCAAAAAAAAAAAAAAAAACTATCAATGGAGTAAACAGACAGTCTACAGAATGGGAAAAAATATTTCCCTATACATCTATACATCTGACTATACATCTGACAAAACCCTAATATCCAGCATCTATAAGGAACTTAATCAAATTTACAAGCAAAAAACTAACAACCCTATTAAAAAGTGGACAAAGAACATTAACAGACACTTTTCAAAAGACAGCATACACACAGCCAACAAGCATATGAAAAAAATGCTTAATTTCAGTAATCATTAGAGAAATGCAAATCAAAACCACAATGTGATGTCATCTCTCTCCAAGCAGAATGGCTATCATTAAAAAGTCAAAAAATTACAGATGTTAGAAAGGTTGTGGAGAAAAGGGAACATTTATACACTGTTGGCAGGAGTGTAAATTAGTTCAATCATTGTGGAAAGCAGTATGATGATTCCTCAAAGAACTTGAGACAGAATTACCGTTTAGTCCAGCAATCCCATTATTGAGTATATACTGAAAGGAATATAAATTCTGCCACAAAGACACATGCACTCAAAATGTTTGCATTCAAATTTGCAGCACTATTCACAATAGCAAAGACATGGAATCAGCATAAATGCTCATCAATGACAAGACTGGATAAAGGAAATGTGGTACATATACAGCATGGAATACTACGCAGCCATGAAAAGGAATGAGATCACATCCTTTAAAGGAACATGAATGGAGCTGGAGGCCATTATCCTTAGCAAACTAATGCAGGAACAGAAAACCAAATATCATGCATTCTCACTTGTAAGTGGGAGCTAAATAACGAGAACACATGGACACAAAGAAAGGAGCAACAGACACTGGGGCCTACTTGAAGGTAGACGGTGGGAGGATGAAGAAGAGCATAAGAAATAACTAGTGAGTTGTATTAGGCCGTTTTCACACTGCTGATAAAAACATACCCAAGACTGTGTAATTTATAAAGAAAACAAGGCTTAATGGACTCACAGTTCCACATGGCTGGGGAGGCCTTGCAATCATGGCAGAAGGCAAAAGGCACATCTTACGTGGTGGCAGACAAGAGAAAATAACAGAACTTGTGCAGGGAAACTCCCCTTTATAAAACCATCAGATCTTGTGAGACTTATTCACTATCGTGAGAACAGCACAGGAAAGACTTGCCCCCATGATTCAATTACCTCCCACTGGGCCCCTCCCAGAACACATGGGAATTGTGGAAGCTACAATTCAAGATGAGATTTGGGTGGGGACACAGCCAAACCATATCATGAGTACTATGTTTAGTACATGGGTGACAAAATAATTTGTATACCAAACCCCTGTGACACAAGTTTACCTATATAACAAACATGCATATGTATCCCTAAGCCCAAAATAAAAGTTAAAGAAAAATGAAAAGAAAACTAAAATTTAAAAAAATACAGTGCCATTTACAATAGTTCCAAAGAGAAAATATTTAGCTATAAATCTAGCAAAATATATATAAGATATGCTGAAAGCAAAGCACTAATGGAAGAAATTAAAGAAAACCTAAATAAATGAAGAAACATACTGGGTGTTAAGAACTGAATGTTTCTGTACACCCCCACCACAAATTATATGTTAAAGCCCTAACCCCTTAAGGGGTTATATTTGTGGAGATGAGGGGCGCTAAGGAAACAAAGTTAAATAAGGTTGTAAGAGTGGGGCCTTGATCCAATAGGATTAGTGTCCTTATAAGAAGAGACACCAGTGAGCCCACTCTCTCTCTCTCCACACATACACAAGAAAGAGATCATATAAGGACCCAATGAGAAGGTGGCCATCTACAACCTAAGGGGAGACCCCTCACCAGACACCAACCCTACTGGCACCTTGATCGTGGACACCTAGTGTCCAAAACTGTAAGAAAATTAATTCCTGCTGTTAAACTAAACTCAGTCAATGGTATTTCATTACAGCAGCCCAAGCAGACAAATATACCATGTTTGTGAATTAGAAGAGTCAACAAAGTAAAAAATGATAATGCTATCCAAATTAATCTAGAGATTTAATACCATTTCTATCAAAATCTCAACAGGATTTTTGCATATAAAAGCCAATTCTCAAATTTATACAGAAAGACAAGCAACTAGAATAGCCAAAACAATTTTTAAAAATAAGAATAAAGAACAACACTCCCTAAATTTAAGATTAGTAAAACCTACAGTAATCAAAAAAACATAATGTTGGTCAGAAATAGATATATAGATCAGTGGAACAAAATGGAGGATCCATAAATAAGCCATACAAGTATAGCCAATTTTTGACAAAGGTAAAAGTAATTCAGTGGAGAAAGGATAGTCTTTTTGACAAGTGGTGTTGGAACATCCTTATGCAAAAATACGAAACCTCAACCTAGGCCTCATAACTTACACAAAAATTAACTCAAAATGTATCATAGGTTAAAAGGTGAAAATAGAAATCTAAAATTTTTAGGAGAAAACCTTTGTGATCTGGAGTTAGGCAACGAGTTCCTAGAAGTGAACCAAACACATAATCCACAGAAAAATTAATAAATCAGACTTTATCAAATTATTACCTTTTGCTCTGTGACAGACACATTTAAGAGACTGAAAAGACTAGCTGCAGACTTGGAAAAAATATTTGTAAGTCACATATCTGACAAAAGACTCCTGAATATATAAAGAACTCTCAAAATTCAAAAAATGAAGAATCCAATTTAAAAACTGGCAAAAGACTTAAACAGATACAACTAACGATATATAGGCCAGGCACAGTGGATAATGCCTGTAATCCCAGCACTTTGGGAGGCTGAGTAGGGCAGATCTCTTGAGTCCAGGAGTTCAAGACCAGCCTGGCCAACATGGTGAAACCTTGTCTCTACTAAAAATACAAAAATTAGCCAGGCGTGGTGGCATGCACCTTAATCCCAGCTACTCGGGAGGCTGAAGCATAAAAACTGCTTGAACCCCAGAGGCAAAGGTTACAGTGAGCTGAGATCACATATCGGCACTCCAGCCTGGGCAACACAGCGAGGCTCAAAAAAAAAAAAAAAAAACAAACCCAATGATATACAGATATCAATGAAAAGTTGTTCAGTATCATTAGCCATCACAGAAATGTGAATTAAAACCACAATTAGATATCACTACATGCATATTAGAATGAATAAAATTGAAAATAGTGACCATATTTATAAAGGTAAATATAAATATAATCCCTCCCAAAGTGCTGGGATTACAGGCATTATCCACTGTGCCTGGCCTATATATCATTGCTAGTGAATACCTGTGTAAGTCTTTTGCCAATTTTTAAACTGTGTTCTTAATTTTTTCAGTTTTGAGAGTTCTTTATATATTCAAGAGTCTTTTGTCAGATACGTGACTTACGAATATTTTTTTCCAAATCTGCAGCTAGTCTTTTCAGTCTCTTAAAAGTGTCTGTCACAGAGCAAAAGTTAAGAAGTTGATAAAGTCTGATTTAGTAAGTGCTGCAAGCATGTGGGTCAGCTAAAGCTCTCATACATTGCTGTGAGAATGCCAAACAGCACAGCTTTTATGAAAAGCATTTTGGCAGTTTCTTATAAAGTTAAAGATACACTTACCATATGATCCAGCAATCCCACTCCTAGATGTTTACTGTAGTGAAATGAAACATACATTCACACAAAAACCTGTATACAAATGTAAATATCAACTCTAGTCTTAACGACCTAAAACTGGAAACAATCTAACTGTCCCTCATTGGGTAAAGGGATAAACAGGTGCAGCTATACAATGAAATACTACTTCACAATAAGAATGAACAGTCTACTGATGCATGCAGCAAATTGGGTGAATCTTAAGGGTATTTACGCTAAGTGAAAGAAGCCAGTATCAAAAGGCTATGTTCTGTATCATTCCATTTATATAATATCCTCAAAAAGAAAAAAATTATAGTGATGGATCAGTGGTTGTTGGGGTTGGGGTGGTGTAGGGTGTTACTAAAAGGGAGTAGAACAACAGTGTCTTTTGGTGCTGCAACTGTTCTGTACCCTAATTGCAGAGGTAGTTTCATAAATTTTTACATGTGCTAAATTTATAAAAAACTATACATACAACAAAGTCAATTTTTGGTATATTAACTTAAAATAATTTTTAAAAAACAGAAGAACATTAAATTGGTAGGACCATTTTGACCAAACTCTTTGGGTCTGAGAATTGTATTTAAAAGACATGCTATGAGTGTCCGAATCAAAATGCATATTTGGATACATCATGAAAATGTGGACATGAATTTGACTGAGTTATATTTATAGGCCTAGGGCTAAGATGCAGATCACAATCTTTAGTTGGTGCCGTACTTGTATACCTTAGAGAATTTCTTAGCAGAGATCTAATTTATCATAAGTAAGATTACCTGTCTAGAGATTTTTGCAAGGCTACTCCTTGATAACCTGACTGGCCAAATCAAATTGGATCTTATGATCAATATTCTTCATAATAAAGAGACTAAGCCAGCTTGGCTAAAAGAGTCAGTCTCCCTCAAAGTACTAAATTGTATTTGCTATGTCTTATGCTCCAAGAACTGCCTGTTTCATAGACATATATGATACAAATGGTCAGAAACTCCCTGTCCAGATATCAACTAGAGCTCACTGTCTCCATTAGTACTTTTACCGTGCCAGAATTTAATTGAACTTGAGAGCTTATGTTTGCCAACCTCTTCTAAATATAGTGCTTACAAACTTTATACAGAGTGGAATACTTGGGCACTTAGAACTTTACTTTTTCTTGTTTGGGAAATCAGTAACAGACATGGGAGAAGAATCCTCAAGCAAAGTAAAAGCAAAGTGATGTTGAAGAGGCTCTAGAATAATATGATTTCCAGAGACATTCACTCATCATTTACTCATTCATTCATCTATTCAACAAATATTTGCAGAGCACCAACTATGTGGCAAGCGTAGTTGAACAAGACAGATAAGACCCCTGCTCATAAAGCTTGCAATCCAATAAAGGAGAAGGACAAATAATAATCAAGCAACTAGCTAAAAAAAATAAGATATTTACATATTATAATGAGCATTAGGAAGAAAGAACCAGGTGGGGCAATAGAGGGTAAAATGGGGGAACACTTTAGAAGGAATGGTCAGAAGAGGTCCTTAAAAAAGGTAATATTTGGGCTGAGCCCTGAATATAAGATGGCTGTGTGAAAATGAAAGAATGGGATTCAGACACGGTGAATGAGAATGCCTGAAGGCAAAAGATGGCTCCATGCATTTGAGTAACAGAAAGGCCAGTGTGGTTAGGAAGCAGTGAATGAGAGGGAAGCATGGTATAAAATACATCTGAGAAGTGCAGCAGACAAATTAGACATAACTTATAGGTCAAGGTGAGTTCAAAATTTATTGTAAGAGAAATAGGGAGTTATTAAAGCATTTTAAGCAGGAGAGTGACATATCTAGTTTATGTTATTTGAAAAAATCACCTGTAATCCCAGTACTTTGGGAGTCTGAGGGAAGAGGATCACTTGAGCCCAGGAGTTTGAGACCAGCCTGGGCAACATGGCAAGACCCCATCTCTACAAAAAATAAAAAATTCGCTGGGTGTGGTGGCACGTGTCTGTAGTCTCAACAACTTGAGAGGCTGAGGTGGGAAGATTGCTTGAGCCTAGGAGGTGGAGCCTGCAGTGAGCCATTATCCTGCCACTGCACTTCAGCGTGAGCAACAGAACAAGACTGTCTCAAATGAAAAAGAAAAAAAAAACTAATTTTGTTAACTAGGGAATGGGTTGAAAGGGGGCAAGACTAAACACAATGATGCCAGTTGGACCTACATGGCAGTGGTGAAGATGGGGAGAACTGGACAGATTTTAAATCTATTTTTGAGGTAGAACCAACAAGAATTCTGAGCGATTGAATGTGGGAGTTGAAGGAATGGGGAAAGTCAAGTATTATGTTTAGACTTTTGGCTTGAGCAACTGAGAGTTTGGTAATGCCATTTATTGGAAAGGTTAATACTCAAGAAGACTAGGTTTGTGAGAGAAAGAAACCCCTCCATTTGTAACACATTAAGTTTCAGAAGTCATGTGGACATTCAAATGAGAAAAACTGATAGGGGACTGGATAGGTGAGTAAGAAGCTAAGTGGGGTAGGTCCAAGTTAGACTTAACCAGGAGATGTTATACTAAAACCTTGCGGGGAGTATGGATGGAAAAGGAAAAGAGCTCAAGATTGAATTCCAAGATGTGCCAACATTTGGAAATTAGGTAGAGAAAGAAAAACCAGCAAAAGAGGCTGAAAAGGAGCAGTTGCTGTATTAATTTGTTCTCACATTGCTATAAGGAAATACCTGAGACTGGGTAATTTATAAAGGAAAGAGGTTTAATTGACTCACAGTTCCACATGGCTGGGAAGGCCTCTGGAAACTTACAATCATGGCAGAAGGGGAAGAAAGGTACCTTCTTCACAGGACAGCAGGAAGGAGAAGTGCAAGCAGGGGAAATGCCAGATGCTTATAAAACCATCAGATCTTGTGAGACTCACTCACTATCACAAGAACAGCATGAGGGGAACCGTACCCATGATCCACTTACCTTCACCCTTGGTCCCCGCCCCCCACCCCGTACATGGGGATTATGGGGATTATGGGGACTACAATTCAAGATGAGATTTTGGGTGGAGACAGAGCCAAACCATATCAATTGATGATATTGGAGGAAAACCAACAGAGTTCAGTGTTTTTTGGAAGCCAAGAGATGGAAGTGATGGTAAATGGAGGAAAGGTCAACCAGCCAACAACTGGAGTGGTTGATGCTGCTTAAAGGTCAAATCTAATGAGGCCAGAGAACAGCCCTTTGGATGGACAGCATGGAAGCCATTGGTACCTACCCTTAAGGAGAATGGTTTCAGTGGACAGAAAAAACATTTAAGTGGGACTGCTGGGTAGAAACTTGACTGAAGTTAAAGTATGAATGAGAGATAAAGAAATGGAGGCAGTGAGTATAGATAATGCATTCCAAAAGTTTCTCTATTTAGGCGAGCTGAAAAGTGGAGTCAAGAGAAAGTCTTTTAACATGGGAGATCTTACAGCATATTTATATGCTGTTGGGAATCACCAGCTCAGAAGGAGTAACTGGTGATGCAGGAGAGAATGGATATAAAAGTAGTATCAGGGCCCTGGAGAAAGATGTGATCTTTGATAGCAGGTAAGGTAGAGAAGGTGAATATACATGTGTAGTTAATTCTGTCCAGGAAATAATTAGGTTACCATGCCTAAGACATGACTCGCCAAATTAAAGACTGTGTGAAGATCCAGCCCAGAGACACTCAGCTATTTCAGTCCTCTTACTCCCCTGCCATCATGCTATCATGAGGGCAGTGGGCCAACAAGCCTAGCATGCCTCCAAAGGGAACTGGTTGAGGAGGGGAACCACGTCAGAGAAAATCTGTAATCGTTGCTGCCCCACTGTCTATTTGGTTTCATGCAATTAATGAGTGAATTGATTTTATGTTATTAATAACATAGTACTGTCACAGTTATTTTCTCTTGGCCTCAAACTGTTCGTGGAACCTTAGAGGAGACCATAGTTTAGCCTGTAACATACTCAACTAATGAAACCAACAGCAATACAAGACTTATGAGAGTAAGAACATACTATTTTAAATATGTTGGTGGTGCGGGCTGGCTTGGCTTTAAGAAATGCTGAGACCACTATGGTGGACAAACTCAAAACTGGGACAGAAATTTCCTCAGGCAGACAGGGTCCACATAGTGATGATGAGGGGGAATAAAGGCTACAGCTTTCTGGGTATCTAGTGCCCTTTAGATAACCAAAGGATTATCCCTTCAGGTTGCAGATTAAATCCAGGCATCACCCACGGTGGACATTCACACTGATAGAATGCAAAGCTTTGCTCAATCACTGGGCAGTTCTAACCCTGTGAAGGCTTCAGTATTCACAGCTGAGCAGGGGCACAGCAGGAAGGAACTGACAGAGGCTAAGAACACAGTGCCAGGACACAGGGCTACAGGAACCAGAAAAGAGTGGATACTGGCAATGAATGCAAGCTTCCTGGGCAATCCTGCTGACTCCAGAGATTTCTTTTTGTCCCTCACCCTTCAGCCGCAGTTAAGCTCTAATAAGAATATGTTTTTACTAAGCGGATTTGGAGTTACTTTATTTTGAGAGCTGGGTGGATTTTTTTACCAAATTGAAAGTAGGCATTCTTATTTTATCATAAAAAATACACACATACACGCATGCACACACACACACACACATACTGGAAACATCCTAGAAATAGACCAGAATACACTCTAACTTAGGGTAAAGGAATAGAGCAGGAATCCATCATACAATCAAATCTTTTGACCCACAAACCCCATCAAGATATTTCCCTAATCTCATGAGAATGCCTCCAGAGGCACGCCCGTGATGGCATGCACACAATTATGAGTCACAAGCAGTCTGCATAATTATGAACATAAACATGCAACCCAAGATTAAACACATCCCACACATCAGGACAACCCTAAAAACAGCTGGATATCCTCCACTGGCTTCAAAGCTATCAGAGTGTGTCCTCCGAGGCACCACACTACTCATGCTCAGGAAGTTCTGCATGTTCTTAGGGATCTCACCATGACATCAAGCTCCATCCCTAACTGAGTGGGGCGAAGAACAACTCTTCCAGTTTGCAGAAGCTGCTAGACTGGAACATGCAGATCTCACATATTCCTTCTTGAGGAAGGAGCTCCCAACTCTCAACTGCCAGTAGGGTTATTTCTCATATTGCATTTGAGGTTGGTTGACTTATGGTTCTTTCTTGATAAATGCATGTATTTGAAAATGACATCCCAAAAGCTTTTTTCCCCTCCCTGGCAATCTCTTGATGGCTACTCGTCTCCAAGAGTATTTGTCCATTTCTCTCTCACACAAACTGACACTCTACTGGGAGACACAGAAAAACTGTTTTCTCATGGCCATATATAAGCTTATCACATAGGTCACATTTGTGTCCTTAGAGTTTTCCCAGTTTCATTCATCATTTTAGTGTGTGAGGGGTAACTCGTCCAACTTTTCCTGGACTTTTGACACAGCTGAAAGATGTGACGGTGGGAAATGAGCAGCAGAGAAAACTTTGAGAAACATAGTTCATCTACACAAACACTGTTTATTGACCCTAGGAAGACAGAAACAATCACGGAGACCAGGAGCTGAAGATGGAGACTCACAGACATAGCAATGACTAAAACCTAAGGAGAAACCAGGCACAGTAGTCCCAGCTACTGAAGGGGCTAAGGCAGGATAATCACTTGAGCCCAGGAGCTCAGAGCTACAGTGCACTTAGGATCACACCTGTGAATAGCCACTGCACTCCAGCCTGGGCAACATAGCAAGACCCTGTTTTAAAAGGAGAAGAAAAAGGCTTAGAGGGCAGAGTGGAAATCAGGACAAGTGTGCTATGCTGACCATGGTCCTGAGAAATATTTGCCTACTGGAGCCTAGATGCTTCTCCTAATCCTGAGGTATTGGTGACTTTCATACAACTCTCTTCGGGACATCTCAACTAGGTGAGGAAGGAGGTGGTGGTAGGAAAGGAGGCAAGGGTGAGATAGATGGACAGTCGCTCTTGGAGAGGCATCATTTCCCTGACTACCAGGGACAAAAAGAAAAGATTTTCTGAATGACATCTTCGATGAGTTGTAATTACCAAAAAATAAACCACTAACAACAGTTAAAAATCAAATCTTTGAAAGAAGCTGAGAAATTTTGTGCTGTAAGATGCAGTACTGTACAAGTGAAGACATAAACAAATAATTGTAATCAGGTGATGAGCAGAATATCAACCAGGTAGAATTGAAGTGTCATTGTGAGTTGAGTCATAACAACATTCTCCTCTCACTCCTCAACATTATCTCCTTGAGAGACCTCATCCATTCTCATGGCTTCAATATCATCCAATGCTTATGACCCCAACTTTATATTTTTACCTATGATCTCTCCTTTGAGCTCCAGAACTTGGTATCCAACTAGCTTACTTTCCATCTCTACTTGGATGATTCATAAATGGGAATCCCCCTATCAAAATGCCAATGGGAGATACCAATTGGCAGTATGGAAAATAATGCTTTAATTGGATACTTAAATACAATATCAGAAAGTGGAAACATTCAGAGCAAAGGAAAAAGAATCCTAACTGGACAGGAAACTTGGACATAAGACATGGTAGGCTTACTATAAGAAGACAGTGAATAATGAGAACAAACCTCAAACAGGGGTATTTCCTGCTGATGGAAACTGCAAATAAGAGCAGTTCTTTTCTGAATAGCCTACAGAAGGAATTATTGGCTAGGCATCTATCTTCTCAGTTATGTCTGCACCCATGAATAGAAACATTGTCATCTAATCATAATAAATAAAATTCTCAGTCTGGAAACTCCAAGTCTGAAGGAAACTCACATACACTTTTTTTTGAGACAAGGTCTTGCTCTGTCACCCAGGCTAGAATGCAGTGGCATGATCTTGGCTCACTGCAACCTCAGCCTCCAAGGCTCAATCGATCCTCCCACCTCAGCCCCTCAAGTAGCTGGGACTACAGGTACGCACCACTATGTCTGGCTAATTTTTGTATTTTTTTGTAGGAATAGGGTTTCACCATGTTCGCCAGGCTGGGATACTTATAAATCAGGAAAAGCTATGATGAAGTCATCAGGGTCGAGAGCCCCCACATTCTAGAATCAAGGCTTGAAGGATGATGTCTTAGAGAAAGTAAAAATGTTACTTTACATAGTGTGTAATAAACTTATGGAATTCTTAGTTCTAGAAGAAACAGAGGCCAAAAACATAAATCAGGTTGAGAATTATTTGGATCCTTCCCTTGGTGGAGGCACCCTAGCAGATTAGCAAGGGAGTTTTATTTTGGAGGAATATAACTAATTTTGTAAGGCTGAAGCTCTGGAGAGATTTGTAAATGCCATCTTGGTGCCCCTTCTGTTTAAGTTCATCTCCCAGAGAAGCCAGGACCCCTCAAACCTCAGATCAATGTAGAAGTGAAACAAGACTGCTTAGAGATTACAGAAGATGGAGCTGATAGAGATTGAATGTCAACATCTGGGACTAAAATCAGAACCAAGACAACCTGAACACCATGGATGCAGTCACAGAATGACATATAGTGGCAAAAAGACAGAACGTGCAAATTCAGAAGAGAGGAAGGAGATAGAGACTGGAGAGATGTCATCTTGGGGGCAAAGACTTGAGCATGGGTGAGGAGCAGGCTATTACAGGCACAAAGCCATTGTACATCCCTTAGAAATAAGCCTGCCAATGGACCAGTGACCATTTCATGTACCCTTTGGACTTTGCAACATAAAATACAACACGTACACACATTATAAACGCATCTAGGAACATGCTCTCATGCAAAAAGTGGGGCATGAGACGACACACACATACACATACATTCCATAAAGTTTTTATTAGCACCAAAAGCCAAGAAAGGAAGAGGGAAAGGATCCTCTGAACGAAGCACTGCACAGTTTTTCCCAATATGTCATGCACATGAGAATTTAATGAGTCACAAATTCCAGTGGGTATTTTCCCCTCAATTTTCCAGTTTGTTCTATTTTGCAAATATTTGTACTCAAATGATAATGTGACTTTTGTCATACAGCCACACTGACTCCCTCATGAAGAGCTTTATTTAGAGTCAGAAGACATCTGCTAAATTGAGATTTACAAAGAACTTATTAAACACAAACATAAATAGATGGGCTCTGAATATTATATTCTGAGCATTCACTTCCTTATGTACTTGCAAATTATACACCAGCATGCAAAGCATCTCAAAAGAGCAATGCATAAAATCTCCTTAGAATCTCTTTCTTCTGAGCACCTTGGAGATGTTCTCTCATCCGAAGCCATTAATTAGGAAGGTTAAACACTGCCTTCCTGGTTTGCAGCCTTTGTCTCCACAGGCTATTGATGCAGAACGTGGGAAAAGACTAAGTAAGTACTTCTGAGGATTATGACAATTGATGATTGACATCAAGGATCCATAATAGAGACACAGATTTCAATCAAGTCTGACAGTGGATGGGACATGCTACAGTACAAGCCAAAATCCTTGAGAACATCATATTCCTGGGGAGCAGACTGTTTTATGATTTTCAGGCTCATAAGTGAGTCAGAATTGGACTTACTGCTTCACTTGTGAAACCGTTACTTGGCACTGTCACAGTGACAAACCAATGGCCTAAAATGCAATTAGCTATTATGCATCCTTGTTAAGCAACAGCCTGGTCGCCCCTGGCACTACATGTGAGCTGCAGTTAATGTGGCATGCCTAGCTAACAGGCAGGTCCCAGTTTGAATGAGATAAGGAACTCACTTCAAACAAGGCATTTCTTTGCAGACTCCAAAAACTATTTTTAAAAAAAACATACTTTCTGCCAAATTAAAGAGAAGTTTTACTACATAATACAAATGCAGTGTTGAAGAGGTTCTGGGATCCCTCTGGAATTGTGTAATATTTTAGTAATATTTATCATTTATCTCCTGTAGTTAGGAAGATAGAAAGGGTCAGAAAAGTACAACATATAAATTAGTTTCTGTGGCCTTTGATAAAAAAAACTGTTTGCATTACATCATTTTAGTGGCTCTTGAATTGTGATTGAGGACATTATTGTCTCTCCAAGACTGACCACATCTCCTTAGGGAGTAAAGCCATTATATGGAAAACCTTGTACCCCTTGCCCTTCCCTTCTAAATTTAAATCCTACCAAGAGGAAAAACATCAGTTTTACCATCTATCTGCAAATGCATGACCAATACCATGATAATGACAATGACCAAGTCCTCATTGCACAAGATTGCTCTAGTAATTCAGAGCAGCCAGAGTCTCAAACCCAAATGAAAGAAGGGTCCAGTGGTCACACTCCTACCTCACCCAGCTGGTGGCCAATCATACACAGTAAGAGCTTAGTAATTTCCCAAATGCGCAGCAACAGAACACAAATTTCCTCCCAAAATAAATGCCTCTGAGATAGTAGGTCCTGATCATTGGAAACTTTGGTTGTCAGTGTGGGATGTGCGTGTTTGCGGCCTTTTGTGGATTGAGTGCATGAACAGCCCTAATTAATGGCCTCCTTAAATTCAGGCTTTTCATCCTGTAACTGTGCAGGCCCCACGCACTCTGACTCTGGGCCATGTGACTTCCTTTGGCCAATGGGACAGTAGCAAATCTGACACATTAAAAAGCTCTTCAAAATGTGTGAGTCTTCCTGTTTCCTCCATTGTTTCTCTGTGACTGTCATGAGAACCCAGGGAAGCTAGCCTGCCAGAGGGATGTGTGGGCGTGAGACATGGGCATGTGACAGGTCCATGGAGGAGATCAAAGCAATCCTAGCTGTGGCCCTCAATGAAGCAGCCCTTGATATGGACATAAGGCAGGGAAATACTACATAGAAAAGGGTGGGGTCCCTGGCAAACCTGGATCCCTGGCCCTAAATGAGAACTTCACACATCCCTGTTTTCCCATCAGAATGTTGGTTTTCCAAAACCACCCTTGCCAGCCCCACCCCCACCCTGTACTCATAAAAACCCCAAGTTCCACTAGCAGGAGAGCAGAGCAGGGCAGCAGAGAAGGAGAAAAGAAAAGCAGCAGCTGGATGTCAGATAAAAGCAGCTTGACTTCAGAGGAATGGCCTGACAGCAGGATTTTGGAGAAGAGTTCAGCCAAGGACGGCAGAACTCCAGGGGAAGATTATCTTTCCACTCCATCCCCCTTCCAGCTCCCCTTCCCACTGAGAGCTACTTACACTGCTCAATAAAATCCTCTGCATACACCACCCTTCAATTCATTCATGTGACCTGATTCTTCCTGGACGCTGGACAAGAACTCAGGTACCAAGAGGGCAGGGTGTAAAAGGCTGGCACCCTGACCCTCCACTCAGTTGGGTGACACTTAGCCATTTGTGGATAGCAAATGCTAAGACAGCACTGATTGTAACACATGCCCTCTGAAGCTCCAGGGGTCACAGACACCCTCTTCCAGACAGCAGAGCTCAAAGAGCATTGTAACACACTTGGATGCTGCCATAGGACCCACATAGAGCCTGCTTCTGCCAGAGAGGAGCGACCAGCCAGTTCCAGTGTTCGTTCACCCCGGCTCCTGTACCTACTCACCTGTGTGTTCCGCCCCCCACCATGAGGGGTTCAGAGCTGCAGGCTGAGTAAACAAACCACCCCTTCACAAGTCCTGCAAAGGGGTCAAGGGAAATATCCTGTCTCACCTTCATCTGACCCACGAGCTGAACAGATGCATGAATGAGCCCAGCTGGGAGAGGCCAAGACTGGCCAGATGAGCACAGCTGGCTGGTGAACCCATAGACCCATGGGAAATCATACATGGCTATTGTTTTGGTTTTGTTGTTGCTGTTTTGAGACAGAGTCTCGCTCTGTCGCCCAGGCTGGTGTGTGGTGGCACGATCACAGCTCACTGCAAGCTCCACCTCCTGGGTCACACAATTCTCCTGCCTCAGCCTCCCGAGTAGCTGGGACTACAGGGGCCCGCCACCACGCCTGGCTGATTTTTTGTATTTTTAGTACAGACAGGGTTTCACCATGTTAGCCAGGATGGTCTCGATCTCCTGACCTCGTGATCCACCCACCTCGGCCTCCCAAAGTGCTGGGATTACAGGTGTGAGCCACCGTGCCCGGCCCTTACATGGCTATTGTTTTAAACCACAATGTTGGATTGGTCTGTTACATAGTATTATGTTGGTAACTGATACAGAGTCAGAGCTGATTTTTTTAGGGCAGCAGAGGAGAGCTTTTGTGCTACCATCAGTAATCAAGCATCACCATTCTTCCTCAAGTAGCCTCTTCTTAAAATAAATGTTGAACAAAAATGTAAATAATCAGTTTGAAAGAACACTGAATTTTAATTCTGAGTCTGTCTTAAGCACTCACAGTTTTGGGAAGCATCACAGACAAGAGGTGAAATAAGAGCTCAGGAACTGAGTGCTTGTGAACAGGCCTGGATGGATGGAACTCAAGAGCTTAAGATATGGAAGCTTCATAAAGATGAGTACCCAGCTATTTACAGGCCCTGGGTCTCAGGAGGATGTCAGCAAATTTAAAGGGACAAGATTTATTTTGTTGCCATCTTCCTTGAAAGAAACTTTAAAGAATCTCAGAAGGATTCTAAAGGTCATCTGTCTGTGTACTCTTGACACTTGATCATTGAGTTGTCAACCAGCCCGGTTTGTTATAAACTGAACAAATGGCAGTTTGGGAGTGGTGTTAAACGACTGAGGATCACTGAAGACATTTAGACAGGTCTGAGAATTAGAAAAGGCCTCAGTGAGTTCAGGCTTCCTGCCTGGAAAACTCCTCCCTTGGCTCTGCCAGCAAGGAATACTAAACAGTATAGAGCTTTAGATGTCTCTGAAGCTCCTCAATTTACAAGTTAAGTCCAGATCCTGAAGAAAACATAAACTAGATTTAATTAAACAAGATTTTACAAAATCTCAAATCAAAATGTCAAATAAAAATGTATTAAGGATCTGGTTTTGTGCCCTCTGCTGGACATGGTTTTACAAAATAAAAAAAGGAGGACACGGTCCCCTACCTTTAAGATTTTTATAATTTGATAAAATTAGATAAATGTACCTGAAATACTAGCAGACTAATAAGATCTATACAATTGTGGTAATCATTCATATTATACCATATGAATGATTCATATGATTCATAAATGGTTCATAAATATTCAGATTCTCTTCCATCCACATATAAGAAAAAATTGTACTTCACCCACCCGGAAGTAAGGTGTGGTCATAGGACTTGTTTTGGACAAGAAAATAAGAAGTGATGGGTGTCATTTTTCCAGGAAAATATTTAACCACTTAGTTAAACCGAACCCCAAACTCCTTTCCTCGTGGCAGTGATCATGGAAGCACATGTCAAGACAGAGCCTCTGTCAGCCAGGACCCTGCTGAATGACTGCAATAAACAGAAGCCGCCTGTTGACCTACATGGCAGATGTAGTATAAATGAGAAATACATCTTGTTATGTAAAACCACAGAAATTTGAGGTTGTTTGTTTCCCCAGTGTAACCTAACCTATTGTGACTGAGATAACAATAAACTTCTCAAATATTGTCACCTTAACTATGAGCATAAAAAGTCATAGGGGAGAAATCATTGTGGGTTACAGTAGTCTGAAGGCATAGTTAGGTCATAAAAGATAATACAAGGGATATAAAGGAGTAGGAAGAGAGTTAGAGGCAGAAAAAACCCACAAAGGCATACAAACAAGAATGTATTTCTGCCTTTATTATAGGGCTTAATATAATATAATCACTAGTGTATTTGGTGGGCTCCTTTCTTCCAAAGACCTGGGCTTGCCACCTTGGTCCCCGCAGGGCTGGCTATGATGGGTGCTCAGGGTGTATTTGTTGAATAAACTAGCAGAGCATATTGAGGACAATGGGATGACCAAGCTGAGTCAATCAAAAGGTAAAAGAATATTCTATTTGACTGGCAAAAGGCACCACTTTAAATATCAGGGACAATACACGTACAGCAGGAGTGTCAATTTCAAGAAAACCTTCATCTTGGAAAGACCTGAGTTTCCTCATCTGTAAAATGAGGGTTCAAGACCAAATGGCACCAAAGGTTTGCTCCAGTCCTCATAGCTAGGATGCTATTATTATTTTTTCATCCAAGAATTGAATCGCTTTCTCCACTAAACTTTAATCACTTCTATGGTCTAACCATGTCATTGGATTTTTCATAACGTTATTGTTCTTTTAAAAGCTTCAGGGTCTTATAAAATTCTATGCCAGCATTTAAGCCAGGGGTTCTTTAAAGTGGAAAACATTGGTTTCTAAAGAAATATTCAGATTGTGATAAGTTCAAACCAGGCCCAAATTTCTTCAATGCATGTGTAATATACAATTTCGTTTTTGCTCAAGAATTTTATTCTTAGTGAAGTTTTTGAGGTGTCATGAGAAAGGAGGGGGAATGAAGTAGAGAATGATCTCTGTGTGGTAGTGAATGCAAATAATTGGCTACATCTAAAATTTTTATAAGTATGATTGATTCATGTACAACTTAGGTATTAAAAAATAAAAATAAAAAATAGACCAGGCATGGTGGTTCATGCCTGTAAACCCAGCATTTTTGGGAGCCAAGGTGGGAGCAACACTTGAGCCCAGGCATTTGAAACCAGCCTGAGCAACACAGTGAGACCCCATCTCTCCAAAAAAAAAAATAGCCAGGCGTGGTGGCATACCTGTGGTCCCAGCTATTGGGGAGCCTGAGGCAGAAGTATCGCTTGAACCCAGAAGGTCAAGGCTGCAGTGGGGTATGTTCATGCCACTGCACTTCAGCCTGGGTGATAAGAGCAAGATGCTGTCTCAAAAATAAAAATTAAAAATATGTGTGTGTGTGTGTGTGTGTGTGTATACTTTTTTCTCTAAAATTTTCCAAAGTTATATTTCAGAAATCCTTCTTTTTTTTCTTTTCATAAATACATTTGGATTTCACTGCTGGTTTCTGGTTTGCTTCACTGCGTGACCCCTATCACACCTTGCACCATTTTTAAAAATACATATAAGGACTGAAGTCAAGAGCACTCTAACACTTACTCACACTTTAGCACACCCAAGGCGGGGGCCAGGGTCCTGAGGAGTGCCAGCCCTTGGGCCAACCACTAAGTACTTTCAGGCAAGAGCAGGCCCAGGGGGGTTGAGACACATCCTCCATTCAACACTCCAACCCCAGGGGTGTCATCCTGCTCCAGGCCGCCAGCCCTTCCGACGGAACTGTCTAAACTGTCTTTGACTAAGGCCTGGGACAGCCTTCGTCCTAGGTAATCTAATAAAGCTATTAAGCAATAATGATAGAGACCATGCTTATTAGAAGATAACTGCACACTCAGGAGGATGATATTAGCAGCAAGGCCCACCCAGAGGACCTTCAATCTCCTAGGAAGGAGATTAATTCATGATAAATACACTCATTGGGGCCTTCCTTGCTTTTGAAATTTAAAAAATAATATTCTTTATTTTGGAGAAAGATGATAAGAGAGGGAGAGGGAAGAGGGCTTTTGAACAATAATATCAGATGTGATGCGTTCAGATTAATGGGTTCTGCTAGACTGTTCCACTGCCAGTCAGTGCCTCATTAATCCAACTATTTTTATAATAAAAGCAGAAGATACTCAAGACGAGTTTCTCCTGTTGTGGAAAAAAAATACATATATCTATTCCAAAAGCATATCTTAGGGAGGCTCAGTGAGGGAATGAGGAAGGCAGGGTATTCACCTAGTCTAATTACATGTGGTCAGTTTGAATGCTTTTCTTTTTATTTGTACTTTCTTAACACCGTTTGGGAAAAACATGACATATTTTTCTCTCTGGTTTCAACAAGCGTATTGACTCATCCGTGCCAATGCACATCAAAGCATATGCTGTCAGCCCCCTAGCAGGTATGCGGGGTGTGCGTGTGTGTGTGTGTATGTGTGTGTGAGATTCCCATCCAGTGCTGGATCAGTACTTCTGATACGGCTGTCTTCACTTCCAGGGAGGCATCTCAGACATGACATGATAGAAATGTGACCAACACACAAGCTCCCAGATACTTTCCCCACAAGAAGCCTAAGATTCTCCACAATGGCATAGCTGTACAATGGCTGCAAATATAACACATTTTACCACACGTCCACCTACAAAAGCAAGGAGTTCTAAGCACATAAAGCAAAGAATTCATCTGGGAACACCCCCAGCAAAAAATTTCCCCCATTTCCCTTTTCCCCTTCATCTCGACACCACATTGGAGCCCATGTGATATTGTGTCCAGAATTGGTAGGTTCTTGGTCTCACTGACTTCAAGAATGAAGCCGCGGACCCTCGCAGTGTTACAGTTCTTAAAGGCGGTGTGTCCGGAGTTTGTTCCTTCTGATGTTCCGATGTGTGCAGTTTCTTCCTTCTGATGGGGTTCGTGGTCTCGCTGGCTCAGGAGTGAAGCTGCGGACCTTCGCGGTGAGTCTTACAGCTCTTAAGGCGGCGCATCTGGAGTTGTTCGTTCCTCCCGGTGGGTTCGTGGTCTCGCTGCTTCAGGACTGAAGCTGCAGACCTTCGCAGTGAGTGTTACAGCTCATAAACGCTGGGTGGATCCAAAGAGTGAGCAGCAACAGAACTTATTGCAAAGAGCGAAAGAACAAAGCTTCCATGGCGTGGAAGGCAACAGGAGCGTGTTGCCACTGCTGGCTCGGGCAGCCTGCTTTTATTCTCTTATCTGGCCCCACCCACATCCTGCTGATTGGTAGAGCCCAGTGGTCTGTTTTGACAGGGCGCTGATTGGTGCGTTTACAATCCCTGAGCTAGATACAAAGGTTCTCCACGTCCCCACCAGAGTAGGTAAACACAGAGTGTCAATTGATGCATTCACAAACCCTGAGCTAGACACAGGGTGCTGATTGGTGTGTTTACAAACCTTGAGCTAGATACAGAGTGCTGATTGGTGTATTTACAATCCCTTAGCTAGACATAAAGGTTCTCCAAGTCCCCACCAGACTCAGGAGCCCAGCTGGCTTCACCCAGTGGATCCCACACCAGGGCTGCAAGTGGAGCTGCCTGCCAGTCCCGTGCCATGCGCCCACACTCCTCAGCCCTTGGGTGGTCGATGGGACTGGGCACCGTGGAGCAGGGGGCGGTGCTCGTCAGGGAGGCTCGGGCCGCAAAGGAGCCCACGGAGGGCTGGGGGAGGCTCAGGCATGGCGGGCTGCAGGTCCCGAGCACTGCCCCAGGGGAAGGCAGCTAAGACCCGGCGAGAAATTGAGCACAGCAGCCGCTGGTCCAGGTGCTAAGCCCCTCACTGCCCAGGGCTGGTGGGGCCGGCCGGCCGCTCTGAGTGCAGGGTCCGCCAAGCCCACGCCCACCTGGAACTCGCGCTGGCCTGCAAGCACCGCGCGCAGCCCCGGTTCCTGCCGGCGCCTCTCCCTCCACACCTCTCCACAAGCTGAGTGAGCCGGCTCTGGCCTTGGCCATCCCAGAAAGGGGCTCCCACACTGCAGCGGCGGGCTGAAGGGCTCCTTAAGTGCTGCCAAAGCGGGAGCCCAGGCAGCGGAGGCGCCGAGAGCGAGCGAGTGAGGGCTGTGATGACTGCCAGCACGCTGTCACCTCTCAATATGAGGGTTTACTTTTGCAGGTGTACATCCTTAACAATTACCTCCAAATGTCTCTCAGATCTTCTGCTCCTCTCTACCTCCATAGACATGACCCTAGTTCAAACTATTATAATTTCTCACTTGGGCCATTGCAATAGACTTGCAACCTGCCCCTTCTAATCCATCCTCCACATTGCATTCAGAATAATCAAGTTTTCTTTTTGAGGTAAAATTCACATAACATAAAATTAAGCATTTTAAAGTTTACAATACATTGGTATTTAGTATATTCACAATGTTGTGTACACCTATGCCAACTTCCAAAACCTTTGAACCACCCCAAAAGAAAATCTGTTAGGCCATCCCTCCCATCCCGCCCCCAACCCATAGCAACCACCAATCTGATTTACTTATTCTGGATGTTTCACAAAAATGAAACATGAGATATGTGATCTTTGGGCCTGGCTTCTTTCATTTAGTGTGCTGTTTCTGAGGTTCATCCACACTGTAACATTATCTCATTCGTTTGAATGAGTAACATTCCATTGGATGGGTATACCACTATTTGTTTATCTTTTCATCTGTTGATGGATGTTTATTTCCACTTTTGGCTATAGGCATAATGCTGCCATGAACGTTCATATACAAAGTCAGAGTCATCTTCATACACACACACACACACACACACACACACACCTGATCATAACCTCACTTCCTTAACAGAGGACCAATAAAAACTCAAGAAGGCCAAAAAGACCTGAGCCTAAAACAATCTGACAATTCTGGTGGCAAACAGAAGTCAATCAAAGTGGCTAGGTGGTGTCATGAAAATAGTTTGAGTTGAAAGGTCCTGTGAAGCTTGTAGAAGTCTGGCCAGCCTTGAGCTATTGACCCCTCGCCTTTCAAAGGGAAGGGAGGAGAGAAACTAAACTGGGAGCTTCCAGCCAAGGCGATCATGGGCTGCCACTTCCCAGATGTTGGGGATTTCCCCACCTCACTCTTCAGGGCTCTCACCAACCAAATGAAATTTAACCAATGAATAGAACAGGGTCAAAACATTGGTCTTTCATCAGACTCTGATTTCTGCTCTCAGGCCTGTCAGTATTACTTATGAACTGCAATGGAGAGAACCCTTCATTTTGATGGATTTTTGCAGGCAAATTTACCTTCTAACTGTATGCCAAAGTGATTAACCCTTTTATGCTAATATCAAGCCAGACCAGTTGCAGGCATTTTATTCATTAGAAGGCATCATTTTTCAACTCTTATCAGTATGTAAATTAGATTTTGACTCTCGGGTTGCCTCCTCCAAAGGCACAACCCCCCAAAATTCAATTAATGTAATTTTCATTCTAGAGTGACACTTCAGATGGTGAGGGCTTGATAGAGACCAAGCTGAGGACAGAGCTGGGCTCTCAGGAAAGCTGCCACTTCAGTCTACTACTGGCAGAACCAGGGAATGCTAGGTCTTCCTAAGGGAGCAACCACCAAAAATCAAACCACAGGGATATGAACCAGAAGATGCCACTATTTTCTTGCTGAAAGTTCTTTAGAAATCACTAATACCAACCACCTTCCTTGACAAATCAGGAAACAGAGGCTTCCATTGCAGAGAGGGGAAAGTTCCAATGTGGATGTTCACCATGGGCTATCTGAGCATTCCTAGAATGCCAGCTGCTGACCTAGGTCCAACTGAACATCAGAGAAACATGTTTTTCATCTATTTGCTGGAGCTCAGAACATAATACCCCAAAGTATACCATCTTGGCATGTGGAGTACTTTGAACTAATGGAGTTTGGAAGAACCTCAGAAACTGGATCTTTCTGACCTCCCATGCTCCTATCTCCTGCCCTTCTTTCTCTCTGAAAGCAAATCATAGAAACCAAAACTGCTGTCCTCCAGGGCAGGTCATAGAAACTAAAACTCCTCTCCCACAAAGCAAACCATAAAACCTAGAAAGATCACTCTCTCTCTTCTCCCTTGAAGACCCCCATTCAGAGGGGTCCTGTCCCATACCCAGGAGGAAGGAATGCTACACAGAGAGTCTGAGAAGGATCTGAACAGATAGGGCTTAATGGATTTCCCCCTTAGTCTATTCCCATTAGATCATCCTCTTTTTGTCCAATCACATTTCTACACAGCTTCATTGAATCTAAGCATAAAAATAGACAGTTTTCCCTGGGCTTTTGGGTCTTCATTTCTGAAGCCTCCTGTGTCACATAGATCCTAAATAAATTTGTTATGCTTTTCTCCTGTTAACCTGCATTTGGTTGGAGTGTTGGCCATGACCCTTATGATGGGTGGGAAAAAGTTATCATGACTTTTCACCCCTACTGTTTTTCTATACTTTCCTACTTTTTTTCTATACTTTTCCTTTCCCTGGTGCCATCACCCTCCTGGTACCATCACCCTCCTGGTACCATCACTTCCCGACACCACCACCTCCCTGGTGCCATCACCCCAGCTACTCAGCAGATTACATGTGGTATCCCTTTTCTATCTGTCTTCTCAAACATTGCCTTAGATCTTAAATTTTTCCTTTTGTTTCTTCTCCCTTTTCTATCGCTTCTTGGTTATTTGCTTTGATGACCTATTGAATGCAGTGGATTCTCCCAGAAAAAAATGAAAAATGCATGCAAACACACAATTTCGTGTAGGATTTTAGAGAGTTCACAGACTTCCTGAAGCCTGATTCACCTATCCCAACTTAAGAACTCTTGCTTTCTGCCTTTCCCTCACTAAGAAAACATGGAAGAAAGTGGCATAGCATGTACATTTTGCACTGAAAGGGGTTAACCAACCCAGTGCCCTAGAAAGCAGAGCCTGAGACCAAGACTTAAAAGAGAACACTTTGTTGGGAAGTGTGATTCTAGGGAGATGGATGGAGGGAGGATAAAACAAGGAGGGATGCACTGTGGAGTTTGCCAACATGAGGGGTGGGACATTAACTGCCCTGAATGGTACAACCTGAAAGCCTAGTGGATACCCAAGGAATCCCACACTGAGGCATCAAGAAAGAAGCTCTGTGGTGGGTGTTCAGAGATGTAGGAGTGAGGGCCTGAGGTGAATCATGGCTGGGCTCCTTGCACCTGCATGAAGCTGGTCTGACCTCTCCCTGATGACTACTAATCCCCAGGATAGGGGACAAAATAAGGTACAGGTGAGGCTATAAGGTTCTACAGCGCTGCCTGAGGTGTATCTGATATAGGAATCTTGGAGATTGATTTATAGTCCTCATTAAGCTAATAAACTCACTCACACTTACCTGTCAGTGACTGATAAGAATTCTGATTGCCCAGAGGTTTCCTAGGCAGAGTTACACCTCGTAAACAAACTATTCAAAAAATAGTTAAATATACTAAATCGGTTAAATAGACTAAGATGTGGTTTTCAAAGTATGGCCCCCAAAGGAAAATATCAGCAGCGTTCAGGAACTTGTTAGAAATGCAAATTCTGAACAGGTGAGGTGGCTCACACCTATAATTCCAGCACATTGGGAGGCCGAGGCAGGCAGATCACCTGAGGCCAGGAATTTGAGACCAGCCTGGTCGACTTGGAGAAACCCCATCTCTACTAAAATAAAATACAAAAATTAGCCATGTATGGTGGTGCGCACCTGTAATCCCCTCTACTCAGTAGGCTGAGGAAGGAGAATCGCTTGAACCTGGGAGGTGGAGGTTGTAGTGAGCCGAGATCACGCCATTGCACTCCAGCCTGGGTGACAGAGTGAGACTCCATCTCAAAAAAAAAAAAAAAAAAACCAAACAAACAAAAAACAAAACCACAAATCCTTAGGAAGTGTCTCAGGTGTACTCAATCAGAAACTTCCAGCAATCTGCTTTAACAAGCGTCCAAGTGATTCTAATGCAGACTGTAATTTGAGAAGCACTGCACTAAGGTATATCCATATATATTTTGCAGAATACTTATGCAACTATTAAAATTGTTCTCACAGATGAATAATGATAGGGAAAGGTGTGCCTAGTACTATGACACTGTGATTTATGATAAGATATATATATATGTGTATATATATATCTATATATAGTGTGTGTGTATATACACACACACACATATATACTGGCACACAGCTTCTAAAACCCTTGGAATCTTCAGTGTAATAAGAGTATCTTTTGTATGTTAAAGAGATGACTGGCACCTGGCAGCCCCTAGATAGCTTCAGGGTGGGAGTTGGCCATGGGAAAGACCAAGACAGGATTGGAGGGTTGGGACTTTCATCTCCACCCCACCAACCTCAAGGAAAGGGAGAGGGGTTGAAGGTTAAGTTGATCACCAATATCAAATGATGTAATCAATCATGCCTATATAATGAAGCCCCCATAAAAACCCAAAAAGACTAGGTTGGTGACTTCTAGATAACTGAACACATGGAAGTTCCTTGAGGGTAGCCTGCCACAGAGGGTATGGAAGCTCTGAATCCCATCCCATATGCTTTGCCCTATGCATCTCTTCCATCTGGCTGTTCATCTGTATCCTTCAAAATATCCTTTGTAATAAATGGGTAAATGGAAGTGTTTCCCTGACTTCTGTGAGCTGCTCTAATTAATTGAAACCAAGGAGGCAGTTGTGGAAACCCTGATATATAACTGGTAGGTCAAGAGAGTAGATGACAAGCTGTCAGAGGTGTCTGAATCAGAGCAAGTCCATCTTGAGCTGTGTAAAATGAGGCTGAAACCTACTGGGCTGCATTCTCAGATGGTTAAAAGATAGGAAAAACCAAAACGTCCTACTCTCACACACCACTCAACACAATACTTTTGATACGACATGTGTGAGATTTTTCCACAAACACCAACCAATTCAGCAGACACCAGCTGGGTGTCATCTAATTCAGTTCAAACCTGGCACTATCTATCTATCTGGAGTAGCAGGTTGAGGGATCCACCCCACAAGACTGCCCTGCACTTCAAATGCCACTTATAAGTAATAGCTTTGTTACAGGAAAGGAGTCCTAATTCAGACTCCAAGAGGGTTCTTGGATCTTGTGCAAGAAAGAATTCAGGGCAAGTCCACAGAGTAAAGTGAAAGCAAGTTTATTAAGAAAGTAGAAGAATAGAAGAATGGCTACTCCATAGACAAGCCCTGAGGACTGCTGTTTGCCCATTTTTAGGGTTATTTCTTGATTATATGCTTAAAAAACACATGGATTATTCATGGGTCCACTTTTTAGAACATATAGGGTAACTTCCTGACGTTGCTATGGCATTTGTAAACTGTCATGGAGCTGGTGGGAGTGTAGTCATTAGGACAACCAGAGGTCAGTCTCGTCATCTTGGTTTGGGTGGGTTTTGGCTGGCTTTTTTACTGCAACTTGTTTTATCAGCAAGGTCTTTATGACTTGTATCTTGTGCTGACATCCTGTCTCACCCTGTGATTTAGAATGCCTCAACCATCTGAGAATGCAGCCAAGTAAGTCTCAGCCTCATTTTACCAAGCGCCTAGTGGGGTTTCTATAAATGTTGGCTAAATTAGTTATAGTTAACGCCTACATAGTCCTTATTATATATCAGGCTCTATTTAAGAGCTTTATGTATATTAGCTCATTTAATCCACAGACCAATCCTATGAGGTGAGAACTAATATTATTCCAATTTTATGGATGAGGAAATTACATGAAGAAGACATGCCCAAGATCATACAGCTATTAAGTAATGGAGGTAAAATTCACATCCAAAATTCTGAATTAGAGTCCATAACATTAGCCATGATGGATGGATGGATGGATGGATGGATGGATGGATGGATGGATGGATGGATTTTGGTTCTCCTTGGCAACTTACTTCATAATTTTTCTATGAAACCACATTACAACTGAGTGTTTTGTGCCACAGGTATCTCATAAATACATAGAACTCCACAATCAGTCTCTCTTCTAATGCAGAAATAGCTCTTTGGAAGGCAAAGTTTCCTTCCATGTGAAATGAATTTAATTTTCCAGGTATCAGTAAGCAACTGATTTTTTTCTTACTCTATAAGAATCCCTTGATTTTAAAAGAGTAGCATTTTATTGCCAGAGAAGAATGACTTTTTTATGATGTAACCATGTCATTAGCCAAGCATGAGGGGCAGTTTCAACCCTCATTTTAAAAATAGTATCGTCCTAATAGTAGTACATTAACAAGAGCAGGCTCAGTCTGGGGCAGCCGATTCTGTTTCTTGCTATTCTTTAACTTTCCCTTCTTTCCCACTTCCTTCCTTTCTTCCTCCCTTTCTTCCTTCTGGAAGTAATACCCTCTGAAGGAACATCAAATTAGAGTTCAGATAATGTGGCTATTTTTTATGAGAAACCAATTACATTCAGTACAAACGCCTTTTATTTTGACAAAGTTCTTTGTATTTTAAAGTACTGCTTTCCTGTATATTATCTCACTTGATTCTAGCAAAAAAAAAAAAATCCCCTTAAATAAAACAAAATACATCATTATTTTGCAGATTAGAAGACTAAAGTTGCCATTCTATACCTTTCACCAAATTGTAATACCAATTTGTTTAGAGATAGGATTATTTATTTGATTCATTCAACAAATATTTATTCAGAATGTACTGTGTGCTGAACACTGTTCTAGGTGCTTGGGATATACCAGTGGACAAACAAAGATTTCTGAGGCTGAGGAGCTTAATTCCAGAAGGAGAGATGCAAAATAAACATAACATAGTATATAGTATGAAGTATATAGTTAGAAAATGATAGAGGACGTGGAGAAGCCCAGAGAAAGTGGGACAGGATGTGCAGTGATGAACATGTTGCAGGGACAAATGGGTGGTCAGGAAAGACCTCATTGAGATGGTGGCTTTTGATAAAGACTGGAAGAGAAGGAGGAAGCAATGAGAGCCAAGCTGTTACCTGAGGAAGACAGTTCCAGGCAGAAGAGCAGCTTGGATCGGAACCCTACCTTCCAGACACCTGGTACAAAGCCTTTGGCACCTCACCCAATGAACATGATATGGGGAGGGGCAATGGAACAAATGGGCTTTTTACATAAAGTCTACTAGGAAAACATAACCCAGGCCTCCTAGCTGTAATAAAGCAAACACACTCTATGGAAATGCCTATGATTCACTGGTAAATGTTTAACAATCAGCATTCCAGAGAGACCTGTAATGTATGTCAATTTGGGTGGTGTACTTTCACTATGGCCAATTTCAAGTTATCAAAATGACATTACTGAACTTGGAGTTGGAGCTGGCTTCAACATGCTGATCCTTACCCTCTTCTAGGGAAAAAATTTCCAAAACCTACCCCCAGAATTCCAGAATTTCTTACCATCTATCCCTTACTTATTATTTCTTTATTCTGAGATGGGGCCTTTTTCCCCCACCTTCATACTGTTACTGGAAAGAGGTCCCAATCCAGACCCCAAGAGAGGGTTCTTGAATCTCATGCAAGAAAGAATTCAGGTTGAATTCATACAGTAAAGTGAGAGTTAGTTTATGAGGAAAGTAAAGGAATAAAAGAATGGATACTCCATGGAGCAGCCCTGAGGGCTGCTGATTGGCTATTTTTATGCTTTTTCCTTGATTATATGTCAAACAAGGAGTGGATTATTCATGAGTTTTCTGGGAAAAGGTTGGGCAAATCCCAGAACTGAGGATTACTCCCCTTTTTAGACCATATAGGGTCAATTCCTGACGTTGCCATGGCATTTGTAAACTGTCATGGCACTGGTGGGAGTGTCTTTTAGCATGCTAAGGCATTGTAATTAGCATATAATGATCAAAGAGGACGACCAGAGGTCACTTTCATCACCATCTTGGTTTTGGTGGATTTTGGCCGACTTCTTTACCCCACTCTGTTTCATCAGCAAGGTCTTTGAGACCTGTACCTTGTGCCAATATCCTATCTCATCCTGTGACAGAATGCCCAACCTCCTGGGAATGCAGCCCAGTAGGTCTCAGACTCATTTTACCCCTATTCAGGATGCAATCACTCTGGTTCAAATGTCTCTGACAATACCCCAGCACCGAAAGTCAAATCAGGAATTTATCTTTTCCTTTATGTTCTACAGGAAAATTTATGGAGAAAGGCCTGAATAGAGAAAGAAAAATCCAGAGAGACAGAGATGCAAATGGAGGAGTCAAAGACAAATGTTGAGATGAGGGGAAAGGAAAACTTAGCCCCTAATACACAGTCCAGCTGGGTGAAATATTAAAACTTATGTGAATTAGAATTCTATGAACTCCAGCACCAGGGGGAAAAAAGGGAGAAAAAAAGAAAATGCACTGAAAGCATGTGCTTTTTACTTGAGAAAATGATGTGAATCTATCCAAAATACAAATTTGAGTGCAGCTGTCCATCCTGTTTGTTTTACAAAAAAAAAAATACATACATAAAAATAAATAAATAAGTCTTACAAAGGATTTGGGATGGAGTTAGGAAAGTAGGATAGTTAGGCCTGAGTTTAAAACTAGGTGTGCAGAGCTGTCTTAATCATAGCTTTTAATAGTAACAATAGTAACCACATGAAGCCACCTGCTTGCCTTGGTTTATTTAGCAAAATTAACCAGGACAAAGAATGAAATTAAAGGTCCAATTAAAACAGGCCAGAGGATTTTGAGTGTCCACATCTCACCAACCAAAGAAGTTCTAAGTGTGATGAACAAAGGTGCCAGGTAGAGAAAGCTCAGAAATGGGATGCTCTGCCATTCCACCCATGGCAAGGGGACTCTGCAATAAGCCCACATCCTTTGGATAGAATGTCTCAATCCATTTAGTGGAATGATTCCTTTGAGTTTCATTCAAATTTGTAATCCACTGAGCAACACTGAATTGAATCTATGTTGGAAGGCTATTGTGGAATAAAGCCATTAAAACTATTCTTAAGTCTTTATCTCTGAAATTCCTTTCCAATTTGCTTCAGATAATACCAACTCTGCTAGCCTTCTGGATGCAATACTCAAGGTGTTCTTTCTCTGTGCACTTAGTAGAGGGGAGAGACCAGGGAGATCCCACAAATATTTTAGAGGCTTTTTTCCAAAGAGGCACCGATCTTCTTTATCTCTTGTATGAAATATTTTCTACCTATCTCACCGAGTTCCTATGAAAACTGAGCTTTAAGTAAAACTGAAAGCACCATGAGCCTTTGAATCAGAGGTTTTGATAACTATCATTATTATTTGCTATCACAAGAGACATCCACTGTTTTGTCTTCTGAGAAATGTACCTTTCACTAAGCTCCAAACATGATTTTAAAGAGAGCAGCGGTCATTTTATAGAACATGCCTCCCTGGCCACAGTGATTGTTCTAGAGGTATCATGTGACTCAAGCAGGAACAATCATGGCAGACTACCCTGTGGGCTATGATGAAAAGAATATAAGCTTTGGAGGAAATATACATTGAAAAGTCTTTAGAAATGAAAGAAGTCTCAGCTGCACAGGATGTTCTGTCTGGAACCAGCTAGATTTGCATTCTAGTTCAAATATATAGAATATTTCTTGTACACAACTCCTAATCTTCCCTGCCTCACCTCTTATCCATCCTCAGTGACCAGTTCTGTCTAGGTTTTGACCAGCTCAAGCAGGCATGACCTGATAGCACCTCTCCTCTACAAGCTTTTCATGTCCCACCCTGGGACTAGCCAGGAAGGATGGATTCAGATAAGAGCAACCCAGAAGCGCAGGGGAATTAACACTTTGCAGAGCAACACTTGACCATAGGGCAAATAAACCAACAGATAGATGTTCCCTTTTTTCTTTCCCCAGATGGACAGTTCTGAGAGGTATTTCAGATGGTCCTGTGAGATAGAGCACGCAGGTTCTATCTGGCTCAGAGTGGCCAATTATAGCTCTGTGACCTGAGCAAGTTACTTTCAAAAGGTATACTATCACTTTCCTTGAAGGTCTACTTTAAGCCACCTTCCTGACACCATGGTTACCTATTGTAAATATCAGCTGTGACCCTTTATAACCCACTCTACTGACAATCAAAAAATACATCCTTCTCTCCAATTCTTCTTTATAATCTATCAGAATCCCTAACAGTCCATCCGCATTTTAATTACAGTTACCTCAAACTTTAATAAAGATCATGATCATTCATACTTTGTCTTTCTCTTTTCCACATAATTTCTGCTTTTTTCTTCCCTCATAGCGCTTACCTTCTAACCTCTGTGTCACCATGATCAGTGAAATCTCTCCAAATTCTTCACACTCTTCTAAGAAGGCAAGATGGTGTTTTGTGAAAGAGCAGAAAAAGCTCTGGACAAAGAATCACGATTCCTGGGTTCCAGGTCCTACTTGCCAGTGATGGCCTCAGGGGCCTACAGCAAGAGCCGCCTCCTCTCAGTTCAGTGTCTTCAAACATAAAGAGATGCCCAGCAAGGTCATTTCCAAAGCTCCTTCTTGTCCTAACTTACAGTGTCTAAGCCAAATGTTATAGAATTGTGAGGTGGCCTTGGGTCAGTCATTTGACTTTGATGCTGCCATTTGCCTCCTCAATTGTCCCAGCTCCCTCATTCCTAAACCACAGGAGGCCACACCAAGACAGCGGCTGAAGTGTATCTACCTGACTGCCACGAACACATGCAAAATGGTGTGGAGGAAGACTGTTCAATAACCATGAAATATATACATCCAAATGTATTCACAGTAAGAACACTATTTCCTTGAGGAAAAGGGGGGATAGAAAAAAATGTTTTAAAGTTTACACATTATAGCCAGATTATGAGTGATTTTTTTCCTTGTGATTGCTGAATTATCTAAGTTTGCTACAATAAGCATGTATTGTTCATTGTAATAATGTTTAAATAAGATTATGAACTGAAACTGCTCTGCCCATAGGCCAGGCAGGCAGCCTCTAATGCTGTGGCCTGAGCCTCCTGCATCCTGAAACATCTGCCTGAGCAGCAGCTTCCACGAGGTCTTTCCTTCTCGGCCTTATTTCCCACCATTCATCTCACCCACTCTGTGTTGAACAACAAACAAGGCAGTGTCTCCAGGGGACCCCTGTTAAAGGATTATGTGTTTTTTGGAGGAAAGCAGGAGACCCACGAGCCTTGTCTGGCCCTCCCCATTGGTACACAGAAGCAGATTTGCTTCTCACATCAGTTCATTCTCACCTTGGACAGCAGTAATAGATGACCCCTCGATGGCCTGAGGGTGCTGGGAACAACCTGGGGGTCATAAGCCAGAGAACATAGGCCCTTGAACCAGCTTCTGGGTAAAGAGATAAGGAGGGAAGAGAAAAAGAGATGTCAAGGATGGTGAGAAACAGATGTGATCCCAAAAAATCATTATTAATAGCAACCTGTTTAATCTCAGGTGTCCCAGGTTTGGCAATGTTGGGAGGGAAAAGTTGTCTCCAAGTGAACTTAGAAAGGGAGAAAACAGTGGATTCTGGAGTCAAGTAGAACTGGTTCCAATCCCACTTACTAGCTATTGCTCCTTTAAAAAAGCTGCTCAATCTCCTTCAACCTGTGTTGTTTACTCCTTAACAGTAAAGCGGGTAAGAAAAAAAAAAAAAACCCTATCTTGTCAGGCTATTTTGAAGACTAAAGGAGACAATATCTCTGAAAGGCCTAAAATAATACCTAAAGTAGATCCTCCTATATAACTCCTACTATTAATAATTTGAATTTATTATAAGGTTGCCCTTGGATATTGCTCTTGATAACGTGAATGGTTTGTGACTACCTAATGGAATTCATAGGTAGTCACAAACCATTCATATGATCATTTATACATTTATTTAACAAAAATCTATCAAGCACTCAAATACCATATTCTGGGGAAACACATCTATGCCCTTAATGAGCAGCCAGTTTGGTACATGAGGGAGACATCTAACAGACAGCGGGGTCACAGTGTAACAGGTGGATGGAAGGTAGGAAGAGGAGTTTCAGGAGTGCTAGAAAGAGAGATCACTGCCTGGGAGAATTGGGGAAAGCTTCACAAAGAAGACAAGGTTTTATCTTTTTGAGGAGGTTTCTTTTGGTAGAGAAGAACAGGGAGGGCATTTTAGTGAGCTCAGCTTATGCGGAAACAGAATTGTGGACAGGATAGGGCGTATTTGGGCAATGGGGTGACTTTCAGTGTTAGCAAAGTACATTTGGGTCAGGAGATGTGAGAACTGAAATTGGAGGCCAGAACTAGATTGTGATCTTACACACCACGACAGGGAATTTGGCAAGGTGGAGCCAGCACAAATCTTTAAGCGGGTGAGTGACTCAATCACATTTAAACATGTTCACTCTGATAGGAGACTGAACTGAAGTGAGAGAAACCTCGAGCAAGAAGACCAGAAAGGAAGCTGTTGTAATGATCCAGAGAGGAGGTAATGAGACCCTAAGTAAGGCAAGGACAATGATAAGAAGTAGGGGTGGATTCAGAAGCTATGTCAGTGATAGAATTGAAAGGATTTGGAGACTGGCAGGGGCAACGAGGGAGTTGGATGAGTTCCAGGTCCTGGCAAGGTATCCAGCTCTAAAGACAGGATGGCTGAGTTCACTGAGAGGCAGGAAGGGAGCCCACTTTGAAGGGATGCTGAATCCAACTTGAGTTTGAGGTGGCTGAGGGGCATGTGGGTGAGATACTTGGCATAATGTTGGAAATATGGGATCAGGAGTTCAAGAGAAAAGTCGGATGCAAACTTTAGTATAATTAGCACATGGGTTGTCATTGATGCCGTGGCAATGGTTAAGATCACAAAGGAAAAGAACTGTACATTGGAATGGGGCCAGTGACTGGTGGGTGCATACATCCAGGTTTGCCCGGGATAGTCCTAGTTTACACCTGTTGTCCCAGCATCACTATTAATAGCAACTGTTTAATCTCAGGTGTCCCAGGTTTGACCATAAATTATACAGTCCTCTTACCAACGACCTAACTCTGGGGACCATCAAAGAGTGAAAGAGACAGGGCTGGGAAATCAAAAGGTTGGAGGAAACCAGGAAGGAGAGCATCTTTAACCATGCAGGGAATAGTCTCTAATTAAATGTATAAATTCTATACTATCAAATAAAAAACCCAACAAAACTTTTATTGGAACTTGATCATTTAAACTAAAGTCATCCTTTAAAAAAAAAAATTAAGCATAAGAGATAAGCCATGAAAATTCCCAGACAGAAGCAAAAGAAGCAAGAACTTCACCATGTTTTAAATTAATTATAAACCTTCAGCAATAAAAGAGTTTGGTACTGATGGAGGAATTGACAGAAACATCATTGAAATAGAATAAAGGGTATAAACATAGAACCAAACACATATGGGAATTTAATACATGGTAGACATGACATTTCTGATGGATGAAGCTAAGATATATTAATTATTAAATTATGTTGGGACAGCTGGCCAACCATCTGGAAAAAAAATAGGCTAGATTTCTACACATTAATCCCATTCCAGATGGATAAAGCATTAAACATTTTAAAAAGAAATCATAAATGTACTAGAAGAAAGCATGGATTTTTTTTTAATCACCCTGAGGCTGATGTTGCGGTTAAGAAGACCTTAATAACCATGATGCAAATCCCTAAATACATAAAGAAAAGTTGAATGAATTTACCTCAATAAAAATTGGTATTTTCTCATGGGCAAAAAGAACATGAATAAAACAAAAAAAATCAAATTGCAACATAGGAAAATATTTGTAACATGCGGTAGACCAATCTTGAGCTCTTATGAATCAGTAAGTAAAAGGCCAACAACCCAAGTTTTTTAAGGGAATAAAAGTTATGTAAAGAAAAAAATTACCATTAAACATAAGAAAAGATGCTTAATCTTATTCATAATTTTAATCACTTCCACTTCAGATTGGAAAAAATACACCACTTAATAACAGCTTTGTTGACATACAATTCATATACCATAAAATTCCCCCATTTAAAGCATATAGCACAGTGGGTTTTCATATATTCACAGAGTTACGTAACCACCGTAGTATTCCCTCTGAGCCTCAGTAAGCCTGGGGTGATTATGGGGTTGCTCTCATGGAATTATTGTGAGAAATTATTGGAAATATGCATGTAGAAGACTTGGCACAGTGCCTGACCTATAGGAAGCCCTCAGCCAATAGGAGCAGTTATGGTTATTACCTAGGGTCACATAGTAAATCAGGGGTGAAACTGATGGTGGCACAAGACCCATCTTACCTGCAGGGTTTTCTCCCCTTCCTCTGTCCTCTGGCTGCTGCTTCTGTGCAGTGACTTGAGGAGGTGTAGGTGGGGAAAAGGCAATAACATCAATTGTTTGAAAAACCCTGAGATGGCTAATAATTGAGTCAGCCACAACCACTTCCATCACCTAACCCAGTGATTCTCAAAGTTAAGACTGAACACACTTTCACACACTTTTAGGAATTTTTCCTATGTGTATATTTCATAAATATCTCAAAAATGTCATAAATATCTCATAAAATTAAAATGAAAAATTGGGCAGAGAAAACAAGATTCAAGAAGACGCTGCTTTCCGAAATAAGATACTAAACAAGAGATAACAATTTTCAAGATAGGTGGCTGATAAAAAGTTAATCAATTCATAAATCCTTCATGCACATTCAGATTATAAAAGGGATATAAAATTGAAAATCTCAGTCAAAGTATTTCAGAAAACAGCCTTTGATATGCTGAGGTTCATGTCCTATTAAGGCAAGGTGGACACCACTTGCCCCTTACATCAGATGACTCAATTTGTATACCCCACAGCTGGGGATCAAAGTGGACTGGTTTCTGGCACAACTCACCTACTTACCCAACACCAAAAATCAGCCATCACATTCAAGAATCTGTTGGGAAAACCTTCCTACAAAACTACAGAAGAAACCTACTACAGCCCTCTGTACCTGTCAGCCTAAGTCGTTCATTCATAAATAAAAGGAATCTCAAAGAAGCTAGATTTTTGAAGGAAATCAGAAATATGAAAGGGAAAGACCAAATAAAACAACTAAACCCTCCCAGGAACCAGAAAATTCAAGGAATAGAAGAAAACTTAAAAATTCTAAATAAGTATCCTCAGAAAGATTCAAGAGGATTTTGCTTTCACAAAATATGAATGCTCCTATGAAAAGAAAGCATCAGGAAAAAGGAAGAGTACATGGATATTTAAAATATAATTGACAAAATGAAATTATTCAACAGAGAGGTGGAATATTAACATAGACATGGCCAAGGCTGAATTGGTGATCTGCAAAACAAAGCCAAGGAAATCTCAAAGAGCTTCAAACTAAGTGACAAAGAGAAAGTTTTGTAATTGAAATGTGGGTTAGTTGCTCACTGCATGCAGAGAGTCCAATTAAAAAGAGCGAAGTCTGATATGAAGCAAGTATATTTATGCTGAAGCTAGCTTGGGGAAGAGGCACAGATGTCCTGCCTTAGTGCTCCACTTTTGGAACAGAAAGTAGACACTTTTATAAGGTAGGGGAGAAAATGAGCAAGGGCAGGGGCTCCTTATCTACTGGGCAGTTGAGTTGGTGCTTTCCAAGTTGTAAAGTGGCCAAATGGGCATGCTTTTAACATACCTACCTGAGGCAAGACGCTGGAGGTGAGAGTTCTGTGGGAGCATGCGTTGGTCTGCAAATCAACTGTCAACTCTCAAGGAGAGGTCTATCTTGGAGCAGACAGATGAACTTGCCCTGTAGGGAATGTCTGGTGATGGGGAGGTGAAGGTTATATTTGCATTTCTAAAGGGCTAAGAGGTGGGAACTGGGGAAAAAAGAAGAAAAGAAATAAAAGAAGAGAGAGAGGGAAAAATTAATTAAACCACCTCTTAGAAAAATGGGAGTACTTGGTTACAGTTTGAAAAGAAAGTTGAAAAAGACAAAGACCAATCCAGGGGGTCCAACATCTGCTTAGTAGTAGTTCAAAAGAGAGACAAGAGAGACAAGAGACAAACTGGTTCAAAAGAGAGAGAAGAGAAATTTGCATGAGGAAATAGTAATAGGATAAACAAACATAAGAATTTTTTGAGCTAAAGATTCAAGTCTTTAGATTGGGATAGGTCTACAGGCTCCCAAGCAGGTGAACTGCGGGAAAAGTGACATTTATACACCTTCTTATGAGATTTCAGAACTCCAAAGATGAATATTCTAACACCTCTCAGAGAGGGAAAAACAAGTCACCCATGAAGAAGTACTAAGATGGCATCAGACTTCTCATCTGCATTACAAGCTATCAGAAGACAATCGAGCAAATTCTTTAACATTCTAATGACACGAGTCATTCTGTACCTACACATGCCAGTTATTGATTTATGGCCTCTTGGCTCCAAATTCTCCCTTTTTGCTTGCTCTGTGAAAATGGATCTGGATCCTTTAATTATTTTCCCTTACCTGGTATCACTGAAACACTGCCAGTAGAGAGCCCTGAAGAGACATCCCTGGGGAAAAGAGATTTATTTGCTTGCTGGTTCTGGAATGTTCCCTTGGTGGGCTCCTATAGCACAAGCAGATTCTTCAGCACCAAGCTGCAACTGCCTTTGCAAAAATTATAACTGAGAAAATTATGACAGTGAGAGAGATCTGACCTAACCGACTCCATCTTGTTTCTAACCTCCAATCTACCCTTGTTCATTCCTGGGCATAGGCTGAACTAACTTTAAGAGAAACTTATTTTATAGTTTGAAACAAAGACTTTAACAGTCCTTTCCCAAAACAAACTCCCTTTCTGCATGGGGACTAGACTGTCTTTGCAGGACTAACAAATTAGTCACAAGATTAGAAATGATGGCTTAGGAGTTATGAAGCTAGAGGCTGCAAGGTTCTGCTCCTGGGGATACCATCATTATTATAAAATCTAAGATGACTGCTTGAGATATTTTATAGACCCTAATCGATCTGCTGGCACCACCCTAGATAGATAAACTAGTTCATCTGGTCTTATGGCTCACAACTCAAGAACTGACTCAGCACAAGAGGACAGCTTCAACTCCCTGTGATTTCAACTCTGACACAACAAATCAGCACTCCTGACTCACTGGGTCCCCTACCCCCCAAATTATCCTTAAAAACCCCTGATACCTGGTCTCCCATACAGCATGCTCTGTGTAAATTAAACTTTTTCTCTATTGCAATTCCCCTGTCTTGATAAGTTGGCTCTGTTTAGGCAGTGAGCAAAATGAACTGGTTGGGCAGTTACAAAGCTTCTCCAGTAGCTGAGTCCTGTAGCACAAGGCTGGCAACAGCAGGCTGGAAGTCTGTTCCCCTGGAATCATCCTCTGAGCAGTTTTGTAGTGCAGTGCATCTGGTGAGACACCTCCCCATGACCAGCTTTCCATAGCACCTTAGAAGATCAATTTCCAACTGGTGTGGTACCACAGTGACTCCCCTGCTATGCAGTGAGCCATGGCTATGTCCTTTCCAACAAGACCTGGATCTCAGCTCTGGGAAGAGGAGGAGAGGAGGAGGGGAGCTCTTTCTGGGTGCTCTGTCTCAGCCCAGGGGTAGAATGGCTCCTTGTATCTGTCATTCCTATATTTTTTAGAGTTCTCTTTCCTTTTTACTTAATAATTCCTCATTACTCCAATTCTCTGTTAAAGTTTATAATTCTTTATATTACTTTTCCTGTTCAAATTACTCTGTAATTTCTGTCTCCTGATTGGACCAGACTGATACACTAGACTTTAGGGGTCCAGATAAATATGAATCATGTATGAGAGCAAAATAAAGGCATTTTCAGAAATCTAACAATGCAGAAAGTTATTCTATAATTTCCAGTAATTATTTGACCATAGAAAATAAGTATGTATGTCATGAATTAGGAAATTGTGGAGGTTGCTTATACTGGTCTTGCATCATTTGGGCTACTTAAAAAAGATGACAAAGACCCCGTCAGTGTCCAGAAAGGAAAAAGTAACTCTTCTTGCATTAGTGGAAATTACAACCCATTAGAACTAATAATTGCTAACCCACTAGATCCCCGCTGGAAAACAGGGGAATATGTAACCCTAGGAATTGATGGGACTGGTCTTGATCCCAGAGTCCATATCTTGATATGAGGAGAAGTCCAAAAATGCTTTCCCCAACCACTGTTTCAAACTTTCTATAATGAACTAAATGTGCTGGTACCAGAAATTCCAGGAAAAACTAGAAACTTGTTTTTGCAATTAGCTGGGCATGTAGCTGGTCTCTTAATGTCACCTCATGTTATGTTTGTGGAGGAACCATAATGGGAGATCAGTGGCCATGGGAAGCCTGAGAATTAGTGCCTACAGACCCCGTTCCCTGTGAATTCCCAGCCCAAAAGAATCATCCTGATAACTTCTGGGTCCTAAAAGCCTCAATTATTGGGCAGTATTGCATAGCTAGAGAAGGAAAAGAATTTACCCACCCTGTAGGACGGCTCAGTTGTCGTGGACAACTACAAAAACAGCCATTTGGTGGAGTTCAAACTACACTGAAAAGAATCCATTTAGTAAATTTCCAAAGTTGCTGACTGTGTGGACCCACCTGGAGTCCCATCGGGACTGGATAGCTGCCACTGAATCCACATACTGGATATGTGGGCATAGAGCCTATGCTAAGCTGCCTGACCAATGGACAGGTAGTTGTGTTATTGGCACTATTAAACCATCTTTCTTCCTACTGCCCATAAAAACAGGTGAACTTCTAGGCTTCCCTGCCCATGCTTCCCACGAAAGGAGAAGCATGGCCATAGGTAATTGGAAAGATGATGAATGGCCCCCTGAAAGAATTATACAATATTATGGGCCTGCTACTTGGACACAAGATGGCTTGTGGGGATAACGGACCCCCATTTACATGCTCAACCGAATCATATGGTTGCAAGCCGTCTTAGAAATCATCACTAATAAAACCGGCCAAGCCTTGACTTTACTGGCCTGACAAGAAACTCAGATGAGAAATGCTATCTATGAAAATAGATTGGCTCTTGACTACTTACTAGCAGCTGAAGGAGGGGCCTGTGGAAAATTTAACCTTACTAATTGCTGCCTACACATAGATGATCGAGGGCAAGTAGTCGCAGACATAGTTAGAGACACAACAAAGCTGGCACATGTGCCTGTGCAAGTGTGGCATGGGTTTGATCCTGGGGCCATGTTTAGAAAATGGTTCCCAGTGATAAGAGGATTTAAAACTCTTATAATAGGAATTATAGTAGTAATAGGAACCTACCTACTCCCTTGTTTGCTACCTGTACTCCTCCAAATGATAAAAAGCTTTGTTGCTACCTTAGTTCACCAAAATGCTTCAGCACAAGTGTACTATATGAATCACTATCGATCTGTCTTGCAGGAAGACATAGGTAGTGAGGATGAAAGTGAGAACTCCCACTAGACAGTGAGGGTCTCAAAGGGGGAAATGAGAGAGGAGACCACTCCTCATATTGTCTTATACTTAATTTCTTGTTTGCTGAAAAAGTAGAAGTTAAAAGAATAGGCAGAAGTGAAATTCATAGACAGCCCCACGCCACATTTCGGGCCTGGTAGTTAAAATTCAACCCCTGACCTCACCACTTCTGTTATCTATAGATTCTAGACATTGTATGAGGAAGCATTGTGAAACTCCCTGTTCTGTTCTGTTTCATTCTGATTACTGGTGCTTGCAGCCTCCAGTCATGTAACCCTCGTTTGCTCAATCAATCACAACCCCCCGCCCCCCGCCCTTCATGCGGCCCCTTTAGAGTTGAGAGCCTTGTAAGGGACAGGAATTACTTATTCAGGGAGCTCGGTTACCAGGACGTGAGTCTGCCAGTGCTCCCAGCTGAATAAAACTCTTTCCTTCCACAATCTGGTGTCTGAGGGATTTTGTCTACGACTTCTCCTGCTACATTTCTCCATAGCCTTAAACAACAACAACAAAAAATAATGCAAGAAAAAATAATACATGTTTTCTGGGGAAAAAGGAAGTAACTAGCAGAACCCAGTGAAAAGAAAATTTAGCACAACAATTTTTGCAGTCTTACAAAGCAACTTAGGAAGCAATTGATCCAAATTAAAACAAAAGATCACCAGGTTCTGTGAAGGTCTTCAAAAACAAGATGGCTTTATTTACGATTAAGAAACTGGAAGCTCTTAAAGACATGTTTCTTTGGTCAAACAACAATAAAAAAAGAAAGATAATTAGAAACTCCAGGAAAAAAAACTGTACAGAAAAATCACTTCATATATAATATAAACTAAATTGTGAAAAAAAATTGAGTAATTATCACAATGAGACAGAGTAGAGACAGGGTTTGGCTTCAGCTCACCCCCATTAGAGCCTTCTTTCGTGCATTCCCACTGATCACAAAGCCCACACCGCTACCTCAGTAATAGTCCTTTTACATAAAGAATTCCAGGAACTGGCATTAGGAGACAACGAAGTTTGCAGTGTCCCACCTTGGGAAGGCAGACTGAGCAATTGATTCACAGCCTTTTTGGGAAAGGGCAGACCACCAGGTGGCCCATGAGACCCATTACTCAAGATAACCATCTGCAACCAGATAATGCTGACCTGCATACCCTACCCCTCATGTGCTTTGCCCAGCCCAGCCTACATATTCCACCCCCATGTCAATTCTGGAGCTTTGCCTAATCAAAAAAGCTATACCATGTCTTTTTGGAGAGTGAGCCAGGGAATTATCTCTCTTTTGAGCTGTCTCCCTTTGTCTGAGCATAAGCTCCCATAAAGCCTTGTTTAGGAAAACTCTTTTGGCCTCATGTCAATCTCTATTACACTGAGAGCCCAAGAACCCATGGTTGGTAACAACAATGTAAAGAAAAACTAATACATTTGACTTGAGACAGTCTTTTGTTTGTGGCATAGAATGCCATTTCCTTCTCTAAATCTTCATTCCTGCTAGTTGGTTTTACTAGGATTAATAGTTACCTAATTATATTATAAATGGTATTTATTGCATTTCAACTTTTTTTTTTTTTTTTGAGACAGGGTCTCACTCCATTGCCCAGGGTGAAGGGCAGTGGCATGATCATAGCTTACTGCAGACTCGAACTCCCACACTCAAGCAATCCCCCCACCTCAGCCTCTCAAGTAGGTGGGACCACAGGCATGTGCCACCACACCCAGATAATTTTTGTAGTTTTTGTAGAGACAGGATCTCACTGTGTTGCCCAGGCTGGTCTCAAACTCCTGGGCTCAAGCAATCCTCTCACCTCAGCTTCCCAAAGTGCTGGGATTACAGAAATGAGCCACAAATTCAACCTTTAGAATCTACATACAAAGTAGAAAGTCTGATTGCAAATGTGCAAACGTACATGGAACCAACAAATGTAAATTTTGAGGATATGAAAAAATATAATGACTGACCAAAGCTCAGAGGGAACAAGGGTGATAGAAGTGGAAGAAGCCAGGACATCCTACATTTCTTATTTTACACATTAGGGAATTAACCCTTTTCCCATTTGCCCTGAGAATACTCGGCGGTTGGAATTGTAGCCACACATTTACCCTGAGATAATTTTGCTATGCAATATCTCATTTTTATTATTATTTTCACATTTTCAAATTGCTCTAGTATATTGACTTTGGAAACAAAAGACATCACTCTATTGATAGCATTCTGTTTTTAGTGGTGGTATTTCCATTAATATTAACAAAATACAGTAATTCTCGATCGCTGAAAATGTCAAATGCTAGAATTCTCGAACAGTTGTTGGCCCTTGAAGATTCATTTGATGAGATTGACTTTTCCGATATAGATGATTCTGATTATTCGGAAGATTCTGATATTGGTTCTATTTAGAAATAACTCCAAGAACAGTGTTGATATTTTATTTTCACACTGAAAATCAGTCAGATTTGCTTGACCTTGAAGAGCGTGTTTATGTAAAATTAAATGAGTGCCGGTGGCGAGCTGCACTTCTTTTTTCTAAATGGGAAAATTAATAAATACTATCTAAAGTTGATGACTCAAATAAATGTGTACCTGCATATAAATGTGTGTGTATTTTTAAAATTATGGTGGTGGCCAAAATGATTAAAAGAGGTAGTGGTAATTCAGGAAACTTTTATTTTATTTTATTTTCCTGAGACAGTCTTGCTGTGTCACCCAGGCTGGAGTACAGTGGCACAATCTTAGCTCACTGCAACCAATGCCTCCCAGGTTCAAGTGATTCTCCTGCCTCAGCCTCCCGAGTGGCTGGGATTACATATGCACACCACCACGCCCAGCTAATTTTCGTATTTTTAGTACAGACCAAGTTTCACCATGTTGGCCAGGTTGGTCTCGAACTCCTGACCTCGTGATCTGCCCACCTCAGCCTCCCAAAGTACTGAGATTACAGGCATGAGCCACCATGCCTGGCCCACTTTTCTTTTTATACCTCTTTGATGTTTGATATTCATAAGTGTGTATTTGTATTTCTTGGAAAATAAATAACTAAATGAACAAATAAATATTTTAAAAATAAAATGTGTTGATATGGAAAGCTGCCCAATATATATTAACTAAAGAAAAAAGTAGGGTTCAAAACTGTGTTAAGAGCATAACAGGAAAGTTAACATCTATGTGTATGTTTATTGATGCACAGAAAGTTTGTAGAAAAGTACATTAAAAGTTATAAATGATTTTTATAGTTGGGACGTAGAAATGATTATAAAACAAAAGTGGGGAGAGTGGAGAAGAATGAGACCTTCAATTTTCAATGTATACCCTTCTATATTATTTGCATTTTTCAGCATGAGTATATATTATAGTTTTTAGGTTTTTAATAAAGCTTTTGGTTCAAACAATAAATTCTTAATAAATCTCTTTTAAAGGTGAAATATTTACCATGAAGAATTAAGCCATGATAGGAGAATTGTAAGATATAATAAGAACTTTAAAAGATATACTAGGGTTAAGGGACAGTACCAAGAAAGAGTAATACTGGAAGAGGCTGAGGCTCAGACCACAATGAAGATACAACTGCAGACCAGTGAATGGCAGAGCAGTTTGCTGGGTTGCCTGTACCAGAGCTGGTCCACAGTCACCAGGCAGGCAGGAAACAGCTCTTTTAGAGAGCAAGCAAGGCCAGCTGGTGGAGGGCTCACAGAGGGAGCTGGGGAACCACTGTGAGTAGGAGGCCTGGAGTACACAATGTCCATGTTGGGAGGGTTGTGGGAAGGTGATCCCCAAGGTAGGCCAGGTCACAAGACTGCCAAAGGGCCATGGGTTCTGGGCTGATGTCTAAGACAAAGCACCATTAGATGTCATTGCACCCACCCCATCATCAACTGTGCAGCAGCAGAAAGTGGCCAGGAGATTCTTTCTTCTACAGTGTCCTCCAGTGCCCTCTAATAAGAAAGCCTAATAGTACTCATTGTAAAGAAATGAATACAGGAATTCCATCCATTACAGCAAGTATGGTAGACATTGAAAGTTGCAGGGTGAATTGGGGACTGTAAGGCCTATATATTGATAATTAACGTGGCTTTCATGGCAGAGGCAAGTCAGATTGGAAGAGATGGAATGGTGATCAGAGTACAGTCGCCTGCAAATAGCCCTGCTCAGCTCCCAGAGAAAGTGTTTGCCTGTGAGGGTGATGAGGGAATCTGAGAGAGTATTTTGAACTTCAAATCAGGAGCAACAGAGAACAGACTCCCTATAATGGCAGGGTGGCATAGACAGCCCACTGCTTCCTCCCTCCTGGACCTTTCTTGGTATTATTTCTATGTATAGAATTTGATGGGCAACAAAATATAAGAATTACAAGACACTTGATCGTGAGTTTTGCCACGCTGCAGCCTCTGGTGCAGCCATAGCTGCGCAGTCATCACAGCCAACTCCAATTCTCTCTCTGCAATCTGCTCGCGTCACATAGGTGGTGTTTTCCTTCATTTGTCCTAAAATTCCTGTCATTCCCTTTGGGTTCTCTGCAAATGGATCTTCATTATGTCCCTAATTACACTCTTACATATAGCTGATATAGATACAGCTGATAGCCTGTCATTCCTTTGAGAAACATCCATTTATAGTTAGAAATTTGGCAATGATGGCATTTCTTCCACCTATTCACTTCTCCCACTTGTAAGTAGGGAGATCGTATAATTCATCACCTAAGCAGGACACTTAGGGGAGTGAAATGAGGAGCTAAAAATAATTAACATTCGCTAATCAATCAGTAAGCACTAACCAGGACTGTCTGCGCAATCCAAAACATATGGTCATTCTTCTCAAACATCTGTAGAACTTCTTTCATGGAGATAGCTCAGTGTACAAAAAGGGAAATTACTTTTAAAACTCAACAAATTCTTTATTATGTGGCTTACAAACACACAGAGAATAGGTGTCAGTAAAAATATGGGAAGACAAATACAGCCACATTTAAATGGGTATTGAAATCATTATAATGTATACCTCCTCTAACCCCACAGGCAGGCAAGATAATTTGCATTTGAATTCATCTGCTTTTCCAATCAGTGTAAGAAATCTTCCTTTTTCCAAGCACAAAAGCAGAAATACCTCTCACTGGTGGGACTTGATTATTACGATACAGTGATGCCCTTTAATTTTTTTTTTTTTTTTTTTTTTTTTTTTTACTAGTTCTAGACCCATAGGAGAGCAAACCAAAATATTTTAGTAAAAATTAGTGGTAGCTGCTATAATTTTGGTGATTTTCTGTGTCAGAATACTTCCAGTTTACATGAATCACAGAGCTGAATGAGCAAAATAAAATGATAAGCAATTCCATCTGAATTTGGGAAGAATAATCCAATAGCTCCTCAACATGTGGATGCATTGAAGAGTTTTCTCAGCTTCCCAACCCTGAGAGGCCTTGAGAGGTTGTTGTTATTTGGCTTTCCAGGAGCAGTAACTAGCTACAGAACATGTTCCCAAATTCCACTCTGTGCTGGAGTTCAGGCTGGCCCCCTCACTACCTGTGGTCAGTGGAGCAGAGAGCTTGTGTACCCATCTGGCAGTCAGGCCTTTTTTACCCTTCTGGGTTATAAGTCTTCAGGACTATAAGGAGAGCTGTGGTCCGTGGGTCTGGTTAGAAACTCTAGCCCTTCATAAACTTCCCTCAATCCTGCAGTGACTCTAGTGAAGTACATGGGAAAGAAGTAGAAGGGCATAGAACATCCTGACCTTTTTGGTTTCTTAATTTGTTTGTTTTTTTGTGGGGGAGTGGGGTGGTGATGTCACAGATGTTTTTTCATATTTGAAAGATTCATGTCAGAGAAGTCGTCAGACATTTTCTGGATGGTTCTTTATTGCCAGCAAGTTTAAATTTTTTTTTTCTTAATTCTGCTACCTCTTCCTACTCTCTTTCTTAGATGTCGTCCAAACCTCTTAGTTTCCAAGGAATCATATTGGTCGTTGATGCTCAGAAGATCTTGTCTATGATGGAGATCCTGTCCAGTGGCTGTTAAACCACAGCATCCATCCAAAGAGAAGCCCTCCCATGTGCTAAAGGCTTTGTGAACCCTCAAATATTCCTTCAGTGCTTTTGTAAAGGCATGATATCTGTTCCACGAAGGAGGCTGTGACTCTACTAGGAAGTCAAGGCACTTGGTTGAAATTTGTGCTGACTCACTCTCATTTGATAAAACAAAGAATGACTTGTTCTCAGGGCAATCTTCTCCCAGTTGGAAATCCAAGAAATGAAGCACTGATAATTTAAAACAGTGTTATAAATATTTACAGAACACAAGTCCTCTAAGATGCTTCCCCAGTCATTGTATCATTCTGTTTGTGCTGCTATAACAAAATACCACAGACTGGGTAATTTATAAATAATAGAAATTTATTTCTCACAGTTCTGAAGGCTGGGAAGTCCAACCTCAAGGTAATGGTAGGTCTGGTGTCTGGTGAGGTCTGCTCTCTTGCTTCCAAGATGGCACTCTTGCTGCATCCTGAGGAGGGGACAAACACTGTGTCCTCACATGGCAGAAAGGCAAAAAGGACACTCCCTTCAACCTCAAACTCTTTTGTGAGGGTTCTAATCCCACTCATGAGGGCAGAGCCTTCATGACTTAATTCAGAAAGGCCACACTTCTTAACACTGTTGTAATGGAAATTAAGTTTCAGCATGAATTTTGGAGGGGAACCACCCTTCATATTACCGCAGTTACGTATGTTTGGGAAATTCTACTCACTGCAACCACCTCCGGGAAATTTATAATGCAGGTCATATAATAAATGCTCTGAGAAATCCTGCAATTAAAAGAAATATTTTTGTGGTTAACCCAGCATTTCTAAAATTTATTTTACCACTGAATCTTTGTTTTGTATATCACTTATTAAGATCCCAGAAGACATTTCTGGAAGTGTTTAAAAAAAAAAAACTGTTGGGGAGTATTGGTCTAAAATTCTCTTTTTTTGTATCTCTGCCAGGTTTTTGTATCAGGATGATGCTGGCCTCATAAAATGAGTTAGGGAGGGTTCGCTCTTTTTCTATTGATTGGAATAGTTTCAGAAGGAATGGTACCAGCCCCTCTTTGCATCTCTGGTAGAATTCAACTGTAAATCTGTCTGGTCCTGGACTTTTTTTGGTTGGTAGGCTATTAATTATTGCCTCAATTTCATAGCCTGTTATTGGTCTATCCAGGGATTCAACTTCTTCCTGGTTTAGTCTCAGGAGGGTGTATGTGTCCAGGAATTTATCCATTTCTTCTACATTTTCTAGTTTATTTGCATAGAGGTGTTTATAGTATTCTCTGATGGTAGTTTGTATTTCTGTGGGATTGGTGGTGATATCCCCTTTATCATTTTTTATTGCATCTATTTGATTCTTCTCTCTTTTCTTATTAGTCTTGCTAGCGGTCTATCAATTTTATTGATCTTTTCAAAAAACCAGCTCCTGGATTCACTGATTTTTTTGAAGGGTTTTATGTATCTCTATCTCCTTCAGTTCTGCTCTGACCTTAGTTATTTCTTACCTTCTTCTAGCTTTTGAATGTGTTTGCTCTTGCTTCTCTAGTTCTTTTAATTGTGATGTTAGGGTGTCAATTTTAGATCTTTCTCGCTTTCTCTTGTGGGCATTTAGTGCTATAAATTTCCCTCTACACACTGCTTTAAATGTGTCACAGAAATTCTGGTATGTTGTGTCTTTGTTCTCATTGGTTTCAAAGAACATCTTTATTTCTGCCTTCATTTCATTATGTACCCAGTAGTCATTCAGGAGCAGGTTGTTCAGTTTCCATGTAGTTGAGCTGTTTTGAGTGAGTTTCTTAATCCTGAATTCTAGTTTGATTGCACTGTGGTCTGAGAGACAGTTTGTTATAATTTCTGTTCTTTCACATTTGCTGAGGGGTGCTTTACTTCTAACTATACGGTCAATTTTGGAATAAGTGTGATGTGGTGCTGAGAAGAATGTATATTCTGTTGATTTGGGGTGGAGAGTTCTGCAGATGTCTATTAGGTCCACTTGGTGCAGAGCTGAGTTCAATTCCTGGATATCCTTGTTAACTTTCTGTCTCATGGATCTGTCTAATGTTGACAGTGGGGTGTTAAAGTCTCACCTTATTAATCTGGGTCCTCCTGTATTGGGTGCATATATATTTAGGATAGTTAGCTCTTCTTGTTGAATTCATTCCTTCACCATTATGTAATGGCCTTCTTTGTCTCTTTTGATCTTTGTTGGTTTAAAGTCTGTTTTATCAGAGACCAGGATTGCAATCCCTGCTTTTTTTATTTTCCATTTGCTTGGTAGATCTTCCTCCATCCCTTTATTTTGAGCCTATGTGTGTCTCTGCACATGAGATGGGTCTCCTGAATACAGCACACTGAGGGGTCTTGACTCTTTATCCAATTTGCCAGTCTGTGTCTTTTAATTGGAACATTTAGCCCATTTACATCTAAGGTTAATATTGTTATGTGTGAATTTGATCCTGTTATTATGATGTTAGCTGGTTATTTTGCTTGTTAGCTTATGCAGTTTCTTCCTAGCATCGATGGTCTTTACAATTTGGCATGTTTTTGCAGTGGCTGGTACCAGTTGTTCCTTTCCATGTTTAGTGCTTCCTTCAGGAGCTCTTGAAAGGCAGGCCTGGTGGTGACAAAATCTCTCAGCATTTGTTTGTCTGTAAAGGATTTTATTTCTCCCTCACTTATGAAGCTTAGTTTTGCTGGATATGAAATTCTGGGTTGAAAATTCTTTTAAGAATATTGAATATTGGCCCCCACTTTCATCTGGTTTGTAGAGTTTCTGCTGAGATATCTGCTGTTAGTCTAATGGACTTCCCTTTGTGAGAAACTCAACCTTTCCCTCTGGCTGCCTTTAACATTTTTTCCTTCATTTCAACTTTGGTGAATCTGACAATTACGTGCCTTGGAGTTGCTCTTCTTGAGGAGTATCTTTGGGGCATTCTCTGTATTTCTTGAATTTGAATGTTGGCCTGCCTTGCTAAGTTGGGGAAATTCTCCTGCCTTGCTAGGTTGGGGAAGTTCTCCTGGATAATATCCTGAAGTGCGTTTTCCAACTTTGTTCCATTCTTCCAATCACTTTCAGGTACACCAATCAGACATAGATTTGGTCTTTTCACATAATCCCATGTTTCTTGGAAGCTTTGTTTCTTTTTACTCTTTTTTCTCTAAACTTCTCTTCTCACTTCATTTCATTCATTTGATCTTCAATCACTGATACCCTTTCTTCGACTTGATCGAATCAGCTACTGAAGCTTGTGCATGTGTCATGTAGTTCTCGTGCCATGGTTTTCATCTCCAACAGGTAATTTAAGGTCTTCTCTATGCTGTTTATTCTAGTTAGCCATTTGTCTAATCTTTTTTCAAGGTTTTTAGCTGCTTTGCCATGGGGTCAAACATCCTCGTTTAACTTGGAGAAGTTTGTCATTACCGATCATCTGAAGCCTTCTTCTCTCAACTCACATCGATGCAAAAATCCTCAATAAAATACTGTCAAACCAAATCCAGCAGTACATCAAAAAGCTTATCCACCATGATCAAGTTGGCTTCATCCCTGGGATGCAAGGCTGGTTCAACATATGCAAATCAATAAACGTAATCCATCATATCAACAGAACCAAACTAATGATTATCTCAATAGATGCAGAAAAGGCCTTTGACAAAATTAAACAGTGCTTCATGCTGAAAACTCTCAATAAACTAGGTATTGATGGGACATATTTCAAAATAATAAGAGCTATTTATGACAAACCCACAGCCAATATCACACTGAATGGGCAAAAACTGGAAGCATTCCCTTTGAAAACTGGCACAAGATAGGGATGCCCTCTCTCACCACTCCTATTCAACATACTGTTGGAACTTCTGGCCAAGGCAATCAGGCAGGAGAAAGAAATAAAGGGTATGCAATTAGGAAAAGAGGAAGTCAAATTGTCCCTGTTTGCAGATGACATGATTGTATATTTGGAAAACCCCATCGTCTCAGCCCAAAATCTCCTTAAGCTGATAAGCAACTTCAGCAAAGTCTTAGGATACAAAATCGATGTGCAAAAATCACAAGCATTCCTGTACACCAATAACAGACAAACAGAGAGCCAAATCATGAGTGAACTCCCATTCACAATTGCTTCAAAGAGAATAAAATACCTAGGAATCCAACTTACAAGGGATGTGAACGACCTCTTCAAGGAGAACTACAAACCACTGCTCAACAAAATAAAAGAAGAAACAAACAAATGGAAGAACATTCCATGCTCATGGATAGGAAGAATCAATATTGTGAAAATGACCATACAGCCCAAAGTAATTTATAGATTCAATACCATCCCCATCAAGCTACCAGTGACTTTCTTCACAGAATTGGAGAAAAACTACTTTAAAGTTCATAAGGAACCAAAAAAGAGCCCACATTGCCAAGACAATCCTAAGCCAAAAGAACAAAGCTGGAGGCATCACGCTACCTGAATTCAAGCTATACTACAAGCCTACAGTAACCAAAACAGCATGGTACTTGTACCAAAACAGAGATATAGACCAATGGAACATAACAGAGCCCTCAGAAATAACACCACACTTCTACAACCATCTGATCTTTGATGAACCTAACAAAAACAAGAAATGGGGAAAGGATTCCCTATTTAATAAACGGTGCTGGGAAAACTGTCTAGCCGTATGTAGAAAGCTGAAACTGGATCCCTTCCTTACACCTTATACAAAAATTAATTCAAGATGGATTAAAGACTTAAATGTTAGACCTAAAACCATAAAAACCCTAGAAGAAAACCTAGGCAATACCATTCAGGACATAGGCATGGGCAAAGACTTCATGACTAAAACACCAAAGGCAATGTCAACAAAAGCCAAAATTAACAAATGGGACCTAATTAAACTAAAGAGCTTCTGCACAGCAAAAGAAACTACCATCAGAGTGAATAGGCAACCTACAGAATGGGAGAAAATTTTTACAATCTATCCGTCTGACAAAGGGCTAATATCCAGAATCTACAAAGAACTCAAACAAATTTACAAGAAAAAATCAAACAACCCCATCAAAAAGTGGGCAAAGGATATGAACAGATACTTCTCAAAAGAAGACATTTATGCAGCCAACAGACACATGAAAAAATGCTTATCATCACTGGTCATCAGAGAAATGCAAATCAAAACCACAGTGAGATACCATCTCACACCAGTTAGAATGGCGATCATTAAAAAGTCAGGAAACAACAGGTGCTGGAGAGGATGTGGAGAAATAGGAACACTTTGACACTGTTGGTGGGACTGTAAACTAGTTCAACCATTGTGGAAGACAGTGTGGCAATTCCTCAAGGATCTAGAACTAGAAATACCATTTGACCCAGTCATCCCATTACTGGGTGTATACCCAAAGAATTATAAATCATGCTGCTATAAAGACACATGAACACGTATGTTTATTGCAGCACTATTCACAATAGCAAAGACTTGGAACCAACTCAAATGTCCACCAATGATAGACTGGATTAAGAAAATGTGGCACATATACACCATGGAATACTATGCAGCCATAAATAAGGATGAGTTCATGTCCTTTGTAGGGACATGGGTGAAGCTGGAAACCATCATTCTGAGCAAACTATCACAAGGACAGAGAACCAAACACCACATGTTCTCAGTCACAGGTGGGAATTGAACAATGAAAACACTTGGACACAGGGTGGGGAACATCACACACTGGGGCCTGTTGTGGGGTGGGGGGAGGGGGGAGGGATAGCATTAGGAGATATTCCTAATGTAAATGACAAGTTAATGGGTGCAACACACCAACATGGCACATGTATACATATGTAACAAACCTTTACATTGTGCACATGTACCCTAGAACTTAAAGTATAATAATTAAAAAAAAAACTGGTGGGGAGTGAAGGAAGAGATTCATATCATAGAAAAATGGTATGGAAAGTATTCTTCTTCATGAAAAGAATTCATAAAATATCATCTTTGTGGGAATTAGAAACAGTATCCTGCTAGAAGAACCAATTTTTAAAATGTGTCCCTTCCTTGGACTGACAGACCCATACCAGAGAAAATAACTTTGCCAAGGATGCTGGCTAGGGGTTTCAGTCCCACTTTCATCCCCTTGGCCAAACATCTTTATGCAGGGAACAACACACACCATTGTGCACAGAGTCCCTACTTGATCCCATGCAAATCTGTGACGCATTCATTGTTCTTCCCATCACCAAACACAAGGAAACTAGGAGAGTCCATCCCAGTGAAACCCTCACCTTTGCCCAGATTGCAATGATTTTATCAGAACATCTTAAGACTTAGGCATTAAGGAAATCCAGGTTTACAGTGGAATTGGCATGAACATGAAAATTTCCTGACCTGCTTTTAAAGCACCTAACGTAGATGATGTTTGCTTAACAGCTCTTCACAGTCCTCAGCCCTCACATGTATCCCCCTTTTCTCAGGCATTTGTTCTGCAAAGCAACTCACACAGCTCTGTCTGTTTGGGAGAGCTGTTCCATTCAAGCACCTTGGGATATTGCTGGCATAGTGTGCCACATACGCCACCTTCCATAGCACAGAACTATAGCTCAGGACCTAGATGGCGAGCTTTGCCTTGACCATGTGGTCTACACATGCCATCAGGAGTATCTTTTTTAATGTGTGAAATGTGTTGTTTGTGGGTGGCTGCACATCCTCTTTTGCCAGCTGCTTGCCTCTTTGAGATCGCTTTCTCAGCAGTTCAGACGGGCTGGTCCCATAAATCACAGAGAGGAGAAGGGTTAGAGGATAGAAGGAAACAAGACATGTGGCATATGGAATTTGTCCAGAACCACTCAGATGCCTGCTAGTTACAGTGTTGGAGCTCGCTCGCTCGCTCTCTCTCATATCTACGAGACTAATTTACCCTTCTGTTATTGTTATTATTTGTTCTGGGAAGTTTTTGTTTTACTAGAACATCTGGCACTATAGTTTCACACCCTGGGGTTTCCTGGAAACACTCTTAGGGAGGAGTTCGAACCTTTGCTACTGGAACTCGCCTGGGCCTGAAATGTGGTGAGCTATAATCTCAGCCCACGTCACGTTCTCTCTCTTGTTTCCTTTGCAAAACATCATTACAATCAGTCCCACTGTTTTTCAATGAGAGATGCTGGCACCAAGCCCAGAGACGGCTGTGCAGGCCTTGTCCTGCCAAGAGTGGAGATAACGTGGGCCTGATACAAAGCCCTCTGACCACACCTCTGGGTAACTCCTACCCTGAAGCACAGCCTGGCCTCCCGGATGAGGTCAGAGTGCCAAGCCCAGGAGCAGGCTGGGTGTGAACCAGGTCCCACCCTGGGAGCCCTGGTCCTCATCACATTGTTAACCACAAGACCTACCCGCCTGTCCTAATTTCTACAGGAGAGCCTCAGGGCCCCTTTCAGTTTTGAAAGGCACATGAAATATGTGACATGGGAGTCTCTGGAAGGGCCCCGTCTCCCTTCCCTCTTCTCATGGAGTCTCTCCCTCTCCTTTCTGTCCTTGCCTCAGCTATGTTGTCTGCAGCAACTGTTTGCAGAAATTCTCTTCCCCAGCATCTTCAGAGGCTGGCTCCTTGACCTAAGACTGCAGTGTCAATGTCACCTTTCCTAAAAAGCCTTCCTTCTCTGATCCCCTAGGTGAAAAGGGCCACTGAGTAGCTCCAGCACTTCAGTCCTTTAATTATCTGCATGGTACTAATCACTATCTTAGAGTTTGCTCCTAGATTTGCCTCTTGGATTTTTACCTGACCTTACCTGCTAGAGGGGGAGCCTGTCTTGTTCACCTAGGATAAATGCCTTGCACTGTGAAAGGAAAATAAATCTTGGGATCCCAAAACCACTAAGCCAAAGGGAAAAGTCAAGCTGGGAACTGCTTACAGCAAACCTACCTCACATTCTGTTCCTAAAAAAGCTACTAAATTAAAAAATAATAATAAAATAAAACAAAATAAAATAATTTTTAAAAAAAACCTACATACCTTCCTCACAAGGAATTTCCTTGTGTACAAAGGACAGACAGAACTCAAAGTCATTCCTCTTCTCACCAAGATAAATGCAAATCTGACTGCCTCCTTTCAAGAGGCTAATCAGAACCTCAAAAGAATGCAACCGTTTGTCTCTTACCTACCTATGTCCTGGAAGCCCCCTCCCCGCTTTGAGTTGTCTCACCTTTCTGGACAGAACCAATGTACTTCTTACATATGTCGATTGATGTCTTACATCTCCCTAAAATGTATAAAACCAAGCTGTGCCCCAACCACCTTGAGCACATGTCATTAGGACCTCCTGAGGCTGTGTCATGGGCATGCGTCCTTTGGCAAAATAAACTTCCTAAATTAACTGAGACCTCTCTCTGATATTTGGGGTTCATACCACATAGAAGGTACCGAATTAACCTTTGTTAAAAACATATTGGCCGGACTCCTTACTAGTGTGATCTTGAGAAAGTTAACATTTGTGTCTCAGCTTCTTATCTTAAAAATAGAACTAATTATAGTGCCTAATTCCTGGGATTGTTGAGATAATTAGACAAAGTAATTCTTGTGCCGTCCTTAGCAGAGTGTCTGCACAAAGTGAGCGCTCAACAAGTATTAGCTATTATCATTAGCAACATGTCAACCCATTTGCACTTGGTCACCTCCCAGTGCTCACTAGTTTCCAGCTTAGCTGGTCCTGAAGGAGTGGAGAGGAGCCCAGAGCACGGGCAAGGCCAGGCCTTTGAAGGCACCACAGGGAAGTGCGGAAGAAAGAAATGCACCAAAAAGGAATGCCTCCTATTTCTCAAATAAGGACTACTCCTTTCAAAAGGGTTCTTTCTTTCCCCCTTTTCCTTCTCCCCCTTCCCTGCCAACACCACACAACTGAACCTGGCCCTACACTTGTTACAAGCAGCAGGGGCCAAAGGTCACTGATTCTCTATAGACACGTGGCTCAGCCCTCCAGCTGGGCTGGGGACGAGTGACTGTTCTTCCTAGCTGTGTCACCTAAAAGTAGGGCAGACAAAGATGTCTGATAAGTCATATGATTCAACCTCAGCTATGACAGGAAGAGGAGGAAGGTCAGTTGGCTTCGGTTGTAACCATGGTCCAATGTGGATTCAAACCCATGACATGGTTAATATGTCCTGCACCAGGCACACAAGGCCATTTTGCCTGAGGATTTGGCATTTACTAGGAGATGGTTTATGTAGCTACTCAAAGGGAATAAAGAGACTGATTTTCACAAGGAAAAGAGACCCTGTGCTCCTCTAGAGCAGAGACTATCTCTTGATCATACCTTCCCTCTGCCCACAGTCCCCAACAGAGTGGGCACTGCCAGCTACTCGTCTTCCCAAACCAGCCAGTTGCTTTTAGCCCCCCATCAGGATCATGTGGATGTTCTTAAATGCTGATCCACAGTCACCACCTGGTGTGTCAATGACCAGGGGGAGGTCATCTCATGGCCACTGACACTGAGCTCTCCCTCTTTATTACCACCCAGGCAGGTGCTGGGCTTAGTAATGATGCAGTCTCTCTGGGTCAGTCTGGTATCTCCATCAAGTTGTGAATCTTACTTTGTCCACACTGTGATGCCTCCTGCCCTGGAAAAGGTAAATCCCGGCTGGGCAAACATCCGTCTACCTAACAACAGAGAGAGGAGAAGACTGCAGGCCTCAAGAAGTTCTTGGCAGCTTGGCCCTGCAGAAGACATAGAGGTTTATCAGGTCTTAGTTTAGGTTCCTCCATAAACCAACCCTGAGACCAGGATTTAGGTGCAAGTGTTTCTGTGGAGGTGACCAGAATGCACAATGACTGAGCTGGAAGTTGAGATAGGGAAGGGAAGCGAGCCAATTAAGGAGTATAAATGAGAAACTTGCAATTGCAGACAGCCAGGACTCAGTCCTACTGGGACCCTCTTAGGGACTGTGCAGCACACACCTCAGAATTTATCACTGTGTCCCTTATTGGCTGAGCGAGGCTCCTGGAGTATTGATTCCCCAGCACTTCAAGTCTGTTCCCAGGAAGCACAGCCAGAGAATATTCTCATCCAGGGAGCCGAGGAAGCCATTGTGCCTGTACAGGAGCTGTCTATGAATGATGTCCACCATAGACTAAGGGGACTTGGGCCGGGCCCCAACAACTGCTGCTACATCTAATGACAGATAGTGAGCTTTTTAGAACAGTGCCCCATGGGTAGAGGTGTTTTAGAATATCTCAGATTTTTGTTAACTTCCTAGAAACCCTCTCAAAAAATCCTTAAATAGACACAGTTACATAAATGAGCTTCTTCATGATTTCTTTGAAAGAATGATTCATGTGCATGAAACAAAGCCTTCCCCACTTGTGGCTTGGGTTTTGCCCTTCCTGGAATCTTAATCCAGGGCCTCCAAAGCTTTGAGTAGGAAGTTCAGACACTGGGAGGAGGTCAGATCTCACCATTTTTCCATGGAGACCAAGCAGGAAAAGAGATAGAGTAGTCTGTTTTGCAGTGCTTTGAAGTTCAGATGAAAAGCCCAGCAGGGAGGCACACACACCCTTCCCCAAAGTATGGGTGTGCAGTGGGGAGCTCAGGAACTGGTGGAATAAACTGGATTCTACTGAGAAAATATAATCTCTCCCCCCAGGTGCCCTTCCACCACCCATCTAGACACGCCTACTTTCAAAAGCCCTGGGCAGAACAGGCTTACTTTGAACAACAGAACCATATCAGGGAAAATTTCCTGGAATTCAGACATGGAAAAACTCACCCAACTACCATGTGATACCTTGATCCATGGAGCGCCCACTCCCCGCAGGCACTGTTAACCCCTATAGGGCCTTTGGATAATATCCTCATTCAACTAAATGTCACATTGGTCTTTGCCAACAAAGAGGAATTTTCCACCTGCTTTGCTGCCTCTGTTACATTCTTGAAAACGGCAGGTGATTCTGCATGGAAGGTTCCAAGAAGGAAGAAAAGTCTCCTTATTCCCAGGCTGCAGCCCACATTGAAGGTCCACCATTGACCAAAAAGATGGGAGTAGGTCAAGAAATTTTCTGCAACTACAGCTTTAGAATAAAAATTGCTGATAAACAGTTCACCCAGGTGATGGTGAGAGGGTCACAAGGTAGACAACAAGGAAGTCAGAGTCCTGTGTTCCTGTTGACTCTTACTGATTTTGTGGCCTTGGATGAATCATTTGACCTATCAAGACTTGTAAATTGATGGGTCACTTAGAAATAGTAAATACAGTCAGCTCTTAGAACACTGCCCTCTACCTAGAACAGAACCTCAGCAACTACAACTGTGCCATAGCCCCTAGAAGAGTCCCTTGCATACAATATAGGCACTCAATATTTGGTGACTGAATGAATGAGTGAATGTGGTAAACATGTCTACTGCTCTGACTCCCGCACCCAGGGCAGACATTACTAATCAACTGTGACTGTTTTTCATGCAAAAAGTAGATGCCGTGTCAGAATTCTGCTTAGCATAACTCTCCAGACAGGCACAACCAATCTATTAGAGATCACATGCGAAATGTTATCTATTTGCCATTCCTGAATGAGCTCTAGTATTTTTCCACATTAAACTTTCCTAGTAAGGGAAATACTAAAAGATAGATGGATTGTCACTCAGAGAAAATAAACACAATTGAATATTTTGATCTTGTTTGTCTGCATAAGAATCGATATTTTTTCATCTTGACTAGTGCAGAAAATGCATTTGTTCAGTGAAGACTCCATAATATCAGGCTACTTGGAGTTCTTGCAGCCAAACCCACATTCCTAGAGCCCTGTGGGAGCCATTCAATTTCTCACCCCAATCATGTAGAAGAAAACTGGCTCCAAGGCATATCCCCATCCTGGCAATTAGACACCTCTGGTCAGTGTTAACTCTAGGAGGGTCTAATGTCTGGGATCTGGTTTGTCATCTGAGGGCCATACTCCCTACCAAGTTCACATTGGTGAAATATCAAGGACAACAATAAAAGGAAAAAGAAGCTACAGAGAGGCAATAGAGAGTGAGATAGGAAGAGGGGATTTTCAACACAGAAATCTTCAATGTTTTTAGCCCTCACTGGCTGAGCTGCCTGGAAATAGTTGGTAGCATTAATCCATTGTCTTTTGTGGAAGGCTGTGTAACAGCTTGATGGGTTCATCTTGCTCTCTGATTAGACACAGTGAATTTATCAAGACAGGGGAATTGCTATAGAGAAAGTTTAATTCATACAGAGCTGGCTGATCAGAAGATTGCAGTTTTATTCAGCCTCCAAGAAAATTTAGAGGCTAGGATTTTTTAAAGATAGTTTGGCAGGCAGGGGCCTAGGAAATGGGGAATACTGATTGGTCAGGTCAGGGATGGAATCACAGGGAGTCAAAGCTGTCCTCTTGCACTGAGTTTGTTCCCAGGTGGGGACCATGAGATGAGATGAGATGAGATGAGCCAGTTTACTGGTCTGGGTGGCACCAGCTGATCCATCAGAATACAGAGTCTGAAAAATATCTCAAACACCAATCTTTATGATAGTGATGCCATCTATAGGAGCAACTGGGGTGATTAGTGATCTTGTGGCCTGTAGCTACAAGACTCCTGAACCATAATCTCTAATCTTGTCACTAATTATTGGTTTTACAAAGGCAACCTGGTCTCCAAGTGATATGGTTAGGCTTTGAGTCCCCACCCAAATCTCATCTTATATTGTAATCCCCAGGTGTTGAGGGAGAGACCTGGTGGGAGGTAATTGGATCATGGGGGTGGTTTCCTCTATGCTGTTCTCATGACAGGGAGTTCTCACAAGATCTCGTGGTTTTATAAACTGCAGTTTCCCCTGGGCTTTTCACTCTCCCACCTGCCGCCATGTAAGACGTGCCTGCTTTCCCCTTTTGCCATGATTGTAAGTTTCCTGAGGCCTCTCCAGCCATGCAGAACTGTGAGTCAATTAAACTGCTTTCCTTTATAAACTACCCAGTCTCAGGTAGTATCTTTATAGCATTGTGAAAACAGACTAATACACCAAGCAAGGGGAGAGTTTGTTTGGGGAGAGGCTGTTATCATCTTTGTTTCAAAGTTAAACTATAAACTAAATTCCTTTCAAAGTTAGCTTGGCCTACCCCAGGAATAAACAAAGGCAGCTTGGAGTTTAAAGGCAAGATGGAGTCAGTTAGGTCAGGTCTCTTTCACTGTCTTAATTTTCTCACTGTTACAATCTTTGCAAAGGAGGTTTCATCTGAATGACTATCTTGGGCACAAATATTAAAGCCCACCAAATGGCTTTTGGAACATCATCAAAAGAAAAGTATGAAGTTGCCAATCTTCACATTTGAACAGATCTGTGAATATCTTGGGGATAGCTGATGACTCATGCTCCTCTGCACGGTGCTCACCTAAGCAAGCTATAACCACCCGATGGGTTCTTCCTGCCTGCTGCACAAACAAAAACAACTTACCAAGACCATGGTATTGCAGTAAAGAAAGAGTTCAATTGACATGAGGAGAGAGTTATTACTCAAATCAATCTCCCCAAATGCTCATAGGTTAGGGCTTTTTCAAAGATAATTTGGTGTGCAAGGGGCTAGGGTAGGGGGCATGCTGATTGGCTGGGTCAGAGAGGAAATCATAAGAACTGAAGCTGTCCTATTGTGGCTGAGTCAGTTCCTGGGTGGGGGCCACAGGACTGGTTGGCAGGTCCAGGTGGGGCCATCCCATTGTTAGAAATGCAAAAACCTGAAAAGACATCTCAAAAGGCCAGTCCTAGGTTCTACAATAGTGATGTTATCTGCAAGAGTAATTGGGGAAGTTGCAAATCTTATGAGCTGCAGAATAATGGCTGGTAATTCTAGCCCTTTTCATCCCCCTAACTTGGTGGCCTTTCATTAGTTTTACAAGAACAGTTTAGTTCTGTGGAAGGGCTATTATCATTTAAACTATAAATTTCTCCCAAAGTCAGCTTGGCCCACACCCAGGAATGAGCAAAGACAACCACCCTGTAAGGCTAGAAACAAGATGGAATGAGCCATGTCAGATTTCTCTCACCATCATAATTTTGCAAAGGCAGTTTCAAAGCCATGGCCGGGCTCTTCTCTCCCATTGTTTATTGCAATCAGCACCACAGTCTTGCCCGGTCACTTGCCTGACATCTACACTGATTGCCATAAGCTAAATTAACTGTCTGCTTTTCTGTATGAGGAGAACAAATGAAGTGGATCACTGTGCCCCCACATATGCAAAACACTGAGGAACAGATATTTTCTCTGGCCAAAACATCAGTTTTCAATATGTTAATCTACTGTTCATTGTCTTCCAGGCTTGAATCTGAGGAAATAAATCTAGAAATCTCTGGGCATGAAAAGAAATGGAATAGGTTTGAATCCTTAGCAAGTGGCTTTAGTTGGGGGTAAAGGACGATACTTTATTTGTCCCAGTAATTGCCAAAGCATGTTACTCATGCTGGTTTCAATTAAAATCCCAAGGGCAGTGAGTTAGTAAATTAGTGGATTTAACAAGAGCCTCAGGAACTAAGAATCAGAGGAGTTGTTATGGAAGGAAGGGCAGGGGGCCTTCAGTTAATAGCTCCCCCAGTGCTGAAAGGCCACACCCTCAAGAACCGCCCTGCTGGGGAGAGACCCAGGGCAATTCACCAGGCCCTATCACTTTAACATAGAACCACACTGTCTTGACTAATGTAAAGTTTCCTCTGAAAGGAAACATATGAGATAAAATGCTAACTTGTCCAGCTTGTTTAAGTACAGATAGTCTTAACAAAAGAAAACTCTTGGTTAGCACCGTTTTGAGCACATTTTGCTCCTATCTATGGCAGACAGAGCTTACTGCCCACCAAAGATTTTGTTCCCCTCTGTAATGCAGGTCTTTTCTTGGGAAGCGGCTGCCCAGCCAGAGTCTACTCAATGATTGAAAAGTCACAGAACTTGTCATAAAGGCACAGAGTCTTCAATTAATGCTCACTCAGTTCAAGAATTGCTCCTGTTGCAAAAGGGAGCCCATAGAGAAATGTGAATGGAACAGATGTGGTTAAAACATAGATAGCAGGCCAGGCTTGGTGACACCCAGTGCTGTGGGAGGCTGAGGTGGGAGGATTGCTTGAAGCCACGAGTTTGAAACCAGCCTCAGCAACATAGGGAGACCCAGTCTCTACAAAACATAAAATAAAAAATGAGCCAAGCTAGGTGGTACACACCTGTTGCCCTGGCTACTCAGGAGGCTAAGGCAAAAGGATTGCTTGAGCCCAGGAATTCAAGACTGCAGTGAGCCGTGATTGCACCATTGCACTCCAGCCTGGGCAACAAAGCGAGACTCTGTCTCTAAAAATAAACAAATAATTAATTAAATACTTTTTAAATTAGGTATGCCTTCTCTCCTTCCTTGCTGCTCCCCTATTTGCTGGCTGGTATTGTTGACAGGGAAATATTGAAAGTCATACGTTGAAGACAGCACTGTCAACCTGGATCTCTGAATGATTACCTGAAGTAGAGCTGCCTCACTTCCAGCCAAACAAGAAATTCCTGCATTTGACTGTTATGTGAGAAGGACAGTGTTTGTATGAAATCACTGGGGTTTGTTTGTTATAGAAGGTAGGTTGCTCTAACCAACCCACTGTCCTTAACCAGATGATTCTCAAAGCAAACAACAGCACACGTCCACCTCCACATTCCATCCTACAGTCTCTAAACAGCCTCAGCATTCAAAATCATTTCCATAATCACCTCAATCAGTATTTGTTTTTGCTCTCAGAAACTCATTCCGTCTTTAACCTGCCACCCCAAAGGGGATGGGCCAGCCCAACAGAGGACTGCGGGCTTCCTTAGTTTGGGTTTACGTAGCTTCTGTGTACGAGGCTGCCAACTCACCAAACACCTTTGCCTTCCTCTTTATCATGCATCCTGTAATCCTTAGACCTTAGTTATGTGATTCTGACCTTGTCAAACATGCATAAACTCAGTTCTTCCAGGCTGCAAGTCATAATGTCTGATGCTTTCTGAATGACCTGAATGTGCTGTCTCCAACACTAGTGCACACATGGTAAAAATATATATGGCTCCAAAACAGGCTTACTGTGGGATCTTAACCACCTCTTCACCTCCTCCCTAAATCCCTGTGCAGATTTTCAACCCTAGCTTCAAGCTCATAATTTTGTGTGTTACCTGCTGAGCTCTCAGAAATCGGAAGCCCCAGCAGAGGTGCCATGCTGTGAAAATTCATGTGAGGAAACCCCTTTCTTTCTAAGCAGTTGTGTCTAGTAGTTGCCTACAAGCTCTGCTAAGCAGTGATGGTTTAATTATCCCACAAAGGCAGCGGTATGCTGGGGCACATTTGCACATCTTGAGAGAGAGCTGGCTGTGCCCATCTCCTCCCTACTCTGTGTTCAGTAATATCACATTGGTAGCTTGAAATTAGCCATGGTGGGAGTATTTACACCATGAAAATTGGCACATGCTACAAATCAGGAATATATATATCCCCCAGAGAACTGACTGTGAAGCATCTGCCAGTGCACTGCTGTGTGTGAGGGAAAGGCTGCAGAGCCACCCGGCCAACAGGAAGCCATGGAGGAGTCTGTCTGTACTCAGTAATAGTCATAGAGCCTGTGCTCTGGATTTTAATGAGAACGAAGAGCAAGTGACAAGGACTTTCTGTGACAACTAATGAACATAAGCATGCCGAACTGCTGCAGAGAAACAGGCTTCAAGAGGTGATGTGTTATTTCAGATGCCAGGAAACGGATCCTACCTCAGTGATCAGATTCTAATAACTTGCTTTGCCACTGGCCCAGGTGCTTTACAGGTCTTCTAAGGTAGGAGGAGGAAAGGATAGGGACTGAGCTCATTGTCCATCTGTTAAGCTCAGTGGTAGGCTTCACGCATGGGCCAATGCATTTGACCTCCCACATGGCCCTTAGTTGTAGGTATTAGTGTGCTAATTATTCAAAGGAGAGTAATAAGGCCCCAGGAGTCAAGCCAGTAACTTGCCTAATATCACCTGATGGTAAGGAGTTAAAAATCAGGTGGCCAACAAGCTACCTGATATATCTGCAGAAAGATATTATTAGATTTTATCTGTGGAAAGAAACAACTGCCTTTACCTCATGGGAAATTAATGACAAATCTGTGGGTCATTAGTAACAATCTTATTGAGATATAATTCACATACCACAAAATTCATCCTTTTCAAGTACACAATTCAGTGGCATCAGGATTCAGGACATGTTACTGCAAAATACAATGCCTCGGAAATTGGGAAGAAAACAGAAACAAGAAGCCATTTTCAGACCTTCTCCTTCCTTTCTGTGTGACAGCTGGCCATAAGAGAATTCTTTGACCTGCTTTCCCTGAAAGTAGGTCATAAGACCCTCATGTAACAGGTGTCCTGCCCTATGCCCAGAGGAAAGAACAAACAGGCCTTGCTATGTTCCCCTCAGTTTATTACCATTAGGCCACACCTTCTTTTTGAGCAATTATACTTCTACATGACTATCCATTCTTCATCAAACCTAAGCACAAAAATAGACACTTTTCCCTGAGTCTTGGGTTCTTCATTTCTGAAGTCTTTCATGTCCTATAAAACTTTGGTTGAATAAATGCTGATATGGTTTGGCTGTGTTCCCACCCAAATCTCATCTTGAATTGTAGCTTCCATAATCTCCGCCTGTCATGGGAGGGACTGAATGGAAAGGAACGGAATCATGGGGCGAGTTTTTCCCATGCTGTTCTCGTGACAGTGAATAAGTCTCAAGAGATCTGATGGTTTTATAAAGGGCAGTTCCCCCACACAAGCTCTCTTGCCTGCTGCCATGTAAGATATGACTGTGGTCCTCCTTCACCTTCTGCCATGATTGTGAGGCCTCCACAGCCATGTGGAACTGTGAGTCCGTTAGACCTCTTTTTCTTTATAAATTACCCAGTCTTGGGTATATCTTTATTAGCAGCATGAGAACTAATACAAATGTGTTACCCTTTTCTCTTGTTAATCTGTCTTTTGTTATAGGAGTGTCGGTCATGAACCTTGCAATAGATGAGGAAAGTATATTACTTTTCTCTCCTACAGTGGGTTTTAGTATAGTTACAGAGTGGTGCAACCATTATCACTATCTAATTCTAGAACATTTTTATTATACCAGAAAAGAAACCCATACCCATTAGCAGTCACTCTCTACTCCCTCTGCCCCGCAGCCCCTGGCAACCACTAATCTACTTTCTGTCTCTATGAATTGGTGTATTCTGGACATCTCATATAAATGGAATCATATAATATGTGGCCTTTTGTGTCTAGCTTATTTTACTTATAATATTGACAAATCTGTTTTAAAGTTCATGGAGCTCTACAGATGAATTCACAAAGTTAAAAGGCAAACACATGCAGTTTTATTTAAATACCAATAAGCAACAGAGCAAGGCAATGAATGTGAAGTACTAGCATATGTGTTTTTTAATTCAATTTTACAATGTTTGTTGAGTGCCTGTTTATACAACAGACACAAAACAGACAAAATCCCTGTCCTCATAGAACTTATATTAAGGTGGAGAGAAAAGACAAAAAACAAACATAATCAAATGATAATAGCGCATTAGAAGGTTTTAATGACTGTGAGGGAGAAAGATGAAACAAGTGTGGGGTGCTGTGGATGCTAGAGGAGACCTTCTGAATGCATTGCTCTTCTCCTCCCCTGCCCCCCACCTCTCTCTCATAAAATGTCCATGATTCTGATGCCTGACAGTAAGGGTACTCCTGAGTCCCTTTGCCATTGTCTACCTCTGAAGTTTAGTGGCATCTTTGCTACCATAACACTAGACCAGCAGGCAACAGCTCTCAGTCATTATATGATAGGTTCATCTTCCTCTCCCAGGCCAGAGTCCCTTCCTCTCTGAAATTCTGAGCTGAAAAGCAGACAGGGAAGAGGTACCTCATCCTTCTCTCCCAGATCTCTTCTTTCCCTTCAGAGCAGCAGTGAAATTGCTACCCTGCCACTCGCCCCCTACACACAGCCCAGGGTAGAAGTGCTCTGCTCCATCCTCCACCCTCTACACACCTCCTCATTCTGTCCCTGCAGCTGTCCCCACATTGACATACATTAAACAATGACCTGCAGGGTTTCTTGACAAACATCTCAAGGCACAATATTTGCCTTGGTCTGAAGCTTCCTGGAGCCTGGTGAGTTTCCCTTAGCCTCCACATCCTGCCATTTCGCAAATTATTGTCAACTTCAGCTCCTCTACCACTGCTGCTGCTATTAAAAACACCAAACTTTTTTTAAATCCAGCACTTATCCTTATAACTAGAAACATTCCAATGTTTCCTCATAGGTAACTTCACCATCTCTAACTCCATCGAGAATTATTACACCATAGAAATCCACACCTACGTGTGCAGATGGTACGAACAGGAAGCCCAATTTTCTTCCACCAAAGTTGTATACATAATTATGTTTTTCTGGCTTTGTCTTACTATAAAAGTACTACATATCATTAGAGAGAAAAACAGAAAATACAAATGAGAAAAAGTAAAATCACCCCGTGTACTGGATAGTCACTAAGACAGCCCCCAGTGACACTTCTTTCCCAGCATTTATGTCCTTCTGTAAGCTCCTCCCCTTGCCTGGGGCTGGACCTAGTGACTCACTTCTAAGGAACACAATACACAAAAAGCAATGGGTGTCATTTCTAAGATTAGGTGTGCAGAAAAGAGTTAACATAGCAGGCCTGAGACTGTTCTCCTTAGACAGTCCTGCTTTCAAGACTGGCCTTTGCATTTCATGAGAAAGTGTTCCCCCCATGCGCTGATAAGAAGGACTCACTTTCTGCCTAAGCTATTTGTGCCAACAATAGTTATGTTGAACATCAGCCTTCCTTCTGGAAATCTAGAATATGGGTATGTGCTAGACATCAGGTGTCAATGTGACTAACCCACAATAAAAACCCTGGGAATTGGGTCTTCCATGAGGTTGTCTAGTGACAAACATCTCATACATGTTTCAGCTCACTGCTAGGGGAGTAAAGTTTGTCCTGTGTGACTGCACTGTCAGAGGACTTGGAAGCTTGTGCCTGGTTCCCTCTGGTCTTTACCTCATGCACCTTTTTCCTTTGCTGATTTTGCTTTATCTTTTCTCGGTAATAAATCACAGCCATGAGTATGACTATGTGCTGAGTCCTGTGAGTCCTCCTACTGAATCATCAAAGCCAGGGGGTGAGTGTTGTGGACCCCCAACACATTAGACTACTAAAAAGCCTATGACCTTTCCCTCTCTCTCTCCCCACCACTTTTTCTCTCACATACACACACAGAACTTGCTGCCATGTTGGAAGTAGCCTTATTGAGAGGCTCACATGGCAAGGAACTAACATCTCTTGCCCATAGCCAACAGCCAGTACCTGAGCCACCGAAGTGTAGAAGCACAGCCTTTCCCAGTTGAGCCTTGAGCTAAGACCCAGATCAAGGGTCTTGACCACCTTGACTGCAGCCTTGTGAGAGGCCCCAAGACAACTAAGCCACACTCACTTTCCTGCCCCACACAAACTGTGAAATAATAAACGTTTGTTGTGTTAAGCTGCTAAATTCTAGGATAATTTCTTACACAGGAATAGTTAACTAATAAACTCTTCACCTAGAGGTCATTATTGCTTATATCTTAGGGCACATCTCAAGGGTTTTCTACACCCATCTATAGGTAGAATAAGTGTTCTAGTTGACACTGAATTTCTTTTTTGTTGTTATTAACACTATTGGTAAAAAGCAAAAGCATAGGGGAACGATATAGTATTTTCCTTTATTATCACAAGAAGTTTTGCATTCCAGAATGATAGCTGATATTTCTTTTTGAGTCAGGTTGTCCTTTTGTTTGGGGGAGTAAGAGGTGTGGCAAGAAAAAGATCTCTTTCATGGCCTTTTCTGAAATCCCATTCTGAAACGAGGAGGTTTCACACACTAGGTTAAATCACTCAGCACAATTAATGTAAATGTAACTATCCTTCATGTGGGTGGAATTCATTTCTACAAATTATGTTTCCTTTTAGAGAAGCTGTTTTTCCCTCTTTGGGGTCTCAGAGAGATTGGTGGCAAGGACTCCTGGGAAGAGAAAAGCTGAAAGACACTCTGGCAAGAGGTAATAAGTTAGTCCTTGCAAAATGGCCATGGGCTGGATGAAAAGGAAAGAAACAGCCATTACAGGACACAGTGGGTGAAACTGACACAAGCTTAAGTTTTCTAGGAGCAAATATATCTCATAATCAATTTTAAGTTTTTTTTTTGTTCGCAACTTCCATATATTATACCCAAGCACTCAGCAAAGTTGCATTATACATCACAGCTCAGTCTAACCTGCATTTGGAGAATTAACCCATTGTCCATGTTTCTGCAAAGCCTCATGAAGAGAGATATTAAGGGAACAAGAGGTGCCCTGCAAAGAGATGAAGCTCCAGGCTAAGGTAATGAGACACAGGGAAGGGGAATCTTCTAGAAGAAAGAATATCATGCAATCAAACTAGATGGGGAATAGAGCCACAGGATATGAATACTAAAAACAAGTGTAGCCTCTCGTTGCTAGAGGAAGCTAGAAAATCAAAGTTGCACACGCTTGTTTTTTGTAACAAATTACAATCAGGCTGAATGTACTATTTATGGCCTGCTTAATTGACTTAACAATATATTGTATCATTAAAAATTCTGCTACAACTCAGTTTGTACTGGCTGCTAATTATTCTGTTGTATGGAAAAACTATAATTTATTTTACCAATATTCTATTATTGGACATGTAAGTCATTTCTAATTTTCATTGTTATTGTAAACAATGCTACAATGAACATCCTTATAGCTAAATCTCTGTTCAAAACTGTAATTATATCTTTAGAATACATTGCTAGAAATGGCATTGTTACATCAAAAAAATACGCACTTTTAGTGTTTAAAGAATTTTTCCAAATTTTCTTTCAGAAAAATTATGCCAATTCAAACTCCTGCCAACAGGAGACAAGAAGTGCTTTGCCCCACCACTTAGCCAAAACTAGATATTATCTTTTTATCATTCTTACAACACATGCATGTTCTTATGCTTGCTTAAACACACTAATAGAAAATTACTTTTTTGTTTGGTTTATATGTGTGTTGTCAAGTCCAAAACTCATACCACTCACTGCACAACAGCTAGTAAGTCAAGAGACAAGGTGTTGGGGGAAGCAAAACGACTATTTCAATGGCCAACAAACCAAGAAGATGGCAGACTAGTGTTGTAAAGAACCATCTTTAAAGGCATGAATCTCGGCCAGGCGCAGTGGCTCACACCTGTAATCCCAGCATTTTGGGAGCCCAAGGCGGGGGGATCATGAGGTCAGGAGTTTGACAGCAGCCTGGTCAATATGGTGAAACCCCATCTCTACTAAAAATACAAAAATTAGCTGGGCATGGTGGCACATGCCTGCAATCCCAGCTACTCAGGAGGCTGAGGCAGGAGAATTGCTTAACCTGGGAGGTGGAGGTTGTAGTGGGCCGAGATCGTGCCACTGCACTCCAGCCTGGGCAACAGAGCAAGACTCCATCTTGAAAAAATGAAAATAAAGGCATGAATCTCAAGCTTGTTTTTATATTGGGGAAAGGGAAACAAGGAGGAGGTTAGGGGTTGAGGTCAGGCAGTAACAAGTGACCACAGACATCCAGGCATCAGCAGGAGTCCAAAGGGTTGCAAAACATCTTGTCCTTGGTCAGGTCACAAGGCTCCTGTACATTTTTAATACAACATGGTTATTAGTGTGTATACCCTCCTTATCTCCTCAGGGGTTAGTTTTGGGAAGGGACTGTTATCACCTTTGCTTTAAATTAAACTATAAACTAAATTTCTACCAGAGTTATCTCGGCCTGCATGCAGAAATGAGAAAAGGCAGTTAGCTTGTGAGGTTAGAAGCAAGATGGAGTCAACTACGTTAGATTTCTCTTCACTGTTACAGGTGCAGCTCAACCATAAACAATGAAGGTCATTCTAGGCAGCTGTCCAAAGTAATGCAGCAGGCAAACAAGAAAGTCACAGAACTGGCAGCATCTTGCCACATACAGCTCCCTTCAGTAGCCCTTTCTGAGGTTAGTACCAACATAGGTAATACTGACTATAAAAGCTCCCTTCTTTTGCATTTAATATTTACAACTTATTCATACCCAGGTTTTAAAAAAAAAAAAGTTTTTGTTTTGCCTAAAAATGGATACAACATAAGTTTTACAGAACTGAAAAAGGAAAAGAAAATGCTTTTCTAGCCAAGAAGTGACTTCTGCTATTGGCAGGTAGATAAATTTGTTTATAAAACAAGGCTTTTGTAACAAAAGAACCAGAACGAAAATCTTCCATTTTTATCTCATTGTCCTTCTGAGATTTGTCCTCTGCTCTTTCGCCATGTTCTATCACTGTAAAAACTTCCCTAATAAGCAGCTTTGGGGAGAAAGCGAGAGATCCTAGATAAGGAACAGTGTCAGAATGGCTGGATTTCATCATTTCCTCAATTACTAATGATCCTCATTCTTTGTGCAGGAAATGTAGACTGTGCTCAAGTATAAAAGGTCATTAATATGAGAACATTTAAAAAAAAAAAGGTCAATTCTGTAAAAAATGCATTGAATGGATAAGTACCTTGTTGGAGTACAGAAGGGAAGAGGAGGGGTGACAAAGAATGAGGAATAGTCAGGCTCCTCCTCAGGGAGCTTCCAGTCACGCAGCACAGGGTCAGCACACATACACACGTGCACACGCACACACACACACACACACACACCAGCCAGCAGCACCTGCCCAAGCGTAGAAGCTGAACAGAGGTGTGAGAAACCATGTGAGCAAGAGCAGACAAGAATGAAAGAGTGACTGAGAATAAGGACAGACTCAGGGGAGGTGGCGTTTGATCCCACCTTGGAGAGGAGAGAAATGTTACAAGAGGAGGAGACTGGAACTTTGACAGGCAGAGAAAACAACCGAAGCCAAAGAACCAAGTGTGCAAATTGGCTTTAGTCTGTTTTGTGCTGTTATAGCAGACTACCACAGACTGGGTAATTTATAATGAACAGAAATTTATTTCTCACAATGCTAGAGGCTGGGAAGTCCAAGAACAAGGGGCTTCCCTCTGGCAGGGGCCTTCTTTCTGCCTCAAAATGTGGTATAAGTTATGAGGAAAAGGAGCCAAACTCCCTGTTTTATTACAAACCCACTCTCCCACAGTAATGAATCCACTCCTGTGACAATGGCATTCACCCATTCACTCTGCCCTCATGGCTGAATCACATCTCATTAGGCCACACCGCCCAACACTGCTGCATCGGCAGTTAAGTTTCCAACACGCACTTTTTGGGGGATACAGTCAAACCATAACGGGACACATAAGCCGTAGATTTCGCCCATGGAGACAGAGAGAGTGGAGGCGAGGTTAAACAGAAGGTTAGGCGCTGTGACTACCGGCCTGACATGCAGTGCTAAGGAGCATGAACCTGACTCTGTAGACCACTGTTTTCCAAACTTGTGATCACACACTCCATTCATTTAAAAAATCTCTAAGCACATAACGCTAATATGGGTATTTGTGTTTATTTACTTAGAAATTATACATCTGATTCACTACATTAATGTGTCATACTATCTTATGAAAGATAAAAATATATATTAACTTAAAAGGAGGATTTTAAGTTTAAATGCCTTGCTGATTGCGATGGCCTCATATTGGCAGAGGCACATCCTCAAAGCACAATGTACATTTACCTAGCAAAACTTTTATTTAACATCTGTATTTCAAACAGTCTTCTTCACAACTTTGAATTTGTTTAGCCAACTGCTTGGCAGGGCTCCATAGATTGTCATTGCTGTTACCTCATAAAGCAGCTGACCAAGGGCATGAACCAGACTTAGCTTTTTGTTTGTTTGCACGTCAACACTAGTATCTTCTTCAGTCCTTGAAGCAATTTTAAGCCCCTTGTCCATTTTACTAGAGTTTAGTTAAAACTAGATACTAAAAACTTGTCCCTGGGCTCATGTCCATTGCGGCATTAGGATGAATTCCACTGGCACCCTCTTTGCACTTTGGTGAAGCTTTGGCTCCTCTGCAGGCTGTGCTCCGTCGCCTAAGCTGCAGTGCAATAGCTCACTGCAGGCCTGACCTTCTGGGCTGAAGTAATCCTCTCCCCTCAGCCTGCAAAGTAGCTGGGACTACAGGCATAGGCCACCATGCCCAGCTGATTTCTTTTATCTTTAGTAGAGATGAGGTCTCGCTATGTTGCCCAGGCTGGTCTGGAACTCCTGAGCTCAAACCACCCTTCTGCCTCAGCCTCCCAAAGTGCTGGGACTGCAGGTGTGAGTCACTGCACCCGGCCTCCATCTTTTTTAACATCGGAATATACATAGTTCCAAAATTTCCCTCCTGTCCACCTCTTGCAGACTACCTAATGTGTGTGTCTGCATACTGGAAGCCAGTCACCAGCATAGAGAATGGAAAGCCCTGGTACAATTTAATAGAGAAAATAGCAGCTTCCAATCTGTATTTCAGGAAAGTCTCTCTGTCATGGATGGACTGGGGCTACCATGGGTAATGTATTTAAGAAATGATCACTTTAGGCTGGGCGTGGTGGCTCACACCTGTAATCCCAGCACTTTGGGAGACCGAGGCGGGTGGATCATGAGGTCAGGAGATCAAGACCATCCTAGCTAACACGGTGAAGCCCCGTCTCTACTAAAAATACAAAAAATTAGCTGGGCGTGGTGGCGGGCACCTGTATTCCCAGCTACTTGGGAGGCTGAGGCAGGAGAATGGCGTAAACCCGGGAGGCAGAGCTTGCAGTGAGCCGAGATTGCGCCACTGCACTCCAGCCTGGCGACAGAGCCAGACTCCATCTTAAAAAAAAAAAAAAAGAAAGAAAAGAAAGAAAGAAAGAAATGATTACTTTAACCCAGGCTGGAGACACAAGGAGTGGAACCTGGGTTGCACACAGGAAGACTGAGAGCTCCAGAGTTTTGGAGGAGGAGGTGGAATTAGATTTGAATACTTCCAGAGGAGGCCAGCTTCTCAGCCCACCAGAGTCCATGTCCCTCCCTACTGTGTCACACCCCCTTTTCATCATTACATTTGTTCTCTGGCCTCTCCAGGCATCAGAGTCAAAGCTCTACACAAGGACAGTGGCTGTGATGGTTAAAGGAAGGGCTGGATGTGAAAATAGCTGATGGAGAAGTCAGAGAGCCTGGCAAGTGATTGTTGAGATGAAAAGAAATGAAAATGCCAAGATCCCCAGCCTGTTACTGGAAGGAAAGTGACTCCATTAATCCCTTCAGAAGGAGCAGGTTCTGCTTAGAGGATTGGTGTGAAAATAAGGTTATTATTTGACATATTGAGTAGAAAACATCTGCGGAACATGAACAAAGAAATGTCTTAAAGCCTGTAATCCCAGCACTTTGGGAGGCCAACGCAGGAGGATCACGAGGTCAGGAGATCGAAACCATCTTGGCTAACACAGTGAAACCCTGTCCCTACTAAAAATACAAAAAAAAAATTAATTAACCAGGCATGGTGGTGGGCGCCTGTAGTCCCAGCTACTCAGGAGGCTGAGGCAGGAGAATGGCGTGAACCCGGGAGGCGGAGCTTGCAGTGAGCCAAGATCACACCACTGCACTCCAGCCTGGGCAACAGAGTGAGACTCCATCACAAAAAACAAACAAACAAAAAATGTCTAAAAGGAAAGTGGTAATATAACCTACAGCAGTGTACTGGGTTGAATAATGTCCCCCCAAAATGGATGTGTACCTGGCACCTCAGAATGTGATCTTACTTGGAAATGGACTTATCAGACTTATACATCTGATAAGAAGCATTTACAATCTATTCTCCCTGAATCCTGCTACCTGGAGGCCTTACTTGCATGACAAAACCTTGGTCTCGCAACCCATCATCTTAACCCAGACATTCCTAAGTCTTTAGACAATAACTTAACTCTTTCAACCAATCATCAATCAGAAAATCTTTGAATCCACCTATGACCTGGAAGCTTCCAGTTGTCCCCCCTTTCTGGACAAAACCAATGTATATCTTAAGTGTATTTGATGTCTCATGTCTCCCTAAAATGTATAAAACCAAGCTGTACCTTGACCACCTTGGACACATGTTCTCAGGATCTCTTGAGGGCTGTGTTATGAGCCACTTGTCTCTTGTGTTTGGCTCAGAATACATCTCTTCTACCATTTTACAGAGTTTGACTCTTTTTGTCAACAGAGTGATGCATCTACAAACCAGAGTGCCAAGAATCGCAGGCAACCAGCAGAAGCTAGAATTTTAGGCAAGGAAAGATCTTCCCCTAGAGCCCTCAGAGGGACCATAGCCGGCCAACACCTTGATTTCAGACTTCTAGCATTCAGAACTGTAGAGAAAACATTTCTGTTGTTGTGAGCCTCCCAGTTTGTGGTACTCTGTTACAGCAGCCTTAGGAAATGAATATAGATTCCCAGTTAGGGTCACGCTTAAGAGCTGAAGCTGTAGGAGGTACGCAGTCTCCCTGGAAGAACACCCATGGGGCGGGGGGATCCAAGCCAGAGTTGGGGGAGAAAGAGCCATGTGTGAGAAACAAGATGAAAAACCAGGCTGGACACTGGACAAGGGATCAGGAAACAGCAATGAGCCCTTGGTTTGAGGAGAGCAGGGAGGAAGGAGAGGGTGGTGAGATGGGAAGCAGTGTCGTGAAGTCAATGCAGGAGAATTTTGAACAGAGATGAGGTAGCAAATGGAGACAGATGCTCCCAAAATATAGAATAAGAAATGAGAGAAACTCCTAAGAGGCAGGTGATCAATGCACATTTCATACCACCATATTCCAAAGAAAAGAAACTTCGAATGCCAAAAAGGTCAAGTGACCCCCTCTATATCCATTAGACAGGTGTTAGGCCTAAGATACATTATGTGAAAAAACTAAGCTCCAAGACGATATAGAGAAAATCAAGTAAAATACATCAAACTATTTAAATGTTTATCACTAGGGGAGATTTTCATATTCTGCATCATAATGTTTGGATGAAACATATGATCTAAAACATTTGATTTTTTTTATTTACAATAAGCAGTTGTTACTTTTAAGCAGAAAAAGAGAAGGACTAAAAAGAGAACAGGATAGAAACCAGCATGTGCAGTCTCATTATAAGATGGCAAACCTCTCTGTGGGTATATGGATAAAAAGAGATCTTAAACGATGCCAAAATGTTTAAGTGTTTGATCCAGGAAATGTTTTTCTGTGTATTTTCTTTTTTCTGTGTATTTTGTCCTTTTCTCTTTTGTTTTCCTCTTTTAAGTTGAGTACAATATGATTTTCTCCAAAAATAAGGTCATTGGCATTCAACTCTAAAAATAAAGCCCTCTTATTCTCTGGTTATTTTTTTCTTGACCTCAGCCAACATCATCAAATGGATGAACAATTATAAAACTGAAGTTCGTCTTTGGTGCTTTTAATACTTTTCCTATGATAAAGCTTTTAATCTATTCCTAAAGGACCCAAGCGAGGCAAACGATCCATCCATGCAACACAAGCACATTCTGGATGCTGTCACTCTGGCAAAATTTATCCTAAAATTATGTGACCTCTAACTGTGCAGGGCAGGCAAAAATGTCCTGGCTCTTACTTTCTCATTCACAGTTCCATTCAGCTCCTCTCTTTCTCTACTATTTTGAAGTATTTCACTCCTACCCACTTGAAACATGAGCTAATTTTGTACTAACAACTATATTTTCTGCAGTTTGTTTAAGTTTTTCCCTTATTGGCAAATCTTGCACACACACAGATGCATAAACGTCTTTGTTTCTTCAACCACATTCAACTTTTATTACATCCAATTTTCTTTCCAAAAAAAAAAATGTGCTTAACTAGAGGCAGTTACTACATTTTTATTACTCTTTGGGCTTCTTTTCATGAGCAATTGTACAAATCTTTCCCAAAGTACTTCGCCCCTCTAAGAGGAGTCCTTATATTCTAGGCAGACACGCTTAGCGAAGGAAGCATGTGGAAAGAAAGGCCAAGCGCTAAGGTTAAGATGTGGTGCAGGAGGGCAGAGAAGGAGAGCTTACAGAGCAGGTTCAGGATGCAGCTTCACCTGTTCTTCATTATTGCTAAAAACTGTGTATTCATTGTAAAAATAAGTATATGCCCTTCTAAGATGTTCTTCTAAAAGTGCAAACATTTAATCTTGTGCCACCTCCTGTAATGTCCTTAGTAGGGAACAACATCATCTCTTGTGATATTCCTGCCAAAAATGAATAACCTAAATTGAATCAAGAGGAGACATCAGGCAAACCCAAACTGGCGTTCATCCTACAAAACAGCCCGTTAGTACTCTTCAAAAGCATCAGTCATAAAAAAACAACACAGAGGGACTGTTTCAGGTTAAAGGATGCTGGGGAAAAAATATGGCAACTAAATGTAATATGGGATCCCGGATGGGATCCTGGACCAGAAAAAAGGATATCTGTGGGATAACTGAAGAAATTTGAATGATTTAATTTGAAATCAAATTTTAATTGAATTCCACAGAATTAATCTGTAATTTGTTTCATGTTAATGTTAATTTTCTGGTTTTGATCACTGAGCTGGGTTTTTTACTTTTATTTTAGGTTCGGAGGTACATGTGCAGGTTTGTTATATAGGTAAACTCGTATCACAGACATTTATTGTACAGATTATTTCACCACCTTTGTACTAAGCCTAGTACCCAATAGTTATTTTTTCTGCTCCTCTCCAACCTTAAGTAGAGCCCAGTGTCTGTTGTTCCCTTCTTTGTGTTCATAAGTTCTCATCATTTAGCTCCCACTTATAAGTGAGAACACATGGTATTTGGTTTACTGTTCCTGCATTAGTTTGCTAAGGACAATGGCCTCCAGCTCCATCCATGTTCCCGCAAAAGACGTGACCTCATTTTTTCTGGCTGCATAGTATTGCATGGTGTATATGTACCATATTTTCTTTACCCAATCTGTCATTGATGGGCATTTATGTTGATTCCATGTCTTTGCTATTGTGAATTGTGCTGCAGTGAACATATGCATGCACATGTCAATATGGTGGAAAGATTTATATTTCTCTGGGTATATACCCTGTAATGGGATTGCTGGGTCAAATGGTAGTTCTGTTTTTAGATTTTTGAGGAATCATCATACTGCTTTCCACAATGGTTGAACTAATTTACACTCCTGCCAAGTGTCTAAGTGTTCCCTTTTCTCTGCAACTTTGCCAGCATCTGTTATTTTTTACTTTTTCGTAGCCATTCTGATTGGTGTGAGATGGTATCTCTTTTTGATTTTGATTTGCATTTTTCTAATGATCAGTGATATTGAGTTTTTTCATATGCTTGTTGGCTGCATATGTGTCTTCTTTGGAAAAGTATCTGTTCTTGTCCTTTGCCCACTTTTTAATGGTGTTGTTTTTCTCTTGTAAATTTGTTTTTAAGTTCCTTATAGTTTCTGGATATTAGACCTTTGTCAGTTACATAATTTGCAAACATTTTCTCCCATTCTGTAGGCTGTTTAATCTGTTGATAGTTTCCTTCACTGTGCAGCTCTTAATTAGATCCCATTTGTCAATTTTTGCTTTTGATGTCATCATGAAATCTTTGTCCATTCCTATGTCCAGGATGGTATTGCTTAGGTCAACTTCCAGGATTTTTATAGTTTGTGGTTTTACATTTAAGTATTTAATTCATCTTGAGTAGATTTTTGTATATGGTGTAAGGAAGGGATCCAGTTTTGATCTTCTACATATGGCTAGCCAGTTATCCTTGCACCATTTATTGAATAGACAGCCTTTTCCCCATGGCTTGTTTTTGTCAGCTTTGTCAAAGATCAGATGATCATAGATGTGTGGCATTATTTCTGGGCTGTCTGTTCTGTTCCATTGGTCTATGTACCTGTTTTGGTACCAGTATCATGCTGTTTTGGTTACTGTAGCCCTGCAGTATAGTTTGAAGTAGGTAATGTGATGTCTCCAGCTTTGTTTTTTTGCTTAGGATTGCCTAGGCTATTCGAGTTTTTTGGTTCCATATGAATTTTAAAATAGTTTTCTTACTAGTTCTGTGAAGAATGTCATTAGCAGTTTGATAGGAATAGCATTGAATCTGTAAATTGCTTTGGGAAGTATGGCCACTTTAATATTGACTCTTCCTATCCATGAGCATGGGATGTTTTTCCCTTTGTTTGAATCATCTCTGATTTCTTTGAGCAATGGTTTGTAATTCTCATTGTAAAGTTCTTTCCTATCAATGTTAGTTTTCTGGTTTTGATCATAGAATTGGTTTCTGAGAGGTTAATATTTGAAGAAGCTGAGCAACATATATAAGAAAGTCCTTGTACTATTTTTATAACTTTATATGCCAGAAATGTTTTTAATCTATTTACTTTACAGAATGAAATTATTTCAAATAAAAAGTGAAAAAATTATTCATGATACAAAGGCTAATTAAATGAGAGAGACTAGCTTCCTTTTCTATTCCCCTTTCTTCCCTCTTCAAGGTACCACCTCTCACTGGCTGCCCAAGCAAGATTCTATGGCTTGGAATAATTCTCAGCGACTCACTCATCAAAGGGCATCTATCTAGAAGCCCTGCTCCTTCAGGGACATCTGAGGTTGATGAGCTGATTCAATAAGCCATCAGAGCTGGAATAGTAGTAGTTAACAATGGCTCTCTGCACTCTTTTTAAATAACTTTGCTTTTCAGGCCAAGGTGAGAGCCTCGTGGGAATTTCACAAATTTTATAGAAGCAGAGGAGTGCTATTTGAGCAAGGGGCGGATAACACCTACAATCCACTCAGGATTTCCAAGCATAGCCCGAGGCTGAAGTACTCATATTTCACTACAGAATCACCTGGGGAGCTTTTAACCTTCTGATTCTAGTGTTTCCCTCTGGCAGATGGAGACAGAAACTTGAGTGGGCTCAGGAATATGTGTTTTTAAAATTCTCCAGAAGATTTTAATGCAGTACAAGTAAGAAGACAGGACTGCAATTCACAAGAACAGTATAGCCTGGGGATTCCTCAGAACAGAACAGACTCAAAAAAAAAGAAAAAAAAGAAGACAAAAACAAAGATAACATGAAACCAGATTCCACAACCATGTTTCAAGTGACCTATGTGAGTCAGGCCCATGAGACACATACTACACCAGTTTCGGTGAAGCCTCACAAAATTTAGGGGGTAGAGGAGAGGGTCCTATGCCCATTTCATAGATGAACAAACTAAGGACTTAATAGATTTCAACAGTTTGTTCAAAGTCTCTACCTTAAAGGATTTTGGGGTTCTGGTTTTTGTTTTTACCTGCCCTGGTAACTCTTCTAAGAATGAGCCAAGAAGACGACAACCTTCTAAGATAATTTTCCTGCCCTCCAAGGGCTGTGGAGAATGTGATAGGGTTGGAGCTGCCCTCTCCTCTTCCCAGAGACACTGCCCCACAATCCCATCAAGTCTGACTGGTACCAACGACTCCAGGGGGCCTCTGCCTTCAGAACTGTATAGGCCTGTGTGGGCACCAGTCTTTACATCCATGTTCCCTCTCCCTCCAGGACCCAGGTTGACCTGTCCAAGAGCTCTCTCATCATGCTGAATTTTGGTGACAGCATAGGGTGAGCCTGTGGATTCTACAGCTCAGCAAACCTCCAGCCAAGTAGTTTCCCTTCATATGGTTCCCCAGTCTTTACATGTGGCATCCAAGAAGGGAAAGTATCCCCTCTCCCTTGATGAGATGTCAGCCCCTCACCACACATGGCCTGGGTGCTAGGAGGACCCATACGGGCTAGGGAGGGGCCACTGGGAGGGGAATGTGTAGGGGGCAGACCCCATCTAGCTGCTTCTTGATGAGCCTGGCATGGAGTGTTTCATCCAAATCTTGACAGCACATTGGTGGCTGTTGTCACTGTGTGGCAGGACTTGCAGTTGAGCTTCTTGTGCCTTGGACTTCTTATGACTTGGACCTCAGCCTCCATTGAAGACCACAACACAAGTCCCACCTTACAAACAAATGAGGGAATGAATGAGCTTTGGCATTGGAAAAACCTGGGTTCAAATCCTGGCTACTCTACTTCCTGTGTCAGTTGCTTCACTTTTCTAAATATAAATTGTGTTCCTTCTGTTTTGCCTTCTAGGAAACCCCGAGCCAAATGTATGGCCACCTCTGACCACTCGACCAGCCCAACATGGTGTACATTTCTGGGTAGCTTATCACGCCTTCCAAGCATTGCCTTTATCTTCCCTCTCCCCATCAAGCTTGTATTGTTTTCCTTTTGAATCATAAGCACTTTTGTTAAATACCTCAAATCTTTCGAGAACAGCAAGGAGCAAAATAAATAAACTTAACTTCTCTGAGACCATGTTTCTTCATCTGGAATATAATCATTTGTACTTTACAGGATCACAGGGAGTATACATCAAGTCAGCCTGCATAATGTGCCCAGCCGAGGGCCTGGAGCAGGCAGGGAGAGACTCCCTGGGGCTGGGGCTGTCCCACCTCCCCCGTCTCCTTTCATGCCAAACCTAAGGACCTCAAGCCTCAGGTCCCATTTCACAGAGAAACATTCCTCACTGATTGCATTTATCCAGAATAGACCATGGAGGTGTGAGCTTTTTGGACAATACTGGGGGGACTGTTCCCAGGAGACAGGCACATGGCAGGAGAGAGTAGGAGGAGAGGGCACTGTGAGCACTGAGGACCCAGGGTGAGCCCCCATAGGGGTGCAGAATTTCCCCTGATAAAACTCCCTATTTAATGAGGCTGCAGAAGCAGTCCCAAATCTTACTTCCTTTTATTGATGGGGTTCTCCACCCTGTTTTTAATACTAGTTAACCGTCGTGGCATCAGCATGTTGGCACAAGGCCCAAATTCCTTCCACTGCAGGTCACGAAGCGGATTACCCTAGATTTCTCAGAGCTGGCCCTTGTGTTCTTTCTGGAAGGTGCTTGTGTAATGACGTGGAGAGAGGCGGTAAGGGAGAACTTCTGCTTGGTCTTGCTTATAACTAAATTGAGACAGTGTTGACAGGGGAGGGTCAGGCAGAAGGGAGTGGAGGAGAGAGAGTGCCACCATTGGTCCTGTGCCTGCAGCATAATTTGGGTGTTGGAAGCTTTCCCTAGATTCCTTTTCTCGTGAAGCTGCACTAAGCCTTGTAATGAAAACATTCCTCCCTGTCCATAGTTCTGACCTAATGAACATCGTCCAAAAACACAGTGGCCCAGATGTCATTCATGGGTCTCCAGGAGGCCCTTCCACCACACGCAACCCGTCAGTCACCCCAACTCCAGGAAAAGCCTGAATAAACAGGTGAATCAAGCCTCACAGTAACAGGAAAACTTTATGGGTTTTTGTTTCTAACTCATTAGGCACCCATTCACAGAGAGGGCTAGGATAAATTTTTCTTTCATCCAGTATAGAACTGAAATCTTTGGCTTTGTGATGTGATCCTCTCACTCTTGTAATTTAAAAGTACAAACTAAAGGAGACATCAGTGGTGTGGGCCAGAAGGGCCCAGCAAGGCCCCCCGACATGCTATGCAGCTAGAAGTGGTTTCCCCATATGTCATAAGGGCCCACCTGGGCTTCGTGGTAGAGAACACTCTGCACATTTAAAGAGCTGTCGGCCAGGCACAGTGGCTCATGCCTGTAACCCCAGAACTTTGGGAGGTCGAGGCAGGCGTATCACTTGAGGTCAAGAGTTCGAGCCCAGCCTGGCCAACATGGCAAAACCCCTTCTCTACCAAAACTACAAAAAAAAAAAAAAATTAGCCAGGTGTGGGCACACCCGTAATCCCAGGTACTCTGGAGGCTGAGGCAGGAGAATCACTTGAACCTGGGAGGTGGAGGTTCCAGTGAGCCGAGATCGTTCCACTGCACTCTAGCCTAGGTGACAGAGTAAGACTCCATATATTAAAAAAATAAAAATAAAAATAAAGAGCTATCACTTAATCATGCCAGCAGACTGGGGATTTTACAAGTGTAGAGTCACCTCTGGGTGAACCTAAACTGTCTCAATGAGGAAAGTAAGCCAAAACCAGCTCTAGCCCTAGGACTGTAGGTACATGGTAGAGCTTATAGGGACACACTTGATACAACTGACAGGAGAATTCTTGGGCCGCCGTGGGCTTTAATACCAATGGGCACCCTGGTAACATTATAAAACTGAAGATGGAGCTGGAATGACTTGTGGAGTGAGCAGAGCCCCAAGTAAGAATTATGGCCTGTCCTTCAAAGCCTACCTGGGCAGCGTTATTGCCATTAGCCACAAGGAGCCTGATAGCTGAGGTTTTTTAAAATCACCTAGGCCTTCCATTAAACACATAATGTTTTTAGCACTTGGCATTTCTGAAACTGCAAGGCAACTTAACATTTCCATAGGCCCCATATTCAAGTAGGGAAAACATGAACACTGAAAAGAGCTAGCCACTTGCTGGGTTTATATCACAACCTCCAAGCCCTACCTCTGTGCTTGGAGTATGAGAAGTTATGAGTCTTTGGAGAAATTTGAGAGCAATAAAAATAAGCAAAAAGCAAGCTTATGAGACAGGAAAGACAACCTGCAAGAGTGATGCCGAGTTCCCAGGAAAGGAAGATGAAACCAGCTCTTTCCATGGAAAGTGCAAGTGCTACCCATTTGAGGGAGAACACCCTTGCAGGAAGGGCTGTTAGTCCCAAGCTGGTGGCTGATCAAGTCAGAAAGTCCTTTCAGAAAGAGAGAGACAAACACTTTCTGGAATGGTAAAGCTCAGTCCCCCAGAGTCTACACACTGTGTATGTCACCTTTTCAAGACGCCCATGAGTCCATAGTCAACGACTTTAGCCTAGGGTTCTCTGCCCAAAAAAGGAAGTAAACAAAGAAAACAGAGGGCATAGCAATAGCAATAAACCCAAACGTTCATCAATGAATGGATAAACAAAAAATGATACATCCATCCAATGGAATATTATTCATCCATGAAAATGAACTAAGTCCTTACACATGTTACGACATGGACGAACCTTGAAAAAAATCCTGGCAACTGTAAGAAGCCAAACATTGAAAGCCATAAATTGTATGATCCCACTTATATGAAATATCCAGAATAGGTAAAACCATAGAGACAGAAACTGCATCACTGGTTGCCAGGAGCTAGGGCAGGTGGGGGCAAAGGGGGAGGGACTGTTTAATAGGTGTGGAGTTCACGTTTGGGGTGATGAAAATGTTTTGCAATTAGGTAAAGGTGATGTTTGCAAAACACTGTGAATGTATAAATGCCTCTGAATTGTAAACTTAAAAATGGTTAATGGTATGTTATGTGAATTTCACTTAAAGACATAGCTACACTCCAGTGAGTGCCCCACGTTTGTGTGGCTGGTAGAGGAGATGAGAGCGGCATCAATAAAGCAGGAGCAAATAAAGCAGCTGGTGACATTGAAGTTTATCAAAGGGCAGGGCTGCTGGGAAGGAACAAGCTTGGTACAAATTTTCCAGGCTCTGCAGTTCAGAAGAGGGCCCTGTGTATATCCCATGAAAAGAGTCCTAGCTGGTCTGCCCTTGCTGTGTGAGGGCATGAGGAAAACATTTTTTCCAAGGCCCAGGCCCTTTCTTGGCATAGTTACTTCTTCCATAGCCCAGCCAAAGAAGTGGTGGCCCTGGTATGGTAGTCACCTAGGACATCTTCACTAGACAGAGACCTTTTTTGCATAACATCATGTGAGAAAGAGAAAGACCATGCAGGACCAGGCATGGTGGCTCCCACTTGTAATCCCAGCACTTTGGGAGGCTGAGGCGGCTGGATCACCTGAGGTCAAGAGTTTGAGACCAGCCTGGCCAACATGGTGAAACTGCATCCTACTAAAAATAAAAAATTAGCCAGGCATGGTGGCACATGCCTGTAATCTCAACTACTTGGGAGGCTGAGGCAGGAGAATCACTTGAACCTGGGAGGTAGAGTTAGCAGTGAGCCGAGATCATGCCATTGCACTCCAGCCTGGGTGACAAGAGTGAAACTTGAAAGAGAAAAGAAGAGAGAAAGAAAAGAAGGAAAAAAGGAAAAGGCAGGTAGGACATGCACAGGATGGAGCAGCTTCAGATGAATCTTAAAGGAAAGGGGAAAGGAAAAGGAAAGGAAAAGAAAAAGGACAGGAAAAGAACAGAAAAGGCCATGCACAGGATGGAGCAGCTTCAGACGAATCTCAGCCCCTTCCAAATTCATGATGTGGGGGGCACAGCCATTCTTGGGTAGGGTCTTTTCCCATACACATAACACATGACTCAGTGAAGCCAGCCTCCCCCGAGCCCACACATCTCTTTTTTTTTTTTTTTTTTTGAGACAGAGTCTCACTCTAGAGTGCAGTAGCACTCCAGCTCACTGCAGCCTCCACCTCCCAAGCTCAAGTCATCCTCCTGCTTCAGCCTCCCAAGTAGCAGGGACAGCAGGTGTGTGCCACCACACCTGGCTAATTTTGGGTTTGTTTGTTTGTTTTTTTTAATAGAGGCAGGGTTTTACCATGTCATCCTGGCTGGCCTCAAACTCCTGGACTAAAGCAATTCGCGCACTTTAACCTCCCAAAGTGCCGGAATGGCATGCATAAGCCACCATGCCCGGCCTGCATCTTCTCTTACTGGGTCAGACACGGTCCACCAGTCAGGTGCCTCCTTCCTACAAATTGCCAACACAGATTGGCACCTGTCTGCCCCACTGATGAGCACTCATCAGAAAGTTCCAGGGAACAGCAGCAAGGACTGAAAAATTATTTTTAAAAGTTAAAAATAATTCTGTTTCAAGATTCTTTATTGTCTTTATTTGATGCCTCTTAATAAGCTTTATAAAAAAAGATTTTAAGTAGAAAATATCATGCTCTTATTTTCTTGGAACTATGCTTTCCATTGAAATAAAAAGTTGGAATAAATAGATTCAGCTACTTTAAGAGAATGTTACATAATAACTTTATAGCTCTAAAAGGTATTTAAAATATTTATAAATTTTGACATGTACATAGTCCCAAAATGTCTGAAATGAATAAACTGACTTTTCTATGTGTTCTCTATGGCCAAGTCTGGGAACGAGTGTTTAAATAATGAATATAAATGTTTGAAAAATCAATTTTATGACTCCAGTAGACTAAATTTCATAAATGATTAGAGTTACTTAACAATTCTCATGAGTGTGGAGTTTAGTAACTACACAGTGTTATTGCTTCTTAGATTTCTATCTGAGGGCTTTAATATTATTTGCCAGTAGAGTGGCTGTGGGGTTTTTTTATGGCTATTATAGCAAGGAAGTAGGTAGATGCAAAAATGGCTGGATTGATGATGATAATGACAGTAATGATATTTTTAATTTTTTATGTTCTCTGAAGTTCCTAGACCTTATCCTTTTCCAATTGATTTTATCATTATTATTATCATCTAACATTTAAAGAGCACAAGTTATCTTTAGACTGAATTAAACAATACATGCAAATAAGAAAGTAGAACAGCTGAGATTCTCATGGTAAAGTTAATCGTGTTGCTTTACCTCATGTGGCAGACAGTTGACTGCTGTTATGGGTTGACACTGCTATGGGTTGAATCGTGTCCCTCAAAAACTCATATGTTGAAGTTGGGCCAGATGCAGTGGCTCGCACTTGTAATCCCACCACGTTGGGAGGCTGAGATGGGAGGATCGCTTGAGACCAGGAGTTCGAGACCAGCCTGGTCAACCTAGCGATATCCCATCTCTAAACAAACAAACAAACAAACAAGCAAACAAAGCAAACAAACAAGCAAACAAGGAGCCCTCAGCTCCTCAAAATGTGCCCTTATTTGGAAACAAGGTCATGGCAGATGTAATTATTTAAGGTGAGGTCATACTGGAGTAGTAGGGCCTCTAATCCGCTATGACTGGTATCCTTACAATAGGGGGAAATTTGGACACAGCTATGCACACGGGGAAAATACTATGTGATGATAAAAGGCAGAGATCAAGGTGACATTCCTACATGCCAAAGACTGCCAGCAAAACGCCAGAAGATGGGGGCGGGCATGGAACAGACTTTTTTTTTTTTGAGACAGAGTCCCACTCTGTTGGCCAGGCTGGAGCGCAGTGGCGTGATCTTGGCTCACTGCAACCTCCGACTCTCGGGTTCAAGTGATTCTCTTGCCTCAGCCTCTCAGGTAGCTGGGATTTCAGGTGTGCCCCACCACACCCAGTTCATTTTTTTTGTATTTTAGTAGAGACAGGGTTTCACCATGTTGACCAGGCTGGTCTCGAACTCCTGATCTCAGGTGATCCACCCAAAGTACTGGGCCTCCCAAAGTACTCGGCCTCCCAAAGTACTGGGATTACAGGCGTGAGCCACCATGCCCAGCTGGAACAGACTCTCACAATCCTTAGAAGGAACCAACCATGCTGACACCTCGATTCAAATTTCCACCCTCCAGCACTGCAAGACAATAAGTTCCTATTGTATGAGCCACCTAGCTTGTGGTACTTTGTTACAGCAGCCCTCGCAAACTAATACAGCTTCTTACCAGACAGCCATTCCTCTTTGTTAGCTACTGCACACATTTATGCTATTATAGAAGTACAACTCTTATTTAATGCAGACACACCAAGATCTGCCTGCTCCAAAATGTTTTCTCTGCTCCTTCAGCAGTGGGGAGAGGATGAGGAGGGGTGGTGTTAAGTATTCCCAGCTTCTGAATGTGAAGATGTTTTCCTGCCATGTGCTACTGACCAGGTCTGCTCGGAAGGCCTTGTGCATAGTTACCTCCTATATCACTTTGTCAACATCCCCTTCAGTGTTTAGCTGTTGCTAAAGACTGCCCACCTGATGCATCCCTGGGGTTTTGCTATTTAGTTATTTTATCTGCTATTTAGTTTATTTTGTGAGTATATTAGACTGATATCTAATGTTCAGGTGAATGCCAGCTCTAGCTCCAGTGCTCAGGAGGCCTTATATTAGTCAAGATTCTCCAGAGAAACACAACCAGTGAGATATAAAGAGAATTATTATAAGGTATTGGCTCATGTAATAATAGAGGCGAAGAAGTCCCACTATCTGTCATTCTTAAGCTGGAGACCTAGTAAAGCCAGTGATGTAATTCTGGTCCAAGTTCAAAGGCCTGAGAGCCAGAGAGCCAATGATGTAAGTCCTGGAATGAGGACAAGAAAAGACAGGTGTCCCAACTTAAGCAGACAGAGGTGAAGTCTCCCTTCCTCCACCTTTTTGTTCTATTTAGGCCCTCAGTGGATTATATAGGGGCCACTCACACTGGGGAGAGCAAGCTATCCTATCATACATTCTATTCCCTTCTGGAAAAACTCTCATAGACACACCCAGGATAATGTTTCACCAAACATCTGGGCTCCCAGTGAACCAGTGTTATGTGTCAAGTTGACAGGTAAAATTAACTATCCCAGGTCTAGTTTAGTTCAGGAGCTCTTCCAAATCAGACCTAGTTCTAGCCTTCAAGGGGTTTCCATCCACTGAGGAAGAAACATCTATATCATAGGGAGCCTATGTTCTGAATCCTGCACTGTGCCAAGTTTAGATATATCATCTCACTCATACACCTAAGCTCACATAATGAATATCACTCATTGTCTTGTGTCAAACACACAGCACAGCTGCCTGGAAAGGTCACCTAAACCAGGCACCCTGGTCACTCAGTAACTGTGTGCAACTCTAGAGCAAAACCAGAGGGTCCCATCCAGTCGTGCTAGTCTCAGGTGCCTCCAGAGGAACAGCAGGAATCTGATCTGGAGCAAAGTAGACTCCACAGTGGTCTGAAAGCAGAAGGTGGATGGGGGATGGCACCTGGAGACATTTCCCAAGCAACAACCCAAGAAGGAGGGAGTCATCATGGGGGATCCTCAGAGAAGAACCTGGGCATGAACCAAAATGGGAAGGAGCCTAAGCTGGGTGGGAGAAACTTTTCCTCTGAAGTTCTAAAATGCCATCTTCCCCAGAGCAGTTTTCCCTGCAGTGTGTGCAGTCCAAAGGGCATGTGTATCCAAATGCATCAGGGCATTTGTTAACAATACAGATTCCTGGACCCTCCCTCTGATCTACTGAATCCTAACTCAGGATGCTGGAGCCTAGAATAACTCTGCTAACAATCCATCTCGGTAAACCTCATACAAGCTACATGGAGAACCCCTTCCCCAGATGATGGCCCAAGCCCTGGGCCAAACATTCATTGAATAAACATTGACTATACACCCCCATGTGCTAGAACCAGTGCTGGGAAATGAATAAGACAAACCACCCCCATTACCATGTGCAATAAGAGAATCATGAATACATCTATTTCTGGAATATCTTATATTTCCAAGGTCACCAAAGTATCTAAGAAGAACTATTCTGCTAATTATGGCTTAATTGAGAAAAGGAGGAACTGGGAGCTTCACAGGCTCATGTTTGAACATTGAAGAGGTCTGGGTAAATGGTTCTGGAGGGCTATTCTGAGCTTCATTAAAAAGATGCCCCTACTGCAAAGAGTTCTGTCTCTTTTTGTCTTCTGTAAAAGAAAGAAAACAAAGAAATATCAAAGAAATACAATTGGGAAAATAAGACTGTTTTAAAAAGTCATTTGCAGAAATTGACAAAAACAAAAGAAATTCTGTGACTGAGTCTGCCCTTGTATTCTAAATACCTACCCATTTTTCTTCTGATTTCTTCCTCAAAAGTAATATTGTGAGGACAGAGGCAGCCTTGCTGTAAATGGTTCTGGTGTCAGCCCTGGATAACACACTCTAGCAAACAAGAAGCATTCAGGCAAGCACAAATGAATCCCATGAGGTGGCCTGCACAGTTGGGAACAAGTCTGACTAATCTAGTAAAAAGAAATATCTAACCCAAAACATATGCATTTAGATATAACTCCATAAAGCCAACACTAATTAATCCTCCTGCTCATATAAAATGGCAAAGGAATTAACAATATTGCCAACTCTCAAAAAGTCTTTTAATTGCCCTGCAATTCTTTCCAAACAGCAGGCATCTGCCCATACGTGGTTGCACATCACACACCAACACAGATCTGGCCTTCACACAAAGCACTTGGTGCTCAGCCTCACAATGGTATTTTGTTGAAGCCTGGTACACATACCCCCACAAATTGCTCAGAAGCCAGCAAGGTAAAAGTATCGGTTTATCTTTGGAAACAATCAACTACTGAGTGTCTAAAGTACCCCCAGAGCCTTTCAGGTCCCCCTCTGGCATTCCCCTTCCTCGGAAGTTATTGTTGTTTTTCATGCTAGGAAAGGAATTGATTCAGACTAACATTGTGGGCTATGGGCATCTTGCCTTCCATTCGGGAAAGGTCATTAAGTATGTTCTTCATTTAGAATGACTTTCCTTTTGACTCAAAGCCAAAAATGAAAAGCACTGGAAAGTAGGGTTTCCATCTGAATACAAATTCTAGGATAGAATCCTGGCATTCTGGATGGTAAAGCAGGTGAGATGCTCAGCCCTCTGCCCTGAGTACAAAGAGGAGTCTCAAGAAGCCCCCATTCTGGTCCACGACTCCAGCTCAGGCAGAGACCTTCAGGACCTCACTGGAATGTGAGTTCTGAGGGCGTTCTGTCTTTAGCCTAGCCTGATTTCAATGCTGGATTTTCCATCTTCCCCACTGGGAACCTCCACTCCAGATGGTTCTCAACTCCCAAGGATGGAATTATTCTGCTGGAGGACCAGGAGCCAAGCCTTTCTGGGAGGCCCCAGCTGAAAAAGCTCAGACTCATGATACATAAGCTCTGCAAATTGCCAGATTCACTGATAGAATAAACAGTCATAGAGTACCTGCTATCTGTAAGGCAGTGCTGTTCCAGGAGCTCCGAGAGGCATAAATGAATTGAAGATCCTCTTCTCAGGGAGCTTAGAGTGACAGAAGAGGGGGAAGTGGGCAAAGGGCATGTGAATAAATACAAATTATCACCAGGTTGGAAGAAGGAGAGTGGCTCTGATGATCTGTGAGCATTCCAAGTTGTTCATTGTTTTGGAAGTTTTCTCAACAGCATGAAGTTTCCAGACTTCTTTCCTGGAACAAAGAACTAATTAAGAGGCCCCCAAGACTTTTGGATTCCAAGTTCTGCACTGCTGACTCTGTTTGGAAACATACAGGGCTAAAGTTCACAAAACTTGAATGTCCTGATGCTCCCTCTCTCCAGACCACCAGTGTGGAGTTTCACTGGTTCTCAGGCCATTCTTGGCTATGGTCTCCATGAATTGGACCATGCCAAGTTGGCGTAGCTCCCAGCAACTTAGGGCATCTTAACTTGAGGGATCAGACAGAAGAGTAGCTCAAGGGTCACCTCAAATGTCCAAACTTCAGTTGTCGTTGGGGTCTGGAGCTGAACAAGGCCTGTTGAAATTTTCTCAGATTATATTTAGTTAAATTCTTTGAATTACTCTATTTTGAGAATTCTGCCTTGACCACCTTATCTAAAGTAGCTCTCCCTTGTTTTTCACTAGTTTACACAACCCTTGTTTTATTTCCTTTATAATACCACAATTTCTAAATAATCTGACTATAGTGCAATGGCATGATCTCGGCTCACTGCAACCTCCGCCTCCCAGGTTCAAGCGATTCTCCCACTTCAGCCTCCCTAGCAGCTAGGATTACAGGCACACACCACCACACCCAGCTAATTTTTGTATTTTTAGTAGAGATGGGGTTTCACCGTGTTGGCCAGACTGGTCTTGAACTCCTGACCTCAGGTGATCCACCTGCCCTGGCCTCCCAAAGTGCTGAGATTACAGGCATGAGCAGCCGCACCCAACCTATTTGACCATTTTCTGTTTTTTCCCTCTAGACCCTAATGGCAAGATCTGTGTCTGTCTAGTTCACTGCTGTATTCTCAGCTGAAAACAGTTTCAGATATGTGATAGATACTCAGTGAGCATTTTTCTAATCAACGAATGACTAACAGGAACAGACAAAGGGTATATAGCATAAGAGTCTGGTTTCCCTTCCTTCAGACATGAACCCAGCAGAAATAGCTAATTATGAGCACAATGGCCATATAATATGCATAGAGGTTAAATAAGTCTTCAAATATATATGTAATTTTGTGTCTAGAACTCTAAGCTTTTCCTCTCCTCATCTAATTGAAGAATTGGACTGAATAGCCTCTGAGATCCCTTTCAGCTCCAGCACAGCATGACCTGTGATGCAGCATTTGGTGAGACCAGCCATCTTCCATCTCTGAACTCTTCTCTAAACCAGAAGCAGGACTAGTACTGCCTTCAATCTGAGAGAGGAATGGCTGGTTTCTAAGATGATTGAAAAAGGGTCCACATGAGCATTATTTTTTAGAAGCTTCTGTGCTTTGGTAGGACTAGCTCTGACTTAGACACACACATTATCATTTCCTTATAACGCCTAAAGGCGGGATGGGGTTCAACTTAAGTGTGTGTCCTCAGAGATGCTTATCTATAAATGAGCTCAGAATAGATTATCTACATCACGTTCTCCCAATAATTATTCTTGGGTGGGTCATTGTTCATGCACCACATATGTTCCCAAGTGCTTTTCTGTCTACCCATTTCCTGAGCATGCTCTTCCCTCATGGAATGGGTATTTTCCATTTGGACCACTCAGCATGCATTTTCTCTAGTTCTTTAAAAAGGAAGTTTAATTTTCCTTCATATGTCTACCTCCACTGTGTGCACTGGGAAAAACTGACCCTACTCTCAGTTCCATGGGTGAACCTTGACTGGCTTAAGCCACAGACCCATAGAGTACCCTTAGACTGGCTGAGGTCACTGCTGGGTATGTCATCCTGCAGTTCCAATGAGAGGAGGGAGGTGTCTTCTTTGGTGAGTTACTATAACTCTGCCCCTGATAGCTAGATCTCTGCTGCAGGTTCCACAGATGACCGTGCAGAGCTCGAGGCAAAGAGCCAGAGCCCATCCTGGTGACCAGGGAGCTCTGTTTTGGGGGTTCAGTTTGGTAGTAATGCCTGGATGTAGTCTTAAGATCAGTGGACCAGGATCAGGCAATGACCATTCCAAGAAGGGAACTAAAATAAAAACTTACAAAATCAGAAAGACAATGGAAACTAGAAGATAAATGGAGCACAGTAAAGCTCTCATAGCCACACTCCACCTCATGCTCATGTTAGGTGCCTTAGCTGATACACCCATTATTCTTACTTCTAGCAGTATTTGTCCTGGTGTATTGCGAATGCAAAATGTTTCCTCTATTCCCTCAGTTCCTAAGGACTTTGAGATCATCTTTGGCTCCTTTCTTTTCCTCATTCCACAAAAATAATCCTGTAGTAAATCTTGTGGGCTTTATTTTATTTTCTGTTGTGTTTATTGCAAATTGACAAATTATAATTGTACACATTTATGGGGTAAAAAGTGATGCTATATATTTACATGTTGAATTGTTAAATCAAGCTAATTGTCATATCCATCACCTCAAATGCTTTTGTGGTAAGAATATTTAAATTCCATGTCTTATTAAGTTTGAAATATGTAATACATTATTATTATTATTATTATTATTTTGAGATGGAGTCTTACTCTGTCGCCCAGGCTGGAGTGCAGTGGCACAATCTCGGCTCACTGCAACTTCCACCTCCCAGGTTCAAGCAATTCTCCTACCTCAGCCTCCTGAGTAGCTAGGATTACAGACACCTGCCACCACCCCCAGCTAATGTTTGTATTTTTAGTAGAGACTGGGTTTTATCATGTTGACTATGCTGGTCTCAAACTCCTGACCTCAAATGACCCACCCACCTTGGCCTCCCGAAGTGCTGGAATTACAGGCGTGAGCCACTGCGCCAGCCTTTTTTTTTTCTTTTCTTCATTATTTTTTAACAGAGATGGGGTCTCACTATGTTGACCAGGCTGGTCTCCAACTCCTGGCCTCAAGCAATCCTCCCACAGCAACATATTATTCTTAATCACAGTCACCATGCTGTGCAATAAATTCCAAAAAAAGTATTTCTCCTGTCTAACTGAAACTTTATACCCTTTGACCAACATCTCCCTATTTCCCCCACCCCTAAGTCTCTGATAACCACCATTCTTCTCTTCATTCCATTGTTTTAGAGTCTACATATAAATGAGATCACGTGGTATTTGTCCTTCTGTGCTTGGCTTATTTCATTTAGCATAATATCCATGCTGCCCCACATGACAGAATTTCCTTCTTTTTAAAGACTGAATAGTATTCCATTGGGTATATATGCTACATGTTCTTTATTCATCTGTCAATAGAAACTTAGGTTGATTCCCTATTTTGGCCATTGTGAATAATGCCACAATAAACATGGGAGTGCAGATATCTCTCTGACATACTGTTTTCAAATTCTTTGGACATATACACATGTATCAGTCTATCTTCATACTGCTATAAACAACTGCCCGAGACTAGATAATTCACGAAGGAAAGAGGTTTAATTGACTCACAGTTCGGCATGGCTGGAGAGGCTTCAGGAAACTTCCAATCATGGCAGAAGGTGAAGGGGAAGAAAGGCACCTTCCTCACAAGGGAGCAAGAAGGAGAAATGCCTGGCGAAGGGGGAAGAGCCCCTTATAAAACCATCAGATCTTGTGAGAACTCACTCACTGTCACGAGAACAGCATGGGGAAAACCACCTCCATGATTCAAGTACCTTCACCTGGTATCTCCCTTGAAACACGGGGATTATGGAGATGACCATTCAAGATGAGATGCAGGTGGGGACACAAAGCCTAATCATATCAAAGCAGAAATGGGATTGCTAGATTATATGGTCACTCTATTTTTAGTTTTTTGAAAAACCTTCATACAATTTTCCATAATGGCTGTACTAATTTACTTTCCCACTTTATTGGCTTTATTTAGCACATATATTCCAAATACAACTATTTATCATTAATTCACCACTATCATCCTAGTCCAGGCCTCTATCAATCAGTTCTTGCCTGGGCTAATATAATACCCTCTGGACTAATACAAAACTCTGAATCTATTGTCAGTGCCCTTTATCCTCCACATAGCAGTCAGGGTCATTGTTTCAAAACTTAGGTCAGATCCTGTTATTTCTCTGCTCAGAGTCTTCCAATGACTGCATAATACTGAAAGTAAAACTTGAAGTCTTCACCATAGCTTCATAAAGCTATTTGTCCCAACTTCGCTCTGCCCTTCACTCTTTCTGCTCTAGTCATACTGGTCTTTTTGCTTGAAGCCTACAATGCTCTTCTTCCAAACATTTACATGAGTTGCTCCTTCACTTTGTATTTTTTTCTTTAAAAGTAATTTGATTCTGATTACAAAATACAGGTGAGGAGCATAGGCAATGCCTGTATCCCCTTTGTTGCCCATCTTCCCAGTCTGTGCTGCTATAAATACCCTGCGTACAACAGCAAGCTCATGCTGTCTCCAAGCGCTTGCACATTCTAACAGCTGCAGAGTATAGTATATGACCAGGTAGAAAGTTAAACAGGCGCTCCACTCACAAGGTAGGGCCCCTCCAATTAGTCTTCCGGCTCCCTTGTGCTAATAGTAACTGGTTTCTCTTCCTGTTGGTCATAGATAAATTACACCTGCACAATTCTCCGAGCGCTTTCAAGTAACGTCAGAAGGCAGTAACTAAGACCCTTTCCTATGTCCCAGGCTGCCTGTGGCACCTGGACTGCTGCTGCCCCTGGGTCCCGCACATTCCAGGGCGACGATGGAGGAAGGGCAGGCCAGGCCAAGCATGAGAAATTAACAGTCTTTACTGGGCTCAGACCAGGAGTCCGTGGGTCTTGAGGACCTCTGTGTATTTGTCAGTTTTCTTCACGTTCTTCTTGGCCTGTTTCCGTAGCCTCATGAGCTGTTTCTTCTTCCAGTAGTGGATCTTGGCCTTCTCCTTCCTCTTCTCCTCCAGGGTGGCTGTCACTGCCTGGTACTTCCACCTAACCTCTTGAGCCTGTCGCCCCAGAAGGGCAAACTTTCTTGTAGGCTCCAGACGCACGACCTTGAGGGCAGCAGGAACCACCATCCGCTTTTTCTTGTCGTAGGGCGGTGGGATGCCGTCAAACACCTTGAGGCAGTCCACGGAGGCCTGGCCTCGCTTGGTCTTGTGGCGCAGCATGTATGCCTCGCACTGCCGGCCAGAAGATGCGGCTGGGGGCCCGGAAGTGGTAGGCGCTTCGGGAAAGGTTGGTGTTCATCCGCTTGCAGAGGAAAGCCAGATTCTTCAGCTTGTTTCTGTAGAAATTGCCAGAGATGTTGATGCCCTCGCAGCGTACGACTACCACCTTCCGGCCCAGCAGTAACTGCTTAGCCACGATGGCCGCCAGGCGGCCCAGGAGATGGCCTTGACCATCGAGCACCAGGACCTGCACCTCTGCCATCTTCGGCAGCCGCCTGGGAAAGGCTCCTTCACTTTATTTAGATAACTGCTCAAACACTACCTCCTCTGACAGAAGGCCCCCGATCTATTTCTCCGGAAAGGTTATTTTATGCCTCCTATCCTCTTACCTGCTTCATTTTTCCTCAAAGTCCTTATCATTTGTTTGATGTCTGTCTCCTACCGTTAGAATGTAAGTCCCAAGAGGACAGGCACCGGTGTTGAACTGCCTTTTTCCACTAACAGTCGAAGGGTCTAAGAAGAGCTAAGACTACAGGGACAGTAAAATATGAGTCCTACTACTACCTCTTCCTTCATAAATTTGGGCAAGTATCTTGACCTCTTTGCCTCTGTGTTTCCTCCCTGTAAAGCAGATGAGATAAAATGTGTTCTGTAAAATGAAAAGATAAAGCTCTATCTTCCTGGCTTCATTATTCAAGGTTGCTATAGTGTCTATTATTATTTCATCCAGCCAAAAGATCTAATGAATTACGAAATATGCTTTGGAACTTAGAACAGTTTTATTTTGATTCTTTACTCTCTTTTCCTTTTTTTATGTTAATCTACCATTTGTATTTCTTCTAGGAAATACTTGTTTATGGCTTTTGCCCATTCTTTAAAATATTTATTTATCTTTCTGCCATTGAAATATAGTTCTTTATTTGCCTGGAATGTCTCTTTCTAGGCTAAACTTTTGAACAATTTTTTAATGTAAAATTCTAGCTTGATGATGATTTTCTTATTTTATTTATTTTATTTTATTTTATTTTATTTTTGAGACAGGGTCTGGCTCTGTCACCCAGGCTAGAGTGCAGTGGTGCAATCTCAGCTCACTGCAATCTCCACCTCCCAGGCTCAAGCAATCCTCCCACTTCAGCCTCCCAAGTAGCTGGAACTATAGGCATGCACCTCCACACCTGGCTAAGATTATTTTCTTTCAGCACTTTATAGATATCTTGCCACTGCCTTCTGGATCTTATTGTTTCTGTTATGAAATTAGCTTTCTGTCTTATTGTAGTTCCTTTAAAAGTAACATATCTTTTTATTTCCTCTGACTTTTCTTAAGATTTTTTTCTTTGTTTTTGGTTTTCATCAGTTTTATTATAATGTGTCTAGGCATGGTTTTCATTGTATTTATTCTGCATTGGGTTCACAGTGAGTTTCTGTATCTATGGCTTGATGTCTTTCATCAGTTTTGGAAAATTCTTGACTATCTCTGCAAATATTCTTCTACCCCATTGTTAAATGCATTCCTTTGTTAAATGCAAATTCAAATGTTAGACCTATTCACCATGTTCTGCACGTCTCATACTTATTCATGTATTTTTCCATCTTTTTTTCTCCATGCTTCACTATGAATATTTCTAGTCACCTATTGTACAACTCACTAATACTCTTTTTACCTGTGTCTTATTTGCTGTTAAACTCATCTACTCAGCTCTAAATTTCAGTTGTAGTGTTTTTTATTTCCAGAATTTGAATTTGGTTCTTTTTAAATATAAATTCTTATTCTCAGTTAAATTCTTCATTTTGTCATGTATTCTCTTGAATAATTAATCCCAGTTATTTTAATACCAATGTCTGATCTTTCCGGTGTCTGGGTCATTTCTTGATCTGTTTTTCCAGTTTACTTTTTTCTCTTGGTATAATTCATAATTTTTAATTGAATGCTGAATATTGTACATGAAAAGCTGTAGAAGCTCTACATTATACAATAGCCCCTCAGAGGAGGTGCACCCTATTCTCTGCCAAGCATTTTATAGAGGCTCATCTCCTCAGCCCAGTCAAGATTCATGGTTCCCAACATAGAATCTAGTATGTTTCCTGTGGCTATTCCTTCTTGATGGGCCCTGAACTGAAATTTTTGTCTCTTCAAAACTGCCTTTGATTCCATTCTGTTTCATCAGCTTTCTGGTTGTGTTTTTTTTTTTTTTTTTTTTTTTTTTGCCTCAGTATTAATCAGATAATCAGATATTAATCAGTAAATGACTTGAAGGGAAAACTAGTGCTTCTGTTCCACTTCTCTCTAGAATCTTGGACCCTTACTCCTGGTTGCCCTGCAAATATGGACTCTAGATTTTGTCTCTGCAGTTTCATGAGATTGTTTAAAACTCAGAAGTCTGCCCTGGATCTTGGAAATCAATCCTCTGCCCAAATTCTCAGCTTCTTGTCCCAGGCCTAAACTCATAAAATGTGCCAAGGAGAAAGTAGCATGTTTTTAAAATGGCTTATGTCAGTGAGCCCTTCTTTTTTCCAGAATCTGGCCCTTCAGGTTATACCAGGCATGGTATCTTTCTGATGCTTTTAAACATACATTTATTTTGTACCTTACCCAGATTTTCTAGGTGCTCCTGGCAGAGCCAATGGTCTGCTATAGCGATAGAATTATCATAGCCAGAAACCTAATAAATGTGTATGAAATAGTCAATTTTTAAAAACAAAATAGTTATTAATAAAAAGTATCATGTTTTCCCTCCAATAAAATAACTTCGGCAGCCGGGCTCAGTGGCTCATGCCTGTGATCCCAGCACTTTGGGAGGTCGAGGCGGGTGGATCACTTGAGGTCAGGAATTCGAGAGCAGCCTGGACAACGTGGTGAAACCCTGTCTCTACTAAAAATACAAAAATTAGCCAGGCGTGGTGGCGGGCATGTATAATCCTAGCTACTTGGGACGCTGAGGCAGGAGAATCACTTGAACCTGGGAAGCAGAGGTTGCAGTGAGCCAAGATTGCACCATTGCACTTCAGCCTGGGCGACAAAAGCAAGACTCCATCTCAAAAAACTAATAATAATAAAAAATAATAACTTCTGGGTGAACATAAGCTGATAGGATATAAAATAACTACGTTTTGTGTAGAGCACAGGAAAATTATTCACTGGCAGCAGAGAGTTTTCTTTCAATAGAAAGCTTCTCTGAAAAGTTATCTTTTTTCCTCTTTTGGTTTTCAGGAGGAAAATAAAAAGTATTCCACTTAGTGTATGAATGTAGTGGGGCAGGCTGGATGGTTGCTATGCAAGAAACAAGTAATAATATCAGAAAATCACATCAGTTCCACTCATATCTATTGAAACAAAACTACTGCTCCAAAACTTCTAGTGAAAATCCCCTCGTTTTCTTTGAAGAATATATGCGTAGTTGATTTTCCTGTTCTTGTTTTTAGTTAACAGCATCATTTTCTGTTTTTCTTAGAGGACAGCATTCAGTCCCCACCCTTGGGAGTAGTATCTCCACTTTCACACAAGCACTCTGTCATTTGCATTTCACCGTTTTTCAACCTGCTGTGGTCTTTTTAAAACACATTATAGTGCAGTGCCTTTTAAAGCTGGGAAGGATATAGCCACCCCCCTCACGAATCTGCTTTTCAGGCTTCCTGAACCTGAAGGTGTTGAGTAAGAATGAAGGATGGGGTTGTCCTCAGCACAGGATAAAAGAGCAGCCTGGGGCCCCATGGGGAGGGGAGCACAGGGACCCTTTTCTTACTACTCACAACTCAGCTTCTGCTTGGAGCTTTGCCTAAGCTTTCTTCACAAGCTGTGTGAGAGGAACTGGACCTTGGGGATCTAGGCAGAAACTATTCTAAGGTGAGTGTTAGTTTTTTCATTTACTAATAATCTAATTTTACTGGTCTGTAAATATTCATTGGCTACAGGTCACAAAAGAAAACCACTCTCCCAGATGGTACGCCGACTGGATATTTGTTAAATAGTGTGGAAGCTATTCAATGATTTGCATACTGGCCCCTTAGTAGGTACCTCTCTCCCATCTCATCTGGGATAAAATTCCATAGCCTATTCCCATCCCCTTCAAGATTAAAACTCGAATGATTAAAACAGAAAATACCTATTATCCAACTTGCTCCCGTCTCAACCAAAACCAGCATTTGGAAACACTGTCTTAGAGCTGAGGAAGTGGTCAATTAGCTCAAAAAGGTTGAGTGACTTATCCAAGGTCACCCTGTAAGTTAGAGGTAGCATCCAGTCTAGCAGCATCTAACCCCTTTGGTGAAATGTTCTGCCCTCTAAACCCTACATCCACTGACTTGTCCAAAAGCAGATATAGGAGCCAGAGAAATTCAGTCATTCAGCAAGGTTGATTAAGCACCACTGCGTGCCAGACTCAGTGCCAGCAACTGGGGACACAGTGGAGAACTCAGGAGAGCTACGCTACTGACAAATAACCTGTTCAGCAGGAGACTTTCAGGGGGCACTAAGTGCTAGAAAGGAAATAAACCAGGATGATGTAATAGGGAGTGAGGGAATGGGGACTTACTATGTGGTGATGAGGGAAGGTCTCCATGGGGAGGTGGCATTTAAGCTGAGATGTAAGTGACAAGAGAGAGCCAGTCATGCAAACATCTGGAGGACAAACCATTCCAGGCAGAGGCTGTCAAGCACAGTCCTAAGGCAGGAACACAAGCCAGCATCTGGGGAGAATAGCACACAAAGAGAGAGGGACAGGGAATGATCAGATGGCAGACTGAAGTCAGTAATGCTGACTCTTGTAAGCCATTGAATGGAGTTTGTGTGTTATTCCATGTAAGAAATAGAAAAATTCAATCTCTCTTTCCACCTGCTCCCTGAGTAGCATACACATGTGGTCATGGTCAGAATTTATTCCTCAGTTTTAATTAAAAGACATTACCAAGGTACTAGAACATTGTCACCAGATAATAACTTCCATCAATGATAGAAACACATCTATTTTTCCAAACCAAAGCAATTGATCCTCCTGGCAATATTCAAGGGCACTGACAGCACTTGCACTGGGCACTCTGATTAGTGCAGATTTAATCGGTTTGTCTGAGGGATATCAGTGCAGCTCTCTGACAGTGCCTCTGCAGACCCCCTGGCTGAGATGAATCAAGAACTGGATCAGTTCATCCCAGAGGCACTGAGCTATTATGTTATGAATAAGCTGTCTTCTGACTGGCTCAGGTCACAACGTATGTTTATTAATTTTGTTAGTGAATAAAGCTCATCTACGTTGATTGGATCCAATTGATCAGCCTGGATCCCACGACACATAATAAATGCCACGTTGCGTTGGAATATTTCTGGAACTGACATGTGGCAGGCAGAGAGATTCAAAATGAGCTCATCACCACTGGGTCTCTGACCAAAATAAATAAATAAATAAAGTCAAATTAATGCAGAACAATGGACTGGCCAAACAACCAGCTGCTGCCTTCCTGCCCCAGCACATTGCCGTTCATCCCTGAAAAGTGTGTCCAATCGGTTATGACAAGATTCTTGAAATACCCGACTGTGTGTAAGCGCAGGAAATCTTAACTCCAGAACCTCAGCTGCCTTCCATTTGGGATAATTATATTCTGTACCTCAAGAATTTCCTCTGCTTTAGGCCTTCAGAAACATGGCCGCATGGGGTCTCCGTGCCCCCAATCTTAACACCTCACCACAGAAGGACTCACTCATGCTAGTGTTAATCAAAGAGGTTTCCACACATGTGCACACACAAACTATCAGAGCTCAATTTGTTTTTCCCAGACACATGACAATTTTATACCTACCATTAGAAAGGTATGAGCATATTAAATAAAACAATGCTCAATTGGGAAAAAGAAATGTATCATTTGGTTCACTATTGGGCATTCATAGCACAAGTTCATTGGTTTCTGCATCACAAGGGAGCTGATTATGATAGAAGTTTTGCCTGGAGTACAGCACAAATAGGGAGTTGGCCCTATTTTCCGGGCTTTTTGAGCAGGAGGTGGAGGAAGAGGAGCTGTAACGCTGTAGGAATCAGTCACCTGGAGCCAGAAGCAAATCGAGTAGATAGAGGTGGCCCAGCCAGCTGCTGTTTTAAAGACCAGAGTGGCTCGTTTAAAAATTATATATACACATAATATACACGCATATATACATATATTAGACATACATATACATACAGACACCATTATATATATGTATGTATGTATGTATTCAGCACAGAGCAGCTCCTCCCCAAGGGAACCCCACACCCCTCATCCAGCAGGTAGACTTTTTGCCTCTTCTCCTGGGCCATTTGCTCTTTCACAGCAGAGGTTTGACTACTTCCTTCAGTAGTATGAGTTTGGAGACACTGATTCTATCACCAACACAAGCATGATGGCTTTGCCATGGGTCCTAATTTGGATTTCAGAAAATATGGCACTTTTATAGCTTGGGTGCTTATTTTGGTCAAATTTTACTGGCAAAGAAAGATGAGCAGGGTGGGGAGTAGACATGTATGATTCAAAGTCTCCCTCCTCCTGGCCCCACACCAACCCCTCAAGAGGTATCTTGGGGTATCACAATCAAATGCTTGACCTCTAGATTCTGGGTACCCCAGCCAGGTGACATTTAAAACACCTAAGCATTGTTTATTATCGTAATGATTCTGCATCCTATTTGTATAACAACAGGATATTATAGTGCAGTGCTTTAATCATATCCTTAGATGTTAGGAAGATCAATCTCTAGATGGCTTCGGATTTGGAGTTTTCTTTTTTCTTTCCTTTTTCCTCTCATGCACTCTTTTTATCATCCATTTCATCTAGCTCTCCTGAAATTTTGAATGTACCCCTCAAAGCTAAGCTGAGATTAGGGAATTTGAAACAGGAGGCTTTCCCTTGTACAAGAGCAAAGAGAGAAACATGAATTTCCCCGGTCACGGCGCAAGCCTGGGGAGTCTTAGGGAATGATGTTAGGCAATAAGGAGAAATCCAGAGGGAAAACTTGTTAAAAAAAAAAAAGAAAAGAATGCCTATATGCCAGTAATATTTATTGTAAGCGAATGCAATAAATCAGAAACAAAAAACTGGCAGTAGAAGTTCAGTAAGTATGCAGACATCACGGGAAAACGAGGAGATACAGAAGGAAGAAAGGAGCCTGTGGCGTTTCGGAAGCTTCCTGTGGTAGGTATTCAAATACAGGGGCAAAGAACAGCCCTGGGGCACAGGATGACAGATACACATGATGTCAGGGTCAACACAGTATTTTTCTGTAAAAGGGAAACTTACTCAGATTTTAAGAAATCAAATTGCTTTATTTTGCTTGGTTAGGTAAAGTAACACTGAAATAGGGCTTACCCTATAAGAATGTCACAGACCACTCAGGGATAGAATATGCTAACTCTAGGAGGTAATTATCTGTTACAGAACATGGTTAATGATTATGTTCAGAGGATGTTAACAATCAGCTTGGAAAAGATTACAGGAGCTTCAAAGGGGTCCCTCTAGACCACATGACTGTAATGTGGCCTGAGGAGCCTGCTCTTAATGCAAATGCTTGCTGTCATGGTGACAGGATAGCACCCCTGTGTTCACCAGCACCACACAAAAGCCCCCTATTTGGGACAATAGCTTTTAGTTCAAGATAGACTGCATAAGTAACCAAATGTGGAAAGTAATATCCCATATGATCTTATCTATCAACTGCTCTGTGAGGACCTGAAGTTCCAAAAGTGATCTAATCCTAGGAAAGGTTTGGCACAGAATAAAAGAAACTGAGAAGCCCCCAAAAATTTTTACTCCTTGCAAAACAAACACACACACACACACACACACACACACAGTCTCCATTTTCTGAAATTCATCAGTTACTGCTTGCAGAATTATATTACACTTAGATTTATCATCATTGGATTCTTTGCTAATTCATTCAAAATAAAGGAGATAGCATTTAAAATATTTTGTGACGCCTTAGAGATAAATGCTCACCCTGGGTGGGTGATGATTTATGGGGATCAAGTACTAAAGAATAGGAATTTCATTTATTTTATTGCCTGTTTAACTCCTGGGGGAAGAGACAGCTGGTAAATCATTTTGGTAAGTTAGTAAATTGGGGGGCCTTTGTTTGCTGGGCCCAAGAAAAAACTCACAGGATGGAAAAGTATCCATAGGGTGCCTCCTTCACCCACCCCCTTCTGAGCAGAATTGCTTGCAGAGTATATCAGGAAGAAAGCTGTTCATTCTTTCTTTTAGAAACTCCATGTTAAAAGAAAAAAAAAGCCTTCCGCTTTTTTCCATTGTTTAGCCCTTCTAATCTCTAAATACTTCCTATATTTAACCTAAATCTCTCCTGCTTTCCCATCTTCACAAGTTAATATTAGTCATAATTACTTCTCTTCAACACATGTAGTTTTACCTGGATACAAGCGTAGATATTCTTAGTAGTTCAGTTCAAGAATAGGATTTCCTTGGGATTTCTAGTCAGTTCCTAAAAGAACCTCAGTGAATCTCTATTTCCTCCTCTAAAATGGGAAGACACCACAAGCCCTCAAACAGTCAGTGGGGTAGACATGGACATTTCTTTGCTCTTTTATGTGAACCTTATCAAAACTTAATCATTTGCTGATATTCTAGAGATCAGCACTCATGCACGGTGACATCATTTTGGTGACAAAATAAGTAAAGATAAAAGGTTGTATTATTTTTTCAGAACTATTTTACCCCCAAAATGTTCCATAAATACCCAATGTCTCCTTGCCCTTGTTCTTTTTCTTCTGTGATATGGCCCTCAAGCTAAAACAATAAGGAGAAATGTTGCTCAGGAAAAGGGTCCAATCTCCTGCCTGTATCTCTTTTTTTTTTTTCTGAGATGGAGTCCTCGTTCTGTCGCCCAGGCTGGAGTGCAGTGGCACTATCTCAGCTCACTGCAAGCTCCGCCTCCTAGGTTCATGCCATTCTCCTGCCTCGGCCTCCCGAGTAGCTGGGACTACAGGCACCCGCCACCATGCCCGGCTAATTTTTTATATTTTTAGTAGAGACTGGATTTCACCATGTTAGCCAGGATGGTCTCGATCTCCTGACCTCATGATCTGCCTGCCTTGGCCTCCCAAAGTGCTGGGATTACAGGCATGAGCCACAGCGCCCAGCCTCCTGCCTGTATCTCTTGCAGGTCAATTTGCAGGACACCTGCCAGGAGTACTTTGACCACTGATGTGTGTATGTGTGTGTGTGTGTGTGTGTGTGTAATGGGTCAACATAGTAGTTTAAAATTTTTATATTATTTGCCAACATTTTGTAAGTGGAAAATTCCAATTAAAAGTCTAGATTTCAGACTTTTCTTTAAAAATGTGAAGATCCAGCCACAACTGCCCATAGAGCACAAGTGGAGATAGACAGCAACTACCCCTGTAATGGGGCCTCACTCTCCATTTTCCCTCAGTCCTCACCAGTCCCTACTATGGGACACCCAGCCCCTTAACTCATGTTACCTGCCTTTTTTTTTTTTTTTTTTTTTTTTGGCAACTATTACTTTATTCTAGCTTGAGATAGGCCTTCACACCCAATTAGAATAAACTTTCCAAATACAAGCTTCATTTTCTTATGCTGTGAAATTTGGGGGCTGCTTATTGTCCAAAAGATGTGTCCTAGTGGGAATTAAGTAGTCAGCACTTCCCCTCCCCAAGGGCTTCTAACAAAGGGACAGATTTCAAAGGAGTCTCCATTATGGAGAATTAGCATAAGAGGGCATTTCCTCTCTTTGACAGTCCTCTTTGACCCTCTGTCTACCCACAGACTGTCCTTTTCTGTGGCTGAGAATCCTTATCTCAGCAGCTGAGAGGGGACAAGACCCTTGTTCCAATCAAATCATCTCAGAGCATCCCTCTAGTCCAACCCACCTCTTTTCTCCCTGGGCTTGTTGAAGGGCAGGTAGCTTCTGAATGGAGAGTGCTAGGCCTACAGGGCTCTCAGGAAACCAAAGTGTCATGATAACCCATGTAGGAAACTGACTACATCATTAAAGAGTGTAGAGAGGAGAGGAATCCTACTGGCGACCTTCCAGAGATATCCAGCAGGCCCTGAAGAAACACTTGTTGACTGAATAGCAATAAGCCCTCATGGACAGGACACAAAGAACCAGGCAAGAGAGTTTCTGCTTCCTAATGTAAGTACTTAGTATTTATTTTCTGTTGTAGCCCAGGCATGAGACAAGCACTTCTTGTGATTACTTTCATTTACTCCTGGAGTGGCTTAAAGATGGCTGCAATTTTTTTTTTCCTGGGATCTGAGCTAGTCCTGACAGTGGCTGCAGAAGTGATCCTGTGCAGCTCCCAAGACTTGTCTGTGCTTAGAACATTCCCTCTTGGAACCCAAGAAGTGCACATGCTCTGCTGTGAAAACATCAAGCCACAGAGAGAGGCCATGTAGAAGACAGCAAGGTGCTCCTGACAGCCAGCACCAACTGGCAGCCACGTGAGTGACAAAGGACACTGCCTTGGATGTACCGCCACCCAGCCTACAGATGACTGCAGCCACCGATGACACCACTGGAGTGGAAGACCTGCCCAACTGTTGTTGCTTTAAGCCACTAAATTTGGTGATTGGTCACCTGACAGTAGGTAATTAGAACAACTGCTTATAACTGTGTGGGGTGCACGCTAGTATCAGCTCGTCAGATGACGAGACTGAGGCACAAAGAGGCTAAGTCACCACGTTCACAGTGCCGGTAGAACCAGATTTCAAACTCACATCTGTCTATCTCCAAAGCCCATATTCATAGCCTCCATCATACACTATCTCAAAGAGCTTGCGATTTACTGGCAGCCACAAAAAAACACGTCGGAAAACTCAAGCATATGCACAATCCTTTTTTCTGAGTCTTGGTAATCTCTCAGGAGCTGGGGAGTCAGAATTATCTCAGACTATTCTGGAAGGAAACAGAGAAAACAGCTTTGCCTGATTTAAAAAGAAAAAAAAATACGGAGGTAACACCATCTAATGCTGATCACATAAAAAGTCCCTGCTACTCTCAAGCACGGGTGGACAAACTATAGCCTGGGGGCCCAAATCCCATCCACTGCCTCTTTTTGTAAAGTCGTATTAGAACATAGCCATATCCAATATTTACATATGGTCCATAACTACTTTTCCTCTATGTGGCAGAGTTGAGTAGCTGAGGCAGAGATAGTAGGGGCCCCTGGTGCCTAAAATGAAGTTCACCAATCCCCTACTCTAAGCCAATGGCTATCAAACTTAAGCATGCATCAGAATCACCCAGAAGGAGTGTAGAACACACATTCCCGGGCCCCACTCTCAGAGTTTCTGATTCAGTAGGTCTGGAATGGGGTCCAACAATTTGTATGTCTAATAAGTTTCCAGGTATGGTAGGCAGCTCTAAAATAAGCCTCTTGCATAAGGCACGCAATCATCTGCACTCCTACATCAGCCTTCCCTGATGTAGACTGAACTTACTTCTAACGCATAGAATATGGCAGAAGAATGTCAGTTCCAAGCATATGTTCTCCAAAGACTGTAGCTTCCATCTCATGTGCTTTCTCACCCTCTCTGAACGCTTGCCCTGTGGGAAGCCATGCTATAAGACAGACATATGTAGAGGCTCATGCCATGAGAAACTGAGGCCCAACAACAACCACATGCATGAACTTGGAAGTGGATCTCCCTCCCAAACTGAGTCAAGCCTTCAGATGAGATCTCCACCCCTGCCGATAGCTTGACAGCAACCTCATGAGATATCCTGAGCCTGAGGCTCCCAGCTAAGCCATGCCCAGATTCCTGAGCCACAGAAACTGTGAGATAAGAAATGTTTGTTGTTTAAGTCACTAAGTCTTAGAGTAACTTGTTAAGCAAGAATACGTAACACACACCAGTTGATGCTGAGGCTGCTGGTCCAAGGACCACACTTTGAAAACCTTGGCTGTAATGGAACAGCTGCTTCTTCAGTCTTCTGACTTGATGGGGCAGGGAAATACTGAGTTTTAATACTTCTGAGTTCCACAGTGTTAGTGGAACATCCTTCTAGACTCTGTCCACCAGGTCAATGGCAGAAATAAGTTGGATACCTTGTCCCCAGTCACCACAGAGCCCCCTTCTCTGCAGGTTGAATGATGGAGGTAAGGCTGTTCCTCGCACAGCCTCCACTGCCCATAGCTGCAGGAGTGTCCAGAGATCAGAGCTCTCAATTATAAGGAAAGACATGGGCAATAGCTGCTTGAGAGCACAGCAAAGTCAGGGCCCAGAAAGCCTGAGGGGTGGAAAAAGTTTATTCCTCTGGAAGCCCTCATTATCACTTCCTTACTCCATCCTGGTAAGTAGCCTCTGGGGCCTGTCTTATGTGTCATTTATTCTCTGGATTTAGTTACCAGTGAATCCACAGGGAGGTGCCAGCCAGTTCTTAGGTGCATTCCACAAGGGTAGAGATTTTGACCTGTTCTGTTCAATGATACCTACAAGTACCTAGACCTGAGACTGGCATATAGAAGGTGCTTAGTGAATAATTATTGAATTTAAGTATGATTTATTTATTTATTTATTTTTCACCCAGGCTGGAGTGCAGTGGCAAACTCTCAGCTTACTGCAACCTCCGCCTCACAGGCTTAAACCATTCTCCCACTTCATCCTGCCTAGTAGCTGGGACCACAGGCACACACCACTACGCCTGGCTAGTTTTTGTATTTTTTGTAGAGATGGGGTTTGCCATGTTGCCCAGGCTGGTCTCAAACTCCCCGGTTCAAGTAATTCACCCACCTCAGCCTCCCAAAGTGCTGGGATTACAGGCGTGAGCCGCACCCAACCAAATTTAAGCCAAATTTAAGAATTTGAGAGACAGCCCCAATTAGCTTAGCCAAGCCTCGTGCACTGTGGAGGTGGGGGCTGGCACAAGTGTGCCACCCTTGGGCCACACTACCACCAGGGTGTTCAAGGAAGAGGCCACCTCTTATCCTCTGCAAGGAGACAGGTACACAAAGATTCTGTGGGTCATCTCTGTAAAGCTTTAATTCAGAGGCCTTAGACATGGACTGTCTGGGTTCAAGAGATACCAAGGAGCTGGAAACACCAGTGGGGTTCTTTGGTGACTGGGGCCAAAGTGTCTGGTGCCAGGAAGCAGAATATACAAACTGGTATGCTTTTGTGCATATAGCAACTAGCCTGAGGCCTCATTCTACCAGCTTCAGAGAGAAATAAATCATGTTTGTTTAACAAACGCAGTGAAAGAATGCCCTGGCACAATGCCTGACACCCAGTAAGCACTTAATAAATGTTTATCGAATGAATGAAAGAGATCTTAAGCACAGCAATACATTTCTTGGCTGCAAATGGGGGAAAGGTAAAAATCAGACTTGTGAAACCATATGCCCTCCCCTCCTCCCCATAACCCCCACCCACAGAACAGCAGAAAGGAAAGTAAAGAATCGTATCTTTGGAGCAAGAGGAAGAAGCCATCTCTGCTGTGCAGCTTGGGTCAAAGCACGTCACCTCTCTGGGCTGCAGCTGTTTCATTTGTAAAAGGGAAAGTCTGGGCTTGGTGATCTCCAGGTCTCCTTCCAGCACTGAGGTCCTGTGGCTCTGTGCTTCCCCAAGGCACTGTCCCTCAAACCTAATTACATGGTTTGCCTGTAAAAGGAGCACCTTGATCAGGGCAGAAACAATGAGGAGCAGCCATTGTCATTCAAATCCTGGAACTGAGCTTTCTCTCAAGGTACGTTTAGAACATTCCCTCTTGGAACCCAGACGCCATGCTCTGCTGTGAAAACATCAGACACCACACTCCCCCCTGGAAGTCCTTGGACAATAGCTGTGACCACCAGTTACGACAAGAATGCTATCGAAGGGGGTTTGGCATGGACAAGTTGTGCCCTGCTTGACTTATGGGGTCCTTCTAAATATGAACGATTCTAGTTTTTCATCAACCTATATAAAGTAAAAATTATGGTATTTACGAAAACACCGAATGTATGGTATTTATGAAACTACTGGCTTGGGTGAGGAGCCCAGTTGCTCCTTTTATGAAAGGAGCAGATACTCCTCTCCAGAGCTGATGATTTAGGAGCACTGAGAAGAGGGTGCAGAGGAGAAGGTTCTGGTGAAAAGATGCCCGCCTTTTTGAGTTTTAATTTTTTATGCTCACAATGTGGGAAAACCACTCTCCAAGGGCAGTGGTAATGGGGAAAGAGCAGCAAGCTTAGTACTATGTGGAATTCCTCCATGACCTCTAGCTGCTGGGGGTGGGAGCAGCTGGTATTTAAGAAACCTGAGTTTTCTACATGAGGGGCAGAAAAAGGTGCAGAGAAAGCAGGCTTTTTTTGTGTCCCCTTCTTGTTTCTTTCCAATTGTGCAGACCGTAGAAAATGCCCTTCTGAAAAGAGCAAGAGGAAGATGTGGAAAAAGAAGTTTTTTAACTTCTTTCCAAAAAAAAAAGTATTAAATTATGTTTTTGTGAAAAAGAAAAACACTTATTTTCAATGTCTGTAGTATTTGTGGCCAACATCAAGAACCTTGGTGAAAAGAGAGCAAACAAATCAAAATCCATGCCAAGGAACTGCAGGGATATTAAAAGATGTCGCATTCTTCAAGATAGTTTTAGGAACAATTTATTGCAGGACTCCTCAGAGCCCTTAAGGTACAAGTGGGTATTGTGACTTTTATCCTCTGGAGTGTAGCATTTTCAGAAGACACTTTGGGAAACACGCTTAGGAGTGACAACACACTTTTCTTATTAGAATCCAAATCATGGCTGGGCGCAATGGCTTACGCCTGTAATCCCAGCGCTTTGGGAGGCCAAGGCAGGCGGATCACTTGAGGTCAGGAGTTTGAGATCAGCCTGGCCAATATGGTGAAACCCCGTCTCTACTAAAAATACAAAAATTAGTAGGGCATGTGGCAGGTGCCTGTAATCCCAGCTACTTAGGAGGCTGAAGCAAGAGAATTGCTTGAACCCGGGAAGCAGAGGTTGCAGTGAGCCAAGATCACGCCATTGCACTCCGGCCTGGGCATCACATTGCAGCGAGACACTGTCTCAAAAAAAAAAAAAAAAGAAAGAAAAAGAAAATCATGCAAATGAAAAGAATTATCCTCTGTAGTTTCAGAAGGCAAAACAAGATCAACACATGTTTAAAAATTATTCCTTTGGGAAACAAATCAATATGCCAAAGGGACATCTGCACGCCCATGTTCACTGCAGCACTATTCACAACAGCCAAGATGTGGAAACAAACCTAAGAGTGTCTCCACAGATGAATGGATTATTCGGTGTGGTAGAGAGACACAGTAGAATACTATTTAGCTTTTAAAAAAAAAACAGGGAATTCTGTCATTTGCAACAATATGGATGAAACTAGAGGACATTATGTTAAGTGAAATAAGCCAGGCACAGAGAGACAAATCTTGCATTATCTCACTTAAATGTGGAATCGTAAGAAGTCAGACTCATAGAAGTAGAGAGGAGAATGGTGGTTGCCAGAGGCTGGGGTGGGAGGGGGGCTGAACAGGGAAAGGGGAGACATCAGTCAATGGGTACAAAGTTTCAGACAAGCAGAATAAGTACTGGTGATCTACTGCATGTCAGGGTGACTACAGTTAATAATAATGTCTTGTATATTTCAAAATAGCTAGAAGAGAGGATTTTAAATGTTCTCAACACAAAGAAATGATAAATATTTGAGGTAATGGATATGCTAGTTACTCTGATTTGATCATTCCACAATGTATTCATGTATGGAAATATTACTTTATACTCATAAATGTATACAATATTATTTGTCAATTAAAAATGAAATAAAACTAAAAATTATTTCTTTGGGAGACTGAAATTTAAAACACAGTTTGAAGATTGAACCCTTGTGTGCACAAAAGATCTGGGCTTGATATATTGAAAGATCTGGGCTTGATATGTTGATGCACTGGCTAACAATAGCAGCTATTCCCAAATAAGAAAGTCCACCTTCAGGAGGATGGAATAACTTGTCTCTGGAATAATAACAGCCACCTTGGGGATGGAATGTTTGTTATTTGCTCTGTGCTAAATATCTGTATTTATATAGATGCGGGTATAGATATATAAATATATATGTATGCATATTATTTGTATATGGACTTATGTTTATATCTGTTTTTTCTATTTAACGCTTACGGCCTTATGTAAGCAGACACTGCAATTATCCCCATTTTGTGGAGAAAAATACTAAGGCTAAAGAACATGGCACACCTTGCCCGAGACTATGCATAAATTGCTCAGCCAGGATTCAAAGGCAGGCAGGCCACCCACCGAGCCCCACTCTTCACCATGACACCACACTGCCCCCTGGAAGTCCTTGGACAATACCTGTGACCACCGGTCACAACAAGGATGCTATCAAAGGGGATTTGGCGTGGACACGGTGTGCTCTGCTTGACTTACGGGTCCTTCTAAATATGAACAATTCTAGTTTTTCATCAACCTCTATGAAGTAAAAATTATGGTATTTATGAAAACACTGAACTTAATTTTTAAAGTATTAGTGACTGCTATGTGCCAAGCATTGTAAAGAGTGCAGTTGGTAAGAGTTAAGGGAATTTAAAATGTTGAAGGTGCTTTCTGCCTTTGAGAAGATTATGGTCCCATAAGAGATGAGAGGACACATAGGAAGCCACAAGACACCATGGGGCCTGCACAGCTGCATTTCCTAAAAGCGAGTCAGTTGCTGCAAGCACCCCAGGTCTGTGTGGGCTGCAGCCTCCCCCACAGTGTTGCTGTCTGCTTGACAAGATTTCACAAGACACCTGTGATGGGTATTGATCATTTGGGGCTGCCTGGCATCTTTACTTTCTTCCCATGTTTGTAAGAATGCTGGTGAGAGGCAGTAAACACCAGGTGCTTGTGCAACGTCAGACTCCAATTGCCAACTCCTCTTACTCAATGCCTGAGGGCTTGCTCTGGCCTGCAGAGCCCACTTTGCAGGACAAGCAGAGAATGCCAGGGATGTACACTTTACCTCCCTACCCAGCAGACCCTCAGCCAATGACTGCCAAGAGTTGATGGGTAAATAGCCTAGACCCCCCACCATGCCTCTCAGTGGGATAACCCTGAGGCACATGGCCTACACTGTCTTTCAGAATCCCAGGCAGGATTAAGCTGGAGTTGCTCACAGGGGAACTTGCTTGATAACAAACCCTTTATTGTTTCACTCCCTTCCCTATCTGACTTCCCCACTCCCCTACCAGTGTTTCCTTGAATTACCTCCCAAATAAGCCACTCACACTCAATTCCTTGTTTCAGGGTTGCTCCAGGGGAAACCCACGCTAAGGTACTTGATCTCCCAGATCCTGGCAACCAGGGCCTACAGCTTAAGTCCATAGGACCTAAATGCTTCTATCTGAGACTTTCACCCTGGAGCAAGTAAAGAATTAAAAAACAGTCTAGAAGTCATTCTAAGGCCACCAGCAAGGGCCTCCAGTGCCCAGTAGGGTGGTAGCACTGGCATCAGCTGCAGAATTCAGTGGGCCGCCATGGGGTATAAGCTCCTCACCAGGTCATTCCTAGGCATTACTCTGACTGTAATCCACCTGATCTGTTACAATACATTTGTTTCTACTTACATTACGCAGAGTTGGATTATCTTATCTGCATCCAAGGAGTTAACAAAATCGAGACCTCCATTCTTGCATAATGGTGCCTGGACTTGGTCCTCTATGGGGAATTTTAGAGCTGAAATTTTATTCTTATAGTTTTAGAGTTGAAAAGGACATTTGAGGTCACCCAGTATAGTTCCTTTCTTCATGGATGAGAAAATTGAGGCCCAAAAAGGTTAAGGGACTTATTTAAGGTCACAGAAGTAGGTAGAGGCAAGAGCCAGATTTGGGGCCATAATGGTTGATGGCAAAGCACTTCGAAGGCAAGTATGTGTGTTTGAGGCCCCACTTGCTGCTTGCATGATTTGGGAAGTCATTTGAGTTGTCCAAGCCCTCGCTTTCTCATCAACATAAAGTTGTGAGGATCGAGTGAGATGATCTACATAAAACATTCAACAGGGCATTCATTAGGATGCTTTTGGCTCTAAATAACAGAAGACCCAACTAAAAGTATCATGAAAAATATCTGTAAGGAACTTATTATCTCCCAGAACGAGAAGTTCCAAAGCTGTTGAGCAGTGTCTTTTAATGTCATTAAGGACTCAGATACTCACCATCATTCTGCTGTGCCATCTTCAACGCAGCTTCTGAATGGATACAAGATGGCAGAAGATGCTCCAAGCAGCACAACCCCATGGAGCAACAACCAGCAGGAGAGCAGGAGGGCAGATTGTCCCGAGATGCTGCTTACACCGAGGAGGAAAACCTTGCCCAGAAGCCCCTTATGTGTCACTGGCAAGGTTACATTACATCTCCATGCTAAGTCAATTCCCCACCACAGAAATCCAGGGAGCATGGTTGAATTAGACCAAGGCAATGTGCTCCTCCTAACACTGGGATACAGTCACCTTCCCGAAACACAAAACCAGGGAGAAGGAAGGTTGGCATGGAACAGCTGCTAGATAGAGAAGCAACAATGTAGACCGCAGTTGCCAGGTGCTCAGAAGGTGCTGAAGAAATGCTAAGTATTTTTATTGCAGTGGGCTTTTCTTTCTACTGTACAAATGCAACTGTGCTTTGGTTTAAGGCTGCTTGTCCTCAAAAAGTAAAATTCTCCAGGAGTATAAGTAACACTGTCTTAACAGTCATTTTTTTACTTTACTAGAGTGGGAAATTTTGTAAAAGGGAAAGGTGGCTGTGGAGCTGCGAGAATAGATGGAAGAATGAAGAAAGAAGGCAAGACAGGCAGAAACAAGGGCCTCGTGGAGCTAGAAGCCAACTTCACAGAGATCACAATTGTGCCTAGGGCCTGCTCCAAGCTGGGCTTTAAAGAATAGATTTTATACTTGCACTATTCCTCATGAAATCCAAAGTCCAACTTGTACTAAGGGACTTTTAAGCAAAGGGCAAGTCAGAAAACAAATCCTGTTAGAGCCTCTTCTAATTGCTGTGTCTCTTGGTGCACATTACAGAGGGCAGAGGCCTTGTCTAACTTGTTTTGTCTACCCCGAAGCGGCCGATCCTGAGTGCAGCAGATGCTCAGGGCGGGAAATGGCCTATCCAGACTTGCCCAGGTTCCATCACAAATGCAAATCTTGACCCTCAATGAGTATCTTTCACCTTTCAAGTTCCTCACCTGGAAAATGGGCTGTGACCTTGGTTTCCTAGTGCCGCCAAGTGAGAAATACCTCCTTCTTCAAGGAAGAATCAGATGAGGAAGAATACTGCTCTTGGTGCTCTCAGCTAAAGAGTGTCATCCAAAAGGCCCCAGGATGGCTACATGGTAGAAAGGAGAGCTTGATTGGCAATACAGTTTGCAAACTAGGAAGAGAAAGTCTCCAGTGCAGAGCAAAGGTCCTTTCTCTTCAAAGAGGGGAAGAACAGGTTGGGTTTTATGCCTCACAGGGTCTGTATCATACATATTCAGTAGGTTTGGAGGGAAAGCTTCACATATTTATGAGGGGAGCCAAACAGATGCATCATGGGTAAACATATACATAGCATACATCCCATGTTCACTTTGGAGTGGGGTTTTATCATTAACACAAGGTGGACTTTGGCTCTTTATGCTGAAAGATGAACTATAAGACATAAAGTCAGTGTGTGTGCAGCCTCTATCAGCTGGCTGAAACTGGTTTAAGGTCTGCAGTGGCTTATCAGAAAAGAATGTCTGCAAGGCTGGTCCTCTGTCCAGTCAGAGTTGTAGTGGTCTGGGATGTAGATCAGGTTTAGGAGGGGTCTGACAATTTACCTGATAGCTCCTCTTGTTAGGGAGTTTTCCAAGAGCGTGGTTTTTCCTATAGCCATAGGAATTTAGGAAGTTGGCATGCCAGTCAAGCACTGAACCCTCTACCCACAGGTAACTTTTGTTTCCTTAACCCTAGGGTCCCTCTTAGTTGATAAAGTGGCATCTCTTTTGCTCCTCAGATCACAGGGGAAGCACAGAGTCCTCTACTTCAGGTCCCTCCAGTCACAGGAACCCATATTTCAGCCTGGATGCATGGTGGCTTCACTGCAAGGACCCTGGAGGACCCTGGGACTCCACAACAGCACATCATGTGCCATCTGGGACAGGAAAGCTGCTGGGCACTACAGCCAACCCCTCCTTCTCTCAGGGGCCTCGAGACCACTTGTCCTCACAGGCCAGTGTCCACAGCTTTCTCCTCAGCTTCACCTGATGCCCATCTCATCAGGATCTTTCGGCCTTAGTGTTTTCTGCTTACAAGCAACTTCCTGGGACTTCTAACTGGAACATTCCCAGAGACGGAATCTGACGGAGCTTGCCCTCTGGCCAGTCCGTGAATAAGGAACCCCCTTAGGTGCAGAATAGCGGAGTTTAGGCAGTGCTAGGTCATGTTGTGTTTGCCTACATGAAAGGGCCTCTGAGTACAAGCAGAGTCTCACCCTACAGGGGTGGGGAGAGGGGAAGCCAGCTCAGAGTGTATCTGGGAGAGGGCAAAAGAGAGAGACCGAGAATTTACTCAGGAGTATTTTGCCAGAAGTGGAGAGATAGTCCCCTGGCCCTCTCTAAGACAGAGATGGTCTGGGAATGCCGAACATGGAATGAGATCTAAGGGATAGTGTTTTGTGGTTTTGTTGTTGTTGTTGTTTTTGAGACAGAGTCTCGCTCTGTCACCCAGGCTGGAGTGTGGTGGTGCAATCTCGGCTCACTGCAGCCTCCACCTCCCAGGTTCAAGTAATTCTCCTGCCTCAGCCTCCAGAGGAGTTGGGATTACAGGCACGCACCACCACGCCCACCTAATTTTTGTATTTTTAGTAGAGACAGGTTTTCACCATGTTGGCCAGGCTGGTCTTGAACTCCTGACCTCAGGTGATCCACCCGCCTCAGCCTCCCAGAGTGCTGGGATTATAGGTGTGAGCCACTGCACCCGGCCAAGGATAGCGTTTGTGAAGGCCCCAGAATCAGTTTGCCTCCTTCCTCCTCATTGACACCCCACATGCAGGGTTTTACTGCTAATCACAAGAAAACAAAATAACAAAGGTGGGACATTGCAAAGGCCACAGAAGCTTCTGAAAGTCTGAAGAGCCAGTCTCCCTTCTGACTTGGCCGATGAGAATCTCTCTGAGCTTTCCCTTTCCCCTTACATTCCTTAGACTGGAAGTCAAATGTTTCTCTGTCTTGAGTCACAGAATTATAGACACAAAAAGGGAAAAGAGTTGTAAATTAGCACATCTTCTAATTTTCAGATGCAGAATCCGAGACCCAAAGAAGCCATGCGACAAGCCTGTTTGTGGGAACTTGTGTTAGAATCAAGTCTCTGGCCTAGCTACCCAGTGTGCCCTGGGACCTCTCCATAGCTGCCCAGAGGGAGCCTCTGAGTCACAGCTGGTGGGTGACAGCATGTAAGTGACAGGAGTCTTCCCAGACACCACACATGGCCAGCCTGGAGGGTCCCCAAACTTCCATATCCCCACAGCCTCTGTGAATGGGAGGAGCAGTAGCATTCTGGCTGGTGGGGAACACCTGGAGGTAAACAGAGAAAGCCAGGGGCTGCCACCCACTTTCCTTAGCTAGCCAGCAATTTGAGAAACTCAAGCAAGTTACCCTGCCTGTGGTGTGAAATGATATTACCGTCACTTCTGAAAGGGTGCCGGCCAAAATCACTATTCATAGAAAATGCATCAAGATAGGGTTATAAGTTACAAAGATGGCTGGGTGGGATGGCTCATACCTGTAATCTCAGCATTTTGGGAGGCCAAGGCAGATCACTTGAGGCCAAGAGTTCAAGACTAGCCTGGGCAACATAGTGAGAGCCTTATCTCTTTAAAAAAAATTTTTTTTGAAACATCACCAGGTGTGGCGGCACATTCCTGTAGTCCCAGCTACTCAGGACGCTGAGGTGGGAGGATCGCTTGAGCTCAGGAGTTTAAGGCTGCAGTGAACTACGATCACACCACTGCATTCCAGCCCGGGCGACAGAGTGAGACCCTGCATCTAAAAAAGTGACAAAGGTGAAGACTGGATCCAACAGCAGATTACCTAAAGGAGGGAACAACCAACTCCTGAAAAACATCTGTCCCAAAGCTGAATGAAAGAATGCAGCTACAAGGTTGGGCGCAGTGGCTCACGCCTGTAATCCCAGCACTTTGGGAGGCTGTGGCAGGCAGATCACTTGAGGTCAAGAGTTTGAGACCAGCCTGGCCAACCTGGCAAAACCCTGTCTCTACTAAAAATACAAAAATTAGCTGGGCGTGATAGTGCATGCCTGTGATCCCAGCTACTTGGGAGGGTGAGGCAAAAGAATCCCTTTAACCCGGGAGATGGAGATTGCAGTGAGCCAGGTGTGGTGGTGCACGCCCGTAGTCCCAGCTACTCAAGAGGCTGAGATGGGAAGATTGCTTGAGCCCAGGAGTTTGAGGCTGCAGCAAGCCATGATTGTGCCACTGCACTCCAGCCTGGGTGACAGAGCAAGACTCTGTCTCAAAAAAATTAAAAATGAAAAAATTAATAAATAACGCAGCTGCTTAGCCACTGCCTTTTCCCTTGGTTACGTGGATAATAGGCAACCTATGCTCTAGAGGGAAGGCGTGTGGGTACCAACCTGGATTCCTTAGCTTACTGGCTGTGTGGCCGCAGCCAGGCAATTTCACTTGTCTGAGGTGCTACTCCCTCATCTACATCATTCAGGGCTGTGATGCCAGCATATTCAGCGAGATAATATCTGTAAGGGGCCCAGCTCTGGACTCAGCACAAGTAGGTACTAATGAAATACAATCATGAACATAGTTATCATCATCATTTGGTTGAGTGTGCCCAGACCCAACCATTACCATCACCAAGCCAAGCGAGCTGTTCCAGCAGGGGAGAGCTGGGGTTTAGCTGGACAGAAGCGCCTGGAATTCACATCCCAGTGCCAGCACTGGACACTTGCTTCTCTAACAGGATTTTTCAACCTCAACCCTATTGACATTTTGGGCTAATTTTTCCTTGTGGGGAGCTGTCCTGTGCACTATGGGGTGTTTAGCAGCATCCCTGGCCTCTACTCGCTAAGATACCAGTAGCATCCTCCCCTAGTTGTGACAACCAAAAATGTTTCCAGGCGTCGCCAAATGTCCTCTGGAAGGCAAAAATCACCCCTGGTTCAGAACACTGGTCAAATAAAATGTTCATACTAGGTTTCTTATTAGTATTAGGCAAAGTCAAAGAATCTACCCAGAGTTTCCAGTTTAAAAAAATTGCCTGCCAGGATGACTTTTTCTGGTAAACCATGGAAGAACATTCATTTCCTATATTTGACAAGCACTGCAATCCAAGGGAAGAGAATGAACTAGGGAAATAATTGGGTGAGGTTTTAACTTTTGTGCTAATTTACAGGGCTACTTCAACTCCATGTGAATACACCCATGACTACGAATTTCTGCTCGATAAAGTGGTGAGGGGGTAGGTTTAACTGCGGGCTCAGGCCAGATGTCCACAGGAACCCGTTGCCCCTGGTTAAACATTGTGTTGGGTCAGTAGCCCCAAGACCAACAGGCCTACACAAGAGCATTCTTCTCAAGGATATTTATCACTCCCTAACTCAACATAACCAAAGCATTGTTCTAATTCCGGGGGCCTGCATCTACAGTGGGCCATTTAAAAAAATAAATAAAAGGATAAGTGAGTGACAGAATGAACAGAACCTCTCCTCTTCGTGTCACCTTCAGCTGACCCCTGTGACCCAGGCTTACTAAGTGTGACCCAGGCTTACTTTGCCCCACCTACCCACTCCCTATTCACACACACACACACACACACACAAATAGTAGGACAAATGGAAACATACCGCCAGCCAGGAATGTTTCCTGTGTTGCCCTGGCACTCACTGCTGGCCCCTCAGGTCAGCTTTGCTAGAAGTACCTGGGAAATCCCTCTGAGCCCTGCTGTGGCCTAGGGCCTCAAAAGTGTGCAGAAACTGGTTCTTTCCAGGTGCAGAAAACAGAAGAGGCTCCATAGGGAGTCAAGACAGACAACCCCACATCAGCCACATGGAGATCCCAAAAGAGCGCCTGGAGACCCAGCTCGGAGCCAGAGGGAATGAGACCGGGAGGGAAGGATGTGGCTACGGGAAGGACGGCCTGAAAGGAGAAGGGCATTAATAAGCACTTATTAGGCACCTCACAATAAGAGCTTCCTTGAAACATTACCTCCTTCACCTATCACTACGGCTTGGGAGGGAGCAATTATTATTCCCAGTTTCGTCAACAAGTAACCTCAGAGAAGTTTGGCCAGCTGGGACTAGAGCCAGGGGTGCGTGATTGCAGAGCCCAGGCTCTTTGTCACACCAGGGACTCTCAGCGGGACAGCTGCACAGATGGGTCACCTGAGCGGCTTCAGAAAAATATAGATGCGATCGGGTGCGATGGCTCACGCCTGTAATCCTAACACTTTGGGAGCCCAAGGCAGGAGGATCACTTGAGGTCAGGAGTTTGAGACCAGCCTGGCCAACATGGTGAAACCCTGTCCCTACCAAAAAATACAAAAATTAGCAGGCCGTGGTGGTGCACACCTGTAGTCTCAACTACTCAGGAGGCTGAGGCAGGACAATCATTTAAACCCAGGAGGTGGAGGTTGCAGTGAGCTGAGATGCAGTCCAACCTGGGCGACAGAGTGAGATTCAGTCAAAAAAAAAAAAAAAAAAAGAAACGAAGAGAAAGAAAGAAGGAGAGAAAGAGAGAGAAGGAAGGAAGGAGGGAGGGAGGGAGGGAAGGAAGGAAGGAAGGAAGGAAGGAAGGAAGGAAGGAAGGAAGGAAGGAAGGAAGGAAAAGAAAAAAGAAAGAGTGAGAGATGCTCAGGTGCTAGCTGCTACCAATTAAACCGAAGTCCTGAAAAGCCTCCCAGGTGATTTCAGTGGACATTCAGTGTCTAGAACTGCTGCCATCCCCAAGGAATAGAGGAGGGAGCTGTGGACAGAGGACGATGCAGTGTGCTGGGCGTTGTCCGTGTGCAGTGAACCACCTCCTGGGCCTTGCTGTGCTGCAGGAGCCCTCCTCCTTCCCCCAGGCCTCCCACCCCAACAAGTGGGCACTAAGACAGAGCAGGCAATTTTAATGTGTGCTAAATACAGTGCTTGGGAAGATAAATCCACACACCCTCCAAGCCATATGATATATATCGCAGCAGAAACGGCCTGCAATTATGTACTTCCTGGTATCATCTGCACACGGTCTCCCTCTACTCCTGTAGACCAGTGGTTCTCAGACACGGACAATTTTGTCCCCTGCCCCCATCTCCCAGGGCACATTGGGCAAGATAGAGAGGCATCTTTGCTTCTCACCACTTGGAGCGTGGAGGGAGGTGCCACTACATCTCGTAGGTAGAGGCTAGGGATGCTGCTTAACCTCCCAGTGCACAGGACAGCCCCTGCCACAAAGAGTTCTCTAGCCCCAAATGTCCACAGTGCCGAGGTCGAGACACCCTGCTGTAAGGAAGAAACAGTGACCTCTAGGTAGGCACAAATCCTGGACCGTAACCCACCTCCAGGTCAGAAGCCTGTCCCTGACCAGGCATATTTCAGAGAACTGCAGAATCTTAGAGCAGGAAAAGACTGCTGAGACAACCAGCCCAGCTGAGACCTCATTCAGGGCAGCCCAACTGCCCCGAATTAACTGAAAATGGTATTCCTTACTGCAAATTTGTATTCACTGACTTAACAAATATTTATTAAGTGCCCAGTATGTTTAGGGCACAGGGCCTGATTTTCCTGCCAAAATAGTTACCCATCCCGGAATAAATCCCTCCGTGTAAGTCCAATATAAGATCCAGGCGAGATAGGCTCTGAACCAAGCAAAATCCACCCCCAGCTGGGTTAGGGTGGTTTTATTGCTTTCTGGCTCATTGGGTAACTTGGCAACCTGGGATCGTGTCTGCAAAAGTCCAGAGGAGGCTGATCCAAGATCAACTCCCCGCGGTCTGCACAGGGGCCCAAGGGCGGGTGCCCACATTCCTCCCTGGCTGCCCACAGCTGCCCTCTGTCCCCAGCCCAGCTCCAGCTCCCAGCTCCCTCCCACTTCGGGCTAGTTACCATTACCAGCAGCAAACTCCAGCCACCCAGCTTCATGGGGCCAGCCTCTCCCACCTTTCCTGCTGCCCAACTGTTATTGACAAAAATAAGCACTCTATTGTGACTTGCCACAGAAATAAAAATTGCTCAGGGGAAGGAATTGGGAACGTTTTGTACTCCAGGGTCACAAAAGATTTAAAAGTCATTCTCCCTACTGGAGATCTCATTTACATTGGGCAGAAACAACAACAAAATAAAAACCTGTCAAATGGATTGTGCAACAAAGGAAAATGCTGCAGAGGCAAACCTAGTAGGAGCAGGAGGAAAGGGAAAGGAGGCAATACACAGCCTCCTTGTGGGAGAAACCGAGGCCCCAGGGGCTGGGCACTGCGCGATGCTGAAGGAGGGAAGGGAAGGTGCCCTCCCTCGTGCCCATCTCCCTGGGATGCCCCCAGTGGCTGAGACCACCCTTCTTCATACCAAGGAACACAACTCCCCATGCCTCTACCCACCGCATCAAAATGGGCAGACCCAAACCCAACCAGAGACAACCATCTGTTATATAAAGGGAGAGTAGACAAAGCCACCCACACAACAGGGCCTGCGATCACAGGAGAAGCTGCCAATATTTCACCTGACTCTCTCCCAACTCTGCAGAATTCTATCTGAAAGTTATTTCCTCAGGAAAGCTCCTCTAATCCCCCAGATTCATTTATTCCCTCAACAAATATTTATTGAATGGATAACATTTACTGAATGGCACCCAGGGGTTAGATGCCCTTAGTACAATCTCTCCTAGCTACCCCCTTCCCTCTTTGAACACTTAATAATGATGTTAATTAACTAACTACTTACATAATTATTTCTTAGGGTCTTTAAGACCTCCTTTTCCCACCCACCCTTCTGGAATATTGAGCTACTTGACAACAAGAATCAAATTGGTCTTGTTAACTGCTGTATCCTCAGAGTCTAGCTTCTTTTGGCACCTATTGGTTGCCAACACATGCAGAATGAATGAGTGAACAAATGAATGAGCAAACTGCCAAGGCCAGCGCTGTTCAAATAGAAATGCTGACCACAAAGGCAAGTCATACATGGAATTTTTAATTTTTTAGAAGCTACATTTTAAAAAGTAAAAAGAGTGAAATTAATTATAAGGATATAGTTTATTCATCTCAACATATCTAAAATATTATCATTGCAGCACTTAATCAATATGAAATAATTATAAAAGTGATTTTTGCATTCTTTCTCTCACGCTGTCTTCAAAATCCAGTATGTATTTTACTCCTACCACACATCTCAATTTGTACTAGGCACATTTCAAGTGCTCAGTAGCCACATGGGGCCACCACATTGGACAGCCAAAGTCCAGGCTTAAACAGAGGCTTCCAGTGTGCTCATTTTCTGGTAAGGTAGGAGAAAAGTTATGCTCTGCTATGCCAACACACAGTATAGCCATTATGCTTATGGTCTATTGAGTCAGACTGCTTGGTTCAAATCCTCACTCTACTACTTACTCCTTGTGCCCTGGGAAAATTACCTAACTACCCTGTGCCTCAGGTTCCTCTTCTAGAAAATGGGAGTCATAACTGTAGCTACATTGTGGGAGACTGTATTAGGAGCAAATGAGTTAAGACCCATAAAGGCTGGGGGCGCTGGCTAATGCCTGTAATCCCAACACTTTGGGAGGCCGAGGCGGGCGGATCACAAGGTCAGGAGATCGAGACCATCCCGGCTAACACAGTGAAACCTTGTCTCTACTAAAAATACAAAAACAAAATTAGCCAGGGGTGCTAGCGGGCACCTGTAGTCCCAGCTACTCGGGAGGGTGAGGCAGGAGAATGGCATGAACCCGGGAGGCGGAGCTTGCAGTGAGCCGAGATCGCGCCACAGCACTCCAGCCTGGGTGAAAGGAGACTCCATCTCAAAAAAAAAAAAAAGAAAAAAAAAAAACCATAAAGCCCTTACAACAATGCCTGCCACACAGTTACTACTCAATAATATTAGCCATTAATGTTTAATTATGTTTATATCTTATAAAGATATTAGGCCCCACTTGCTGCCCCAAGAGATGGGAGGTAGCTCTAGTCACAATACATTCTGTTGGTAGGATGAAGGTAAAACCAGTATCCATTTTAGAGATGAATTCTGAACATATTCTTTCATGGGCACTGCAAGATATATTTTAGCAAAAAAGATTGGGTCAGGTACAGTGGCTTATGCCTATAATCCCAGCCCTTTGGGAGGCAAAGGCAATTGATCACTTGAGCCCAGGAGTTTGAGACCAGCCTGGCCAATATGGTGAGACCCTGTCTCTATTTATAAAAAATAAAATATAGATAGAGATAGATGATAGATAGATAGATAGATAGAGAGATAGATAGATAGATAATTGTGGACATACAAATTATATAGGCTAGCAAAAATTTTTAGGTGCACCTAAAGAAGAAAATTTAGACTCTGCCATAGTACACTCGTCATTTGTGAGAATGGGAAGTACTGGTTTAAATAGAAACCTTTTACAACTTTGTAAAGGTTTTTTATGCATCTCTTTCACCTGTGAAATTCAAGTTCCACTGTATAAGACACACAAGTTGTCTATTTTCCAATCCAGCATGTAAAGCAAATGACATTTACATTGGACTTCCTCCGGCATAAAATCTGCTTGGGAAAGCTGAGGACTCCATAGGTTCCAGCCCTAGTGCTGATACCTTTCTTATCCCTGTTTGCTGTCACCATGGTCTTAGAGCAGAGGAACACCACCTTTGGAGAAGAGCCTGGGTGGGCACAGCATTGCTGACAGGGGCAGCTCTTCGCCTTCTCAGTTCCAGGGGATTCCCACCAAGCTGGGGTAGTTCCAATCCCATTCTAACTCCATGTGGTCTAGGCTGAGAGCCTCAGGGTCAGCCCCACACCCAAGCTTTCTAGGTGTTCTTTTGTCCAGGGATCACAGAGTCCAGTGAGGTCCAGAATCACTAGATCTGTGACCACAAAGGAGTAGGCATGGAGATGAAATGGTGTGTTGCACTTGAACAGGCATCTTTGCAAAGAGGATCATAAAATATGGAAAAGCGCCAAAAAAAATCATTGTGCATTGGGCTTCCACAATCACTTCTGTGTGTGTGCATGTGTGCATAAATGTGACTGAGCGACTGAGATGGCCAAAGTGACTTGCAGGGACATGAAATTGAGCCAAAGCCCCCAGTCTGTTGAAACATAGTCATCTGTTTGAAGGTAAGTGTCTCCTTACTTAGGAAATAAGAACACAGAAGAAAACAGACAAAGAGTAAACTCTGGCATATTGAACTCTGGGAGCTTCTCTGCCATTCTCTCTTTGAATATTGCCTCTTCCCCATTCTCTCTTTCTACTCAAAATGTGATGTATGGACCAGGTGTGGCTTCACCACCTGGAAGCTTGTTAGAAATGCAAAATAGCTGGCACCTCTCAAGACCTATGGAATCAGAATCGAGAACTCAATGAGACACCTAGGTGAACCATATGCACATTAAAATTTGAAAAGCACTAGTTGATATTCTTTCCTTCTGGAACTTCTATTAAATCTATACGAGTCAGGGTGGCTCATCATATCCCACCACAGACCAACCAGGAGCAGGAGAGTGTGGGGCCTGACTCCTGCTGCTGAAGCTTCCATCTGGGGGAAGGAAAAAGAATTTATCTTCTTAATAGTTTGAAAACTATTACTCAGTCTATGTAACATCTCTTTGGCCACATCATTTTAATACATAAATCAAAATGTATGTATTAGTCTGCTAATAAGACATACCTGCTAATAAGACATACCTGAGACTGGGTAATTTATAAAGGAAAGAGGTTTAATAGACTCACAGTTCAGCATGGCTGGGGAGGCCTCAGAAAACTTACAATCATGGAAGAAGGGGAAGCAAACATGTCTTTCTTCACATGGCAGCAGGAGAGAGAAGAATGAGAGCCAAGTGAGGGGGGAAGCCCCTTATAAAACCATCAGCTCTTGTGAGAACTTACTCACTATCACAAGAACAGCATGAGGGTAACCGCTCTATGATTAAACTACCTCCCACTGGGTCCCACCCATGGCATGTGGGGATTATGGGAACTACAATTCAAGATGAGATTTAGGTGAGAACACAGCCAAACCCTATCAGTGACTAACTGCCATAAGAAACAACCTCAAGATGTCAGTGGCTTAGCAGTGGTTTCTTTCTAATTCATATTCAAACTGAGGCAGCTGAGCAGAGGAAAGGGAGAATTGGTCACTCAGGAAGCCAGAAGAACTTCCATCTTCTCATGAAGGAAGAGAGTATGTGAGAGATTGTAGGAGAGATTGTCCAGGCAAGAGGAAAGTGCTGCTCCTCCTTCCTGCTCATGTCTCATTGGCCAGAACTCAATCACAAGGTCCACCTGACCACAACCAGCTAAGCTGTGTGGTCTAGAAGTGCACCCTGGTAGAAAAGGAGGAACTCAGATACTGGTGACACGAATGTGTTGTGCTTATTCTGTGCTCCATGTCTCAACCTCCTGTCCCATATTCCATTTGTCTATCTTTTGGTGCTGTATCCTGGGTGATTTCTTTATCTCTACCTTCCAAATCACTAATTCTCTCTCACATTCAGTCCAGACCAACCTTTGTCAAATATTTTCTTAAAGGGCCCGGTAGTAAATACTTTAGAGTGTGTGGCCACATGGTCTCTATTCAACTATTCAACTCTGCTATTTGTAGCTCAACAGCAGCCTAAGACAATATGCTAAAGAATGGGCATGGCTGTGGTCTAATAAAACTTTATTTACAAAATCAGGCAGCTGGCCCACAGGCTAGAGTTTGTTGATCCCTGGTCTAGACCACTGCTATGGTTTGAATGTGTGTCCCCTTCAAAATTCATATGGAAATTCAATCCCTATCATGGTGGTATTAAAAGGTGGGGCTTCTAGGGAAATGATGAAGTCAAGAGGGCTCTGGCCTCATGAATGGATTAATGTCCTTACAAAAGAGGCTGCAAAGACAGTTCACCTTCTTGCCCTTCCATCCTTCACCATGCGAGACCATGGTGTTTCTGCCCTTCCAAGGATGAAGCCACAAGGAGCCATCTTGGAAACAAACACCAGGTCCTTGCTATACAACTTGATCTTGAACTCCCAGCCTCCAGAACTGTGAGAAATAAATTTCTGTTCCTTGTAAATTCAGTCTCAGGTATTTTATTAATAGCAGCATAAACATGTTAAGACAGATTTTTATTTTAATTACTTTTTTTTGTTTTCTAAATTTCTATCTCTTGTTCAAATCTGCCTGTTCTTTTTTATAAGGTCTTGTTTTGCTGTATGGATTCTATTTTCCCTTTATTCCTCTGAGTGTTTTAAACATTTATTTTTAAGTTCATTTCACATCACTCTATTATCTGTGATTCCTCTGGGATACTAACTGGTCACCAGGGGAAGTGACCAGCAAACAGCTGAGCCTCACCATATCCCACCACAGACCAACTGGGAGCAGGAGAGTGTGGGGCCTGGCTCCTGCTGCTGAAGCTTCCATCTGCAGGAAGGAAAAAGAATTTCTCTTCTTAATAGTTTGAAAACTAGTCTATGTAATATCTCTTTGGCCATGTCACTTTAATACATAAATCAAAATTTGTAATATCTTTTATCACAAAACAAGCACAAGTAAAGAGTAGCAGTTATTAGCTTATCAAGATGGCTGACACCTCCCAGCTCATACAGATGGTGTTGCACCCTCTGCTTCAACAGGCTCAGTGACTGGGAGACCTCCCTCCAACTCAAAGCACCTATTCTGGGAGGTGCTTAACATCCTTGAGCCTCAATTTCATCATCTATGAAAACGAGCTAATAATGCCTACCTTACAGAAATGTTATGAAATTTCATTAAAATAATATAAATAACAGTGCTTGACCCAAAGTAGCTACTCAACAAATATTTCCATACGGAAGCACAATCTGATGTCTGTGTCTTATTACTGATGTCACAATCTCATTAAAAATATCTTATTTATCTTGAACTAAAGATATGTTCTAATTCTGCCCTGTTGACTATGTAGAATGGGTCTAATTCTTCTTCCAAGAAGCTCTCAAATACATGAGGGTGATGTGTCATGCCCTCTTCACCAAACTCTCTTCTCTAACCAAATGCCCCCAAGTTACTCCAACTAAACAAGAATTTCTTGTCTCAAAAGTAACTAGAAGCTCTTGGGCTCTAGTGGCTCCCAAGACAGAGCTCAGCACCAATAACACACCCTTTGCCCCTGGGGATCCCAAACTTGATCTTGTGGATATGGGTAAAGCTCATGATCAGCCAAATGCTTTCTTCATTATACAAAATTCAGGGGAGTGTCTCCATATCCTCTCCCCATTCCCAACACTGATGGCAAACCCTGTTTTGTTTCAAGGAGCCTGTTTTAGGATGAATATGCTCTTCACCATTGAAATCCAGTTCTGAACCTTTGAAGTGACATTTATTGTGGTTTTAGGAAAGGTTCACTGGAGGTGAGAAGTGACAGCTCTGGGTGATAAATCAAATGCAGCTCAGTTTTAATTTAAGGGAAAACCATCATCAAGTCAGCATGGCTCAGGCATCAGCCAGCCCTGGCTGGCAGCTTGTGATTTCTTATGTAAACGGTAAACAGAACATTGAACGGTGACAATTTCTTCAACTGCTAGGATGAGCCATCAGCTTCTGTTCTCTGCTTAAACTTGACATCTTAAACTTCTGGTTAGAGGAGAGTCATGTTAACCAAAACGTTTCAGGACTAATCATAATCATAAAGCCTTTCTTAGAAACAACGGTACTTATACAGCATGTTACACAACACACCTGGTCTGTTTTGCTTCTTCAAAGCAGAATAGTCTAGCTTGGGATAGTCTAGCACTGCCTGTCCAACACAGTAGCCGGTAGCCACATGTGGCCACTAAGTGTTTGAGATCTCGCTAGTTTACATTAAGCTGTGCTAAAATAAAAGTGTAAAACATGACACAGAATTTCAAAGATTTCATACAAAAAATGTAAAATATCTTACTCATAATCTTTTATGTTGATTTTATGTTGAAATGATAATATTTTGGATATAATAGATTAACTACTTATTAAAAAGTAATTTCACCTGTTTCTTACTGATGTCACAGTCTCATTAAACATTTTTCCATTGTGGCTGATAGAAAACTTTAAATTACACATGTGGCTCACATTTGTGGCTACCATTATGTTTCTAGTGGACACTGCCGGTCTGAAAGGCAAGGCAGGGAGCTGGAAATCCCATGTTCCTCTAGCTCATCCTCTCGGTGCAGACTCAAAAACAAAGGAGCTTACCGTCAGAAGCTATCACGGGTTTTACTGTTTCTTTGTTGGTTAGACTAGAGCAGTGGTCCTCAAACTTCAGTGAACATAAGTGCTATGGACTGAATTGTGTCCTGCCCCGCCCCCCTCAAATTCACATATTGGTGCTCTAAATTCCCCCATGTGATTGTTTCGGAGATAAGGCCTTTAAGGAGGGGATTAAAGTTAAATGAATCATAAGGGTGGGGCCCTGATCCAATAGAACTTGTGTCCTTATAAGAAGAGGAAGAGGCCAGGAGCCGTGGCTCAGGTCTATAATCCCAACTCTTTGGGAGGTCAAGGAAGGCAGATCACTTGAGGTCAGGAGTTTGAAACCAGCCTGGCCAACATGGTGAAACTCTGTCTCCACAAAAAAATAGAAAAATTAGCCAAGCGTGGTGGCATATGCCTGTAATCCCAACTACTCCAGAGGCTGAGGCATGAGAATCACCTGAACCTGGGAAGCAGAGGTTGCAGTGAGCTGAGATTGTACCACTGAACTCCAGTCTGGGTAGAGCTTCTCTCCCCAATATATGAGGACACAACGAGAAGGTGGCCATCTGCCAGCCAGGGGAGAGCCCCCACCAGGAACTGAGCCTTGCAGGAACCTTGATCTCGGACTTTCAGCTTCCAGAACTGAAAAAATAGATGTCTGTTGTTTATGCCACCCAGTCTGTGGTACTTTGTTATGGCAGCCTGAGCAGACTAAGACCATAAGCATCACCTGGTGAATTTGTTAAACACACAAATTCCCAGACCCTCTTCCTGAGAAATACTGATTTTATGGATGTGGGATAGGCCTGGGAATTCACTTTTCTTTAGCAAGCATTCTAGGTATATATATGTGGACCATACTTTGAGATACCCTGGACTACAAGAAACATAATTATCTAGACTCCTTTGGCACTGTTGCCGGCCTGAATTGGACCCCCAATTCTGCCACTCCAGCAGTAGTAGCCAAATTAGTTTGATCATGGGCGCCCCCTTTTGGTAAAGCATTTTTGAGCATGCAACTCACCACACAGCTATACTTAACTGATAAATTACATATGCCCAACTGTAAATCATACACTAAATATTAGTAAAGATTTTTTACATAAAAATAAATACAGAAAAGAAGCTATGCTGTTTTCTTTCTGGGTCCCAGTGGGCCATCTTTAGCCTGTGGAAGTCTCCCACTGAACACAAATTACACAGCTTCATATTTCCTTGCCTTTGCATGAGTTCCCATCTGCAATCTGTGCAGTGAGAAAATGCCTATTTATGCCTCAGGATTCAGCTCATAAATCCCTGTGCAGCTCTTTATTCCCCCTCCATCTCCCACAGGTGGAGTTATTCCTTCTGCCCCTCTGTGCAGCACCTCTGTACTAATGTCACCTCTACTGACTTATCACATTGAATTGCAAATATTTGTTTAACGTTTCCGTTCCTTAAGGACTGTGCTTTAGTATCTCTGTTTCACCTGGGCCTTACACACAGTTCCTGGTACATAATATGTTTTGTGTTTCTTTGGTTGGTTTGGTTGGGTTTCTTTTTTCTTTTTTCTTTTCTGTTTGTAACAGGAACAAACCAATGAATGTAAGTGCAATTAACCAATACTTGAAGCAAGTCATCGCCCTTCTATGCACAAGCAAAATCACCCTAGTGCATGTGAAGAATAACCCACATTAAAGGGTGCAGTGCAAAAAGCTATCTAAAGACATACTGGGTTTTCAGTTTGAGTTTACAAAAACATGTATAATTCACACAAGAGCTGAGGATGAAAGCAAACAGCTTAAGCAACCAACAGCATAAGGAGCAGAGAAGAAGGATTTTTTTTAACTGATCTTTTTTAATTGTTTAATTGTCTTAAGATCAGGATCCCCTGGCAAATTCGCAATGGATGGTTTGTGAGAGGTCTCAGTGCATCTTTGTGAGGCAGGACAAAGATGGATGGGGAACAAGAGAGCTTTTAAGGGCATTACAATTTATTATCTATATCCAGGTCTGCACTGCACAGAATGAAGGAATCATCTGGTCCAAACTCAAGAAATTGTGGCTAAGAGTATCACCTTTTGGAAACACAGACCTGGCTTAGGGTGTATAATAGCAAGTGTCCTTCCTCTGCAAGGTCTAAACAGCCTCATTACTTAGGAAATTCCTGTTCCTTTACATATCCCTTACTATCTCGGTCTGAGCTTCTCCTGTGGATTATAAAGGGCTGCCCAGGCTGGAAGAATTTACTAGCACCCTCTCACATGTGCTAGGGTGCAGGCTGATGAAACAAATGCTTTGTCACTTCCCTGTTTACACAAAAGCTTTTTCTCTCAGCAGGAACTTGAAAGAAACTAAGGTGAACATACTCAGTTTATCTTCTTAGACCCACTTAAAAGGATTGACCCTGTGATATACTGGAAAGCAAAATACAAGTCTGTTTATAAATGGCTTTTTAAGGTGATTAACAAGTAACATTAGCAGGTAGAAAGATTTCCATATTGTTTCCCCAACAGTAGGGTTGCCAAATTTGGCAAATAAAAATATGGAATGCCAGTTAAATTTGAACAGTGGATAGACAATGAATAATTTTGGGGTATAAATATGTCCAAATACTGCGTGCAGCCTACATTTTATCAGGCAACGCTACCTCAAAGGGAAAAGGCTGTACATAACCCTTGTGGGAAGAATGTCTTCCCATTGGCTGAAAGGTATATATTAATAAAAACATAGGCCTGAAAGTTGAGATATCTGAGTTCTCTTCTAAATTAGTTTTTCATTAATTCATCAATTCTTCATCCCTAACAGTCTAGTGCCATGTACTAGGCTAATTCCTTAATAATAAAAAAAAAAAGTTGCTGGAGAGAAACATGGTCCCTGACTTCTTTCAGCTTATAATCTAATGGTGTGACCCTTAGCCTGCCTGTGCCCCATTTTGCCAGCTGTAGAATGAAGCGGTTGATCACCTTGGGTTTATGTTTTGCAGAGTGTACTCTATACTAATAGATATTCCATCAAAGAAGGTTTTTGTGATAAAAAATATAATAAACATTGAGTTAAAAAGTTAATAGCATTTTACTGTAAGTCTTCTCAACATTTTAATGAGCTAATCATCATCATGACCCCTAGATGGTGACTTACTGCAGAACCATCCCTTCGAGGAGCCACTCTGGTGACTAGTGTTCTATGGAACACACTTTGGGAAATGCTGCCCTAAGCCAAGAACTAAAATTCTTTGTAAGTCTGTACTTGCCTTCTTTCCCTTCTCTGCCTAAAATTTTCTTCATCCTTAAAGAGCCAGCCCGTATGTTTCCTCCTCTGTGAAGCCTTGCCTTCTGACTTCCCCCCAGTCATCACTCCCCACTGAGCACACACAGGGCATCACAAGGCAGAGACATTTGTCTGGTTCAGTTCTACATCCCAGCACCAAGCAATAGGCCTGGTCAGTACAGTGAGTTATGCCAGCAAATATGCTTTCTCATGAATAAGTAAGCGAATTAACACACACTGCCAACCAAGTTACCCTGTCCCCTGCCTTCCCATAGCACTTTTTTTGGTTGTAATATAATTATTTAATTCCTACTCTCTTTATACTGGAAATATTTTGAGGACAGCAAAGAAACATTATTAATTTTTCCATCCCTAGTAAATAAGCTCAGTCCCTGGCACATGCCTTGCTCTCTATAAACGACAATAAATAGCATTTACTGCATCACACTCTTTACTAGGTACTCACATGAATTATTTTATTTCATCTTCACAACAATCTCATGGAAGGCATTATAGCAGATATTGTGGATTGGCTTGCTCAACCTCCATACTAGAAAGCTGAAAACTATTTCCCAAATTCCTTTGGAGCTCAGGCTTTGCATATAGATTAGGTTTCATAAGTTATAAGTATTTGCATGAGTTTGGGAAGGTGAAAATGAGGCAGAGGCCACTTCTTGCCCCTTTTAGAAATTTCATTCTGGCAAGCAAGGGTGTGGAGATGTGATCCTTTTCTGCAGCAGGACTGCAGTCCTTCTCCAGCTTCCTGGGCATTTGAGGCAGAATCAGTAGCAATACAACATTTCAGCTGTGTTTTTAAACTCACCAGTTCCCATCATGCTGGCTTCAGAGGTACAGCTCCCCTAGTACGTCATTTCTGTGATAGGGAATCACTGCTCCTCCAGCCCTTTCAACAATTGTGTAAGTATATAGTTCCCTGTATTAAATCCCTTTCTGCTAAAACACCTAGAAGGGTTTTAGTTTCTTGTACTAAACCCTTGCTGAGACAGAAATTACTATCATTATCCTTTCTCCAGAAGAGAAAACTAAAGTATAGAGAGATTAATTTATTTCCCCCAAGGTCCCAATCTACCAAGTGGCAGAGCCAAGATTTGAACCCAAAGGCCATATCCTTTTGTTATCCTCCTCTCAACAAGATCACACAGAGCAGGGTTGCCAGTAGAACTCAAGAAGGAAAAACTGCCTTCATTTACCAGCCAACCACTACTTAAAATTACTAGTAAAATGTAAAACTGTTTTTACATTTATGAATTATGGCACATCCACCTATGGAATATTATGCAGACATTAAAAATAAAGTTGTATAAAACCATAATAAAAGAATATGGTGTAGAGCTCTATGTTAATAAATTTGAAAGCCTAGATAAAAATTTTCTAGGGAAATATTTATCAAAATTCAAAGAAGTAATATAGGAAAAGAATGATCAATAACTTTGACAGCAATTGTAAAAGTTGCAAATAGTTGCCCCTGCAAAAAAAAACAAAAAAAAAACAAAAAAAAAACAAAAAAAAACAAACACCTAACGTAGGTGGATCCATGGATGAATCCTTCTAAATTTTCAAGGAACTGATCATTCCAATGCTACCTGTTTCAGAGCATAGAGAAAGAAATAAAGCTTTCCAGTTCTTTTCAGAAAACCTAAATACCAATGACTTAAAACCCAGCAAAACCTTAACAAAGAGAATCCAGCAATATATTAAAAGGGTAATATGTTTAAAGTTCATATGGAACCAAAAAAGAGCCCATATTGCCAAGACAATCCTAAGCCAAAAGAACAAAGCTGGAGGCATCACACTACCTGACTTCAAACTATACTACAAGGCTACAGTAACCAAAACAGAATGATACTGGTACCAAAACAGAGATATAGACCAATGGAACAGAACAGAGGCCTCAGAAATAACACCACACATCTACAACCATCTGATCTTTGACAAACCTGACAAGAAATGGGGAAAGGATTCCCTATTTAATAAATGGTGCTGGGAAAACTGGCTAGCCATAAGTAGAAAGCTGAAACTGGATCCTTTCCTTACACCTTATACAAAAATTAATTCAAGATGGATTAAAGACAAATGTTAGACCTAAAACCATAAAAACCCTAGAAGAAAACCAATACCATTCAGGCCATAGGCATGGGCAAGGGCTTCATGACTAAAACACCAAAAGCAATGGCAACAAAAGCCAAAATAGACAAATGGGATCTAATTAAACTAAAGAGCTTCTGCACAGCAAAAGAAACTACCATTGGAGTGAACAGGAAACCTACAGAATGGGAGAAAATTTTTTGCAATCTACCCATCTGACCAAGTGCTAATATCCAGAATCTACAAAGAACTTAAACAAATTTACAAGAAAAAAACAACCCCATCAAAAAGTGGGCAAAGGATATGAACAGACACTTCTCAAAAAAAGACATTTATGCAGCCAACAGACACATGAAAAAATGCTCATGATCACTGGCCATCAGAGAAATGCAAATCAAAACCACAATGAGATAACATCTCACACCAGTTAGAATGGCGATCATTAAAAAGTCAGGAAAACAACAGATGCTGGAGAGGATGTGGAGAAATAGGAACACTTTTACACTGTTGGTGGGAGTGTCAATTAGTTCCACCATTGTGGAAGACACTGTGGCGATTCCTCAAGGATCTAGAACTAGAAATACCATTTGACCCAGTGATCCCATTACTGGGTATGTACCCAAAGGATTATAAATCATGCTACTATAAAGACACATGCACACGTATGTTTATTGCGGCACTATTCACAATAGCAAAGACTTGGAACCAACTCAAATGTCCACCAATGATAGACTGGATTAAGAAAATGTGGCACATATACACCATGGAATACTATGCAGCCATAAAAAGGGATGAGTTCATGTCCTTTGCAGAGACATGGATGAAGCTGGAAACCATCATTCTAAGCAAACTATCACAAGAACAGAAAACCAAACACCGCATGTTCTCACTCATAGGTGGGAACTGAACAATGAAAACACTTGGACACAGGGCAGGGAACATCACACGCCGCGCCTGTTGTAGGGTCGGGGGCTAGGGGAGGGATAGCATTAGGAGAAATACCTAATGTAAATGATGAGTTAATGGATGCAGCAAACCAACATGGCACATGTATACATATGTAACAAACCTTTACATTGTGCACATGTACCCTAGAACTTAAAGTATAATAATAAAAAAAGGGTAATATGTTAGGCAAGTTTTATTCCAAAAATACAAATGTAACAATGTTAAGAAATCTATTCATGAGAGTATCCACACTGATAGGTTAAAGGAGAAAACTCATGTGGCCATATAAATACATGCCTAAAACAGAATTTAATAAAATTTAATACTCATTCCCCAGAAAAACCCTTAATGAGGTAAGATGATATGGATACAGGAATATGTGGTGACATCTATAACATAATAAATATATTTAAAGAAGGGAGAATAAATAGATAAAAATATAGGTCTTAAAAGAGCTAGCTTAACATTTATATGGTGAATTACCATGGAAATAATCCTGTTAAAATCAAGAAGGAAAGTTTTCCACCATCTCTACTTTCATCCAGCAATATTCTGGTGGTTAATGCAATTAGACAAAAGAACAAATACAGTTTTTAGCAGCTACTAAGCTCTCTGCCAGCACCAGTGATTTCTCTGATAGATCCCTCCATGGAACCAGCACAATGCCAACTAAACTCTTAAATGACCAGGGCTTCCTCCAGACCCCTACCCTCTGTCCAGCCTTGTCATAGTCTTACAATCAGTATGATCATGAAATGAAGAATGTTCTTACTCACTCCCTTTCCACACTGCATCCCATGCAAAGTTATTTGATAAAAATTCTGCAACAGAGAAAAAAGGACCCTGCCCATAAATTCAAGCCCTTTTGTTGGGTGATACCTTTTGTTTGTGGAAGAGAGTACTGGCACAGTGCAAAGACAAAAGCAGGAGGTAGATTTCAAAAAATAAATAAACTAGCGAAGTTTGGTCACAAATGTGAATGGAGACTTAATTGATTTGTACATGAAAAACGCCACAGTGCCTGAATCAAGGCTCCATACAAAGTCATCATTATTATTATTCACCGGTGTAAAAGCATGGCTTGTTTTCAGTTCTTCTGTGTTGAAGCTAGCGAGACATGATCATAAAGCTCCAAGACAACGTTCAATTACTAGTGCCTCTTATTAGAAAGCAGCATTTTTCTTTTCAGGGTTATATACCACCATTTTTCTTATTCATTACTGATGCAATATCAAGCTGTGAACTTCTGCAAGGCTGGAAATAATTCATGCAACCAATCTTCTTTAACAAACTAATCATCTCTCCCCCTTTAGGATGTACCAGATATGGAACACTGGTGATGATTATGAAAAATAACAGTATTTATAAGAACCCACTGGGCTCAATGCTATCTTCAGTATAGCTAAGGAAACTTTAACTGTGTTTAATGATCTTTCCAGCTAACATTGTCATTGAAACAGGCAGGGCCTGCCACAATCATTTTAAGACAGAAGTTCTCAAACATTTTGTTCTCAGAAACCCTTTATACTCTTGAAAGATGATTAAGGACCTGAAAGAGCTTTAGTGTAAATGTATTACAAGTATTGATTTTTGCCATTAGAAATTAAAACTGAAAAGAATTTTAAATATGAATTTGTTAATCTTAAAAGAATTAACCTACTACATGTTAATATTTTCACAAAATACAACTATATTTTCCAAAACAAAAACATTAGTAAGAGATTGGCTTTGCTTTATATTTTTGCACATCTCTTTCATGCCTGGCTTCTTTAAAGATAGCTAGACTCTCATATCTGCTTCTATATTCAACCTGTTCTGATATCACATGTCATAGAGCTTCTGGAGAACCCCTCTGTCCACTCATGGGAGGATGCAAGTGAAAAAGGCAAATAACGTCTTTGTAGATTTATTATTAAGATAGTTTTGACCTCACAAAGATACTGAGTAAGTCTCAGAAACACTGGGGTTCCCCCAACACATTTTGAGAACTGCTGATTTTGAATAAGACTGACTCCCATCAAAGGTAATGTTTACTATGTAGAGAAGAAGGCAGGCACTAGCATTGGAAAAGTTAAAGTTCCATTGGAGATACAAAGCTAAACAGATATAGAAAACAGTGTCACTTTAAGAAGCTTATAATTTATTTTGCAGTAATGTGGTGATGTATATTGCATTACTGTTCAAAATAGTTGCTGCCTTTCTTCCCAGTTTCTTCTTACTGGGCTCTGTCTGCAGACACCCCTCCTACAAGAAGATCACACTCTTTCCGTTTCGTAGTGTTCATGTCTGCCATCAGACTCACTGTGGCCAATGAAATGTGAGTGGAAGTGACATGTGCTACTTCTGTGCAGAAGTTTTCAGGGACATTATATGATTCCTGCATCCCTCTTCTCTCCAGTGAGACCCACCATGTCTCAGGAAGGAGCTGCTTCTTCCGCCTGGGTCCCAAAATGAAAACCAGGTAACCCTGAGCACATGATTCATCTCAATGGAGCAGACTGGCAGTCAGTCCGTGAGGTACATTAATAAAGGAGTAATTCACTGACACGCTTGGAGTTGTTTGCCACTGCAGTGTAACTTAGGCTATGCTGACTGATACAGGTGGGTAAGATACATACAAAAAAAATACCTGAAACATTAAAGAAAATCTAGGTTGTTTGGGGAAGGGAGCACTGGCACACGTGTTAAGGAACAGAAAGCAAAGGGGATCTCACTCAGCATCCTCAATTTTTTTAGCAAATATTTAATCAAATGCAAGAAGTATTATGGAGTCAGGCCCTATGCTAGACATTGAATACTCAGGGATGAGTAAAATGTGGTCTCAGAATGGAAGGAAGTGGTGGGAGCCATGGGCTTTAACACTAGACCTAGATTGGAAGCGTAGTTCTGCTACTTCAACTGAGTGATCTTGGGTAAGTTTTCTGAGCTTTATTTTTCTCATCTGTAAAATGGGAATGATAATACTTCAAATGATGGTGAGTTTTAAATGAAACAACTGTGAAAAGCATATAACAGATAGCTCTGCACACAGTAGTCTGCACGTGCAGGACAGGCTACTTTTCCTCCTCTTTCATCTTCCCATCTTACAATCCCAGGTGAGGATCTTGGGATTCTATGCTTAGCTCTGTCTATGAGTTTTTCACTTACTTTTCTAGAGTTTAGTCTCTCCAAAAATAAAACATTGTATATATACGTACATGCACACACACACACACACACACCCCTTTCATTTTATCTGTCACTCAGCTAATACTTATTAAATACTATTATTATCCCTATTTTACAAATTGGATAAGTAAAACATAAGGCAAGGGGGATCTCTGTCAGCATCCTCAATTTTTTTAGCAAATATTTAATCAAATGTAATTAGCATTATGGAGTCAGGCCGTATGTTAGACATTGAATATTCAGGGCTGAATAAGACATGGCATGGTCTTAGAATGGAAGAAGGTGGTGGGAGTCATGAGTTATTCATGAGAGATTAAATAAGTTCCCAAGATCACATGTTAGCATATACATATCTACCTCATTCATTTTAACAGCTGATAGTACTTGACAGTATTGCTATATTACAGTTTACCTAACCATTCCCATTTTGAATGACATTTTCAACTTGTGATTATGTTTTTACCATCACAAACAAGAAACATCCTCTCACAAAGATCTTTGCATACATGTGTAGCTACAATTCGCAGGATGAATTCTTAAAATGGATTGCTAGGACAAAGTGTAGAGCAATTTAAATTTTGATAGATCATGTGAAATATATCTTTCAGGAAGTTCTTGCTGATTGATGCTCCTGCCCTTGGGGAATGAACGTGCCGTGTCCCCAGAACCTCTTCCACACCTCGCCCTTAACCTGCAACAGCTGTGCCTCGGATCCGTGTGTACCAAACACATTCCCAAGAATAGTCTCATTGAGCACCGTTTGGGAAGGGCTGCCATGTGGACAGCACCCCACTTTTTTGTCCCTGATGGTTTAATGCTTTATGTTTTCACACAGAGTGCATTTGGGGAGACTGGCTGGAGGCGGGCTTTGTTCTGCTCTGAACAACACAAGAACAATTCATCTATCTGAAAGGTAACTTGTATATTGATCCAGAAACATTGCAGGAGTGTAGCTTTTTCATTGATTATTTGATAATGGGTCATTTCATTTTTATCTACTCTGACTTCTCTAACTCAGATAAAAAACCAGGTAACCCTGAGCACACAATTCATCTCAATGGAAAGCATTTTCCTGCCAATTTACATTAGCTCAAAAAGTGGCCCTGCACACCTCTAAGTCATTCAGAACAATACATTCCAGAGATGGTCCTTCCAACCTTCCTTATTCTTGTTTAATATTTGGGCAAGAAACTAAGCGAGCATTTAGTTTGAAGCAAATTGCCCCTCATATTTCCTTGGAATGAAGCAAAAGCAAATCTGAACCATCTTTCAATGGAATGAGCCCACACTGACAAGAGCACTTGTAATCACTTCCATTGTGTATTCTTAGCCAATTTACAACTACATTCATTGAATTAATAACGATCAGCTGGGACTCGCAAAGGCCTAATACCCAGGGCTCCCTTCTGGGGCTGCTGGCCTGACATTTAAATATTTATTGATGATAATTGGATGACAGATAGGGATGGGCTCAGACAGAAATAAATTCAATCTGCTTGCACAGGCAGAAACCATGTTATAGCCATGATTCCTCCTCAGGCCACATAGATACAGTACCAAGAGAAATGAAGGTGAAGAGTCCTCTGATAAGATGTGAAAACTAAGACAACGATTCTTATGATTATTTGCATGGTTGAAAGACAACTCCTTAAGACTAATTTCTGTTTTTGTTTTTTTTTTAACGTGTGTTTTTGTTTGTTTGCTTGTTTTACCAAACTGTCAATAAAGACACGAGAATTAAGAATTCAAGACTTTGCTTTCCTGGATTCTGGGTTTTCCTTCCTATTCTAAAAATGTTTGAAATGGGCACCAAGTATTCAATCTGTGTACAGATCATTAAGATTTTGTGTTTAAGATCTGCCAGGTTATGGTGCAGTAACAAAGAACCCCCAGATCTCAATAACTGAAAACCACAAAGGTTTTTATTTCATGTTCTACACCACAGGTCCCTCTCAGGCTGGCAGGGAATTCTGCCCAGCACAGTCACTCAAGAACACAGGCTGATGGAGCAGCCAATCACCACTTCCTGAGGGAAAAGGAGAGCTCTGGAGAATCTTGCATCAGCAAGGAAATGGTCTGGCCTGGAAGCAAACCACACTAACAATGACCACGGAGGACCTGCTTAAGATTGCTCTGACCTTAGGTCCTTTCTCTGCTTCTCACTAACCATGTGGCTTGAACATGTCACTACAATTCTTGGAGGCTCAGATTCCTTATCTGAAAAATGAGAATAATACAAGTTAGTCATCGAATTGCCCTGAAGGATAAATGAGATAATAAATATATAGAACCACATACTAGAGGCTCAATATATGACAGTATTTGGGGTTTTTTTTTTTAACATGTTAAAGAAAAGACTTCCATGGAACCCAGTGGGCTCACAAGGATGTGTGCTTTTGCTCACTTGCACCACATTACACACAAAATTCTTGAAAATACATAATAAGCCACGATACATACATGTCTCAAGGCTCTCACTGCCACAAACTGTAGTTTCTGACAGTTTAATTTTGTATGTGGGAAAAGGTGACCTGCAAGTGACTGAAGAATTCACCCAGAGTTGTTCCATAATCAAGAAGGTCTAACACCCAACTTTGTGTCTCCTGACTTCCACTGTAATCTACCATCTCATTGCTATGCCCTTCCTTTCCCGCATGTGGGAGAGAAGGAAGAACAGTATACTATGCCCCAGGACAACATCTTTCACAGCAGGCTTTTAGACAAGAATCAGGTAAGTCCAAAGGTTATTGTCATTATTTATATGCAATGATCACTCTTCACAACTGTATTTTCCATGATAACTAAGAAAAATTAAAGAGATCAAAAAATGATTACAATTATAATTATGGCTCACATTTACTGAGAATTTACCCTGTGCCACTTCCTATTTTATGAACTTTTTAGGATTATCTCATTTAATCCTCACACTAACCCTAAAAGGTGGGTTACATTATTATCCCATTTCGCAGGTGAGAGAACTGAGACACCCTGAGGTGAAGTGTCTTGCCCAAGGTCTCCTGTACAGTAAGTGGCAGAGTTAGGATTCAGGCTCAGGATATTGTATTTTGGAGCCCATGTTCTCAAACTCCTCAGGATGGCTGTAATATACAGTTATTATTTTGAAATCTCACTTACCAGAAAAAGGAAATGATGGCTAATACAATTGCTCTATAGGTTAAAGGACTGTGCTAAGAACCAGAGGTTCATTCATATTGTTTTATTCTCATCCATGATTACACTCACCATCTCCCTAGCACCAGATAATTAAACAGCAGGAAAGTTCTTGAGCAGATAAAGAAAGATCAGAAGGATAGGGTAAGATTGGAACATAGAGAATATGATCAACTGATATTTACTGAATGAGTGAATGGGAAATTCATCATCACTAATTGAAGAAAACTCAAACCATTAGTAGTCAACTGCATTCCTTTTATAAATGAAATTCATTATTTCAACTGTGTCAGCCCTTTAACACAAGCTATGCATGCCAGATTCTGCATATTGAACCTCATTGTACCACCGATTTTTTTTTTAATAAACCAAGAAAGACAGTTTATGGAACAGAGTGTTTTAAGGAAGTGTCATAGGGTGGAGGAAAGAGAAGGAATTCCTGCCCATCTTCAGGGAGAGAAAAAAGTCCCCGTGGATGGAACAGGAGGGCTCCATCAGGCCTGAGAGGTACTTTTGCAATGTTATGGGACCAATAAATTAGAAAGGTAATTTAGTACCTATTATTTGATTTCTCACCTAAAGGAAATTGTAAAATTTCAAATCTGTGAATTTCAGGTAGGACCAAGTCATTTGTACTTCCCCAAGATGTCACAGCTTATGCTCTATCAAACAAAACAAATCTCTCTCCAGATGAAGACAACAGCGTTAAATGTAATTCTCTGTGTGTATTAAAATGAATAACCAATTAGCAATTATTCAGTCATGAACGAACAGAACTTACTCTGTTCCTCTTCCTGAATTCTCAGAAATACTTGGAATTTAATGAGATGTAATTTATGAGACAAAGCCCATTTTTTCTTTCACATGACAAAATGGACTGCAATGAACAATTTCTGTGATCACAGAGAATGGTCACTATTGCTGGTTGCGGGCTGCAGAGGTAACAGCAGCTGGCCAGGGTAGGTTAATACCACATACCGGGCCTTATCAGTCAACAGCCTTCAGAGCACACAATTCCACCTGCTGTTCTTGCTTCCTAGGCTGTGCTTGTTGAGAAAGACTCAGCCCAAGCACAAGTAGTGAATGGTTCATGGTACCCACCAGCAATGGGGATAGGAAACATGGGTGCTGAGAACTTGTGGGGGAGGCAGAGGTCAATCAAAATTCATAATCGAAACAGTTATGTAACAATCACCAAATCATCAGTTTGTTATCAATGACCTTCAAGTCAACTGGAATAGATGAGCTTCACTGAACCAACATAGGATTAAGGAAACCCAGAGGGGAACCCTATGGCTTTTTGACTGTCACGGAACGTTGATTCAAAAATGATGGAAGAATCTCTCCTGTTTGGTCCCTAAGCAGACTTGTGGCTCCCAAGAAGCCTTCCTCATATCTTCATGTTTTTCTGGGCTAGGTCATGGTGGAAATGACCTGGAAACGTAGATACCCAGCACCCACCACCATACACATATCTGTGTGCCTGTTACAGGACCTAAGTTGTTACTTCCCTCTAGGCAGGAACTATATCTAACTGTCAAATGGCTCTCTGTAGAGGCCATAGCTCGCCTGTGCCATAGATATACAAACATACTTTTGTCAAACCAGCAACATATATAGTCTTTAGCAGTATCATGATCTTGTCAGTAAATACCTAGACATACCAGCTCACACTTTCCACCAGCATAGTTTCTCCCTGTTCTGCAGAGTCACAGCTCAATGGAGGGGCGCATGGATGGCTGCCAAGGGAGGGAGAGGGAAAGAAGCCCAAAAGGGTGGGGCATCTATCCCACTCCACAGCCAGGGCTGCTGCACAATCTGTCTAATACATCACTTGAGGAGGAGTTTGATTCTTTAAAAAGTTTGGAAATCATTGTTCTAGAAGGTCTCCAGTTTGTCAGAAAAGTAAGATTCGTATTTAGTGTGCCTCAGCACAGAGAAGCAACTTTTTGTATAGAAATGTCCTGGCTGGGCATGGTGGCTCACACCTGTAATCCCAGCGCTTTGGGAGGTTGAGGCAGGTGGATCACCTGAGGTCAGGAGTTTGAGACCAGCCTGACCAACTGGTGAAACCGCATCTCTACTAAAACTACAAAAATTGGCCAGGCATGGTGGCATGCACCTGTAGTTCCAGCTACCCCTCAGGGAGGCTGAGACAGAATTGCTTGAACCCAGGAGGCAGAGGTTGTAGTGAGCTGAGATCACTCCACTGCACTCCAGCCTGGGCGACAGAGCAAGACTCCATCTAAAAGAAAGAAGAAAGAGAGAAAGAGAGAAAGAAAGAAAGAAAGAGAAGGAAGGGGAGGGAAGGAAGGAAGGAAGGAAGGAAATGTCCTGAGTTTCCAGAGTAAGGTATTTTTCTTTCTCAACACTGAATATTAATTCAACACTCCAGGAAGAACCAGCAACTCTGGGTGCCTCAACAGCCTGACAGGGCCCTTACTCTATTAACCAAAAAAAAAAAAAGCCATTAAGGGAAGGAGAAGAGAGATGAGCAAAACAAGAAGTAGAAAAAATGGTAGAAATACACCACCAAGGAAATGCTATCATGTTACCTTGCTCCGCGGGAATTTACTTAACCGTCTCCATAGGAATGGTCTGGCCCAGCTATTAAAAGGTTCACACAGAAAAAAGAAAAGTTGGGAGACAAAATTAGCTGAGTAGAGGCCGTGTCTGCTTTTGGAAGGGCTATGGTCAACTCACAGTCCTGCTGAATCTACAGAGAGCGAGAGAAACTAGACCCCAGGCTGAGTAGTCTGTAGTGAATTTTGTATGCAGCTCTCAGCAAAAGAGCACTCAGACACCCTGGCACCAAAGATATGAACAAGAAAACGCTGAGAACATATATCTGTTTATCCGTCTGTGATCCCAAAAGAACTCATTTAGTAAAAGGTCTTGGACTCCAAATGCATCAGTCTGTTTCCTTCCTGATGGTCCCTGCTACATATGTGGCCGCTTGGACATCTGAAAGGAAAGGGGCCTGTGCTATTCTGATGTTCATCCAGTAAACAACAAATTGGTGCTTAAAATGGGGAAGCGGAAAGCTCTTCTCAGAAGAATCCAGATTCCAGGATCTAAGGGGGTCATGTTGATCCTAGAAGCAGCCACTGTGTGAGGATCCTTCTGTCCATGAGGCCACCAAATCTATTCTGCTCCTGGGGACCAGACAAGGTAGGGAGTCTCACAAGCCACAATGGAGAATGGGATTGGAGTTGATGGTGAGTGGAGAAAGAAATCCCAGGCTTGGGCATCGGGGGCTCACAACTCTGTCTGCTTCCAGCTCCTGGACCAGAGCAGCCCTTCCATGCGAAAACTAATGCTTCAACTTCACACACCCGGAGGTGCCTCCTGCCTGCCTTTACCCAAGTCTTCCACCTTTCATCACCCCTAAACCTTTTGTACCGCTGTGCTCCTTTCACAGTGGGGCCTGGATAACCACTGCTTCTGAGGCCATAGTCCCAAAATACCATACACCAAAATGGGACTTCTTTGAAGACCCCCGGGAGAGTCTGTTTCAGTGACTTTTCCTCTAAACAGGGACTCCAGGGGAAGCTCCAATCTTGGTTTGGGGGGCATAGCTTCCATGCTGTGCCTCTGTGCTGTCTGCCGGAAGATTTTGAAGTGGAAAAGGACAGAGCTGTGTGGGTTGTGCACGGAGTGGTGTGGGTTCTGCTGGGTTGCTTTCTCTGATCCTCAAAGACCTTTTTCCATCCTACCTCCAATCTGACCCAGCCTAGGGCACTCTGAAGTCATGGACTGATCCTTTCTCTCCCACACATAAAGCAGCTTCTTTCATACTGATATTACCTAAGCAGCCTCTCACAATTAGGTTTGGAATGGAGGTTCAACAGCTTTGCTCTAGGGTGGCTTTGCTCTGGTATTTTCACTGTAATAGCTACAGAACCACTTAGAAACATTTCATAAACCCTGGAAATTTAAATTGGCTTTTCAGAGATCCATTAGCTCATGAAATCTTAGGTTGTGTCACTGTTGTGTGAGAACCCATAGAAACGGGTATGTAAAACAAGCCTCCAGCAACCACACGGTTCCTCACAGTGACTTCTCTATAGCCAGGGGCCAACAGATGTGACTAGCTAAAGTGACTGGCTAAAGGAGGGGGCGTTGTCATGGGAAACCAGGACATCTCACTTGCAGCATTTTCTTAACCCAGTGGGGAAAAATGTTCCAGTTCTTATTTTTCTGTTTGTCAACAAGATGCTCAGCTATCTGGAATTCATCTGTGAAGAGTCCCACAGGAATTTGCCAGTGACATCAGAGCAAGGGAACTCATTCTAAGTGATTAAAATGGAAAGTTGTGGCCGCAACTTTCTAATACCACCAATTCACAACAGATTTTCAGTCCTCCGTGGCTGAACCACCACTTAGCTTTTTAGGAATGAGAGACACAAGGCTCAGCCAGAGGAATTTGGATCATCTCACTACAATCGTGTGTGAAGGCAGAAGGCACAGACAAAAGAGAAGAGATGGGGCCGTCAAGGCAGGACCAGGTAAGCAGCAAAGAAATGAACTGTTCATCCCAATCAAACTTACCATGGAGAGACTGGATATACCTCTGTCCCAAAAGAACCCATTGAGCAGTCTTTGACTCCAAATGCATCAGTCTGTCTCATCTTGGTTGTCCCTGAAACATACACAGCCATTTGGACATCTGGAGGGAAGTGGGTCTGTGCTGTTCTCATGTTCGTCTGGTAAACAACAAACTGGTGCTTAAAATACATATACTGTGGCCGGGAGCGGTGGCTCACGCCTGTAATCTCAGCACTTTGGGAGGCCGAGGCGGGCGGATCAGGAGGTCAGGATATCGAGACCATCCTGGCTAACATGGTGAAACCCCGTCTCTACTAAAAATACAAAAAAAATTAGCTGGGCGTGGTGGTGGGCACCTGTAGTCCCAGCTACTCGGGAGGCTGAGGCAGGAGAATAGCGTGAACCCAGGAGGAGGAGCTTGCAGTGAGCCGACATCACACCACTGCACTCCAGCCTGGGCAACAGAGCAAGACTCCATCTCAAAAAAAAAAAAAAAAAATATATATATATATAGCATAACGTCGAGCTTTTGAGGTTGAGAGATCAGAACCCCCCCAAGCAAAGTATATACCTCTCACATCAGAGCCACAGGGCTCTTTGCTTCTTGGACAGCCTAATCCATCAACCAAAGTCATCTTCCCTTAAAACTGAATGGGACAGGACAGTAATCTAGAGGAAAAGTTCAGAAGAAATTTCACTTTTTACTCTAAAACCCATGTTAGAGCACTCTCAGCCTGAATTCCTTGAAAACATGTCCTGAGACAAGGATTAAGGGCTAATGCTTTAGGAAGTACAGTGCCAGGGCATTGCACCTGAGGAAAAACGAAAGCAAGTCAGGGAAGGATGGAGAGTAAATGCTGTCCACTGCTCCTCAACAAGTTTCAAGAGATGCATTCAATCCCCAACTTGTGTACCTTCTTGACCACACAAGACATCTCTAGCCAAGCTATATAGAGAAAAAATGTCCATCAAAAAGAAGAATGGACAGGGAATTTGTTTACCTAACTTCATTCTCATTGGTAGAATGTGACCCACAGTCACACTTTGAATTTCAGAGTTAAATTAAAAGACCTATTGCCCCCAGGGGAGCCAGATGGCACATCTTGTGGCATGATGCTCATTCACGTCCAGCAGTGCCGCAGGGAGGAGGCAGAAAGACTCTGGGCCTCAGCCCCACATCAGAGCCTTGCCAGAGCCAGTGTCACTGCAGCAACTGAGATGGAGCAAGCCCTGAGTCTGGAACACAGGTGAGGCCAAGAGAATGAGGGCACCTGAGATGTGTCAGGTGAAATGACATGATACTTAATTAAAGGAAATTGTTTTGGCCAGGCACAGTGGCTGATGCCTGTAATCCCAGCACTTTGGGAGGCTGAGGTGGGCCGATCACTTGAGGCCAGGAGTTTGAGACCAGCCTGGCCAACATGGAGAAACCCCATCTCTACTAAAAATACAAAAATTACCTGGGTGTGGTGGTGCATGCTTGTAATCCCAGCTACTCGGGAGGTTGAGGCAGGAGAATCACTTGAACCTGGGAGGCAGAGGTTGCAGTGAGCCAAGATTGTGCCACTGCACTCTAGTCTGGGTGACAGAGTGAGACTCTGTCTGAAAAAAAAAAATTGTTTCTCCTCATGCCTAGTTTTCAACATAGCTGTCCTCACTTCTGAATTCATCACTGGAATAGGCAAAAATCTAAAGTTTAGGAAGCCTGAAATGAAGCAAGGTCTCCCTGCCCCTCTGCCTCTAAGTGACCTTCTGGAATGGCAACGACTCCCATTGCCTCGTTGCACCTGCTCCCTGAGACAAGCTTTCTGTTCTCTGTCTACAGACACAGTAGTGACTGGGTAAAATCAGGGTTGGCCCATTGGGCCAGTGGGGGACCCCAATCTAGATTTTGGTTTGATGATGAAGACAGAAAGAGCTATGCATCCCCTTTTCCATATGCTGAGGCAGTATATATAGCATAGGTTGAGAGTTTGAGGTTGGGCTTTGGAGTCAGACAGAGTAATGTCGTAACTCGGTCCGCCACTTACCAGTTACGTAACCTTCCTCTCTGTTTCTTCATATGTAAAATAGGCATTAAACTAGTACCTCCTCACAGAGCTCTTGTGAGAATAAAATGAGACAATCCCAGTAAAGTGCCAAAACAGTGCCTGGTACCTAGAAGGCAGAAAATCTTAGCTATCATTATTAATAGAAATTCTCTTTCCCATTATTATACTTCATTTTTTGTCGTAGCTGCCAAAAAGTTGGGAGGTAAAGTGCAATTGCATTAGCCCTCATCATTCACAAATTCATTTATTCTCCTGATTTCCTGTACCGTTTTATTTTCATTATCATGTGTGTGTCCTTTTATCTTGTTTCCCTTCATGCTTTCCTCCAGCCCCATGTCATTCCCATTTTTCTGGATAAAGGAACTGGCTGCTAATCTGTGCCCTGAACCCAACACTCCTTGTAGGGTAGGTGCCTGGTGAGCAGGCCCCTCACCACAGAGCCAGATTCCTGGAGGGCTGGGAGCTGACCCTTGCTTTGTGTGTGTCTAAAGAGGGCTACACCTCCATTAAAAGGCAAGCACAGCCAGGCAGAATCCAGCTGTCACTGCCTGGAGCACTGAGAGCAGCGGAGGACTGAGGAGGAGAGGGAATAAGAGTCTTTGACAATAGATAAACCACTCATCAGACCACCAAAACTGCCAAAGGCCAGCTCCTCACCTCATTGCTGTCCTAAGCCATTTAGTAACAGACAACACTGTTCTGGAGATGAAGGAGGCACCCTGCCCTACGCTCTCCTCCCCAAAACGGTGCATTCTGTTTCCTGCAGCAGTGAGTCTTTCATGTAATGGAGAGTTTATTAGTTGAGATTTAAAACTCAAAGCCACAGGATACAGATTGAATTGCAGTCTCCCCAAGGATCCTAAAGCTACAGACTCCCGAGTAACCTCCTTGTATTTCCAAAGGTCATACTCGCCTGTGTGATTCCCTTACAACTACCAAAGGGCACCCACAGCTGGCAGCCTCCCAGTGCGGCCTTGCACACTGTAAAGAGAGATTATATAACTGCCAGTGACAGGGGATAGGGAAGAGGAGGGGAGCTCGCATCTGTGGATGATGCCTCTTACCATGCTCCATGCTCACCGCAGCTCTGCATCCTTGCCTGCCAGGAAAGTAAGGTAGGCTTTGCCTGGCTGAAAGAAAATGTGCAGCAGGTACCCCTGCCATCTAGGGTAGAAGAGAGCCTCCTACTTCTTAGGTGCTGAGGATAAGCTTCTCCTGTGGGCACCCTCATGTTCCTTTGCCCCCAGGGCCTTTACGGCCATCCCCATTGTCTTGGTTCATCTTCTGCTACTATAACAGAATGCTACCAACTGGGCAAATTATAATGAACAGAAATTTATTTGGCTCATGGTTCTAGGGGCTGGAAAGTCCAAGACCGAGGGGATGGCATCTAGTGAGGCCTTCTTGCTGGGTCATAACATGGTGGAAGATATCATACGGCAAGAGAGACAAAAGAGAGGGCCAAACCTGCTTTTATAGCAAACCTACTCCCACAATAGCAACATTCATCCATTAAAGGTCCCACCTGTCAACACTGTTGTGTTGGGGATTAAGTTTCCAACACATGAACTTTGGGGGACACATTCAAACCATAGCACCCATCTTCTCACAGCTCAGGCCACTGGGTGCAGACTGAGGATGTGTAATGAGGCCTGAAAAGGGGGAGGACCCATCACAAGCCACCAGTAGCCCTCTTTATCTCTCAGGAATCCCAGGTGAACCAGGAGAAATGGGCTGAAATAGCCAGTCTTATAGTCCTGAGAAATCATGTAATCCAAACCAAAACAAGCCAAGAAAACTCAGATACTGTCTGCTATGGGTAACACCAGAATAGTGCCTTCTCATTCATTTAGGCTCCAGCTAAACCCAACAAAATAAGCACAGCCATTCAAATTTCACAACCTCCGACTGTCAAAGTAGAATGTTAATTTTATATAAATCAGAAATTTTATTATGTTATTATTTAATTTTAAATAATAGCAAATTTAGTTACATAAAAATATTTAAATGAAAGTATTTAGCTTTATATAAATCAGAAATTAATTTTAATTTCTGAATGTGAGCCCCCATTTTGCTGATGGTAGTGAATTTCATCTTGCCAAGTTTAAATAAATGTCCAAGCACACTGTGTCTTCCCCATTACCACTGTAGTCCTCTCTTAGCTCCACCCTGCCCTTTCAGGAGGCATAAGGACCTTTGGATATTCTCTTTGCATTAAGATGGGGTATCAGGATTCCATGAGGCTAATGTCAGAGCCCTCTGGCTGTTGTCCAGTCATATGTGACTTCTCCACCTCTGTGGGGCCAGGCTGCCTGTGAAGAGCTCTAAGAAGTATGTGGTCTCCTTGGGCTGCACCATGGGCAGGGAAGTGCGAGTTACTATGCTCAAGAATCACCCAGACCTCTCTGGGTCTCTATCATCATCCCCCCAACCAGGGGCTTGGCTCTGACAGTGTGATCCTTTCTCTAAAACACTCCTGACATCAAATTCAATTTATCTCCTCCACTAACTCAAAAAGCAAAACCAAGGAAATGCCTCCAAAGCCAGGAAAAAGATTTGTATTTGGCAAGAAGGCTGTCCTTACATAATTATTCATTCTTTTTAATTCTATTGTTTATGAAATCAACCTTATCCTCCTTCAGGCATTTTGACTGCTGGAACTCAGATAATAATAAATAATAGTAACAATTTTTTTTTTAAACAATAGCTTTTCTCTTCTTGGCAAGGAACTGCCAGCTTCACCGACCATGGTCTAATCCAAGGAGCTACAGAATCCACATGACCCTTTTATGGAGCCTCCCTGATTTCAGGCTCCTGCCCTGGATACAGAGCCAGAAAGAGCAAAGAAAGGAAATTCTGTGCTTTTCAAATAAGTCAACCATCAGAGCCCAAAGGAAGTAAAAATAACTCAAGCTAGTGTCATGCAAGCACTTGTCCAACAAAAATAGAAGTGGCTCTGGCCATGAAAGGCTTTGTCTATACCACAATTGTCCCAAAGGGAAACACCAGTTAATAATGGTACCCTTCAAACGGCCATTTCTTGGTTATGTTCCCTTATTTCTGTGTTAGTTCCCTCTAACAGAAAAGTAAAGGAAAGAAAATTGAGAGGGAAGACTAGAGAAGGAGTGAGTAAGGATCAGCCCATAAGATATGGCAGCCCATAAGATAGAGATTTTTTAAAACAACACAGAAATTATTTGTTTGAGACACACATGCATAAATACTGAATATTAAATTTAATTTTAACTTTTTCTATATTAACCAAATTACAATTTTTAACTGTATACTACTGTAGTCTACATTTAAATTTCCTTACTTGTGCTAATAATATTCTTTAGAGTCCAATTTTCCTCCAGTATCCAAAATCCAATCATCGATTACACATCGACTGCAGTTAGTTGAATGTCTTGTTAGTTTCTTTGAATCTGGGATAGTTCCCAGACTTTTTGTCTTTTATGACACTGACTGTTTGAAGAATCCAGGCCAGTTGCTTTGCAGAATGTCCTTCAATTTGGGTTGATTTGGTTGTTTATTCTTGATTAGATTCAAATTCAATATTTTTGGCAGGAATTCTGTGCAGGTGGTGTTGTGTCCTCATATGTCACATCAGAGGCCATAATGATGATTTGTCTATTATTGATGTTAAGTTTGATCACTTAGTTATAGCAGTATCTGCCAAATTTCTCCACCATAAAAGTTCCCTTTTCCCTTTGTAATTAGTAAGTAATCTATGGGATGATACTTTGAGACTGTGAACATCCTCTTCCCCAACAACATTTCAGCCAATGGTTTTAGAAACCATTAATAATTCTTGCCTGAATTATTACTATGTAATAATTAAAATAATATAAAAATTAGTAAAAATAATTGTAATAATATTACAATAATAATTATTTCAACCACCATAGTGGTTGAAAATGGTGCTTTTGTAATTCTATCATTTGTATTTATTAATTGGCATTCTTCTACAAAGAAAGGCTTTCCCTTCTCCCCTCCCCTTTTATTTAGTATAAATATAGATGGATAGGTTCTTTTTTAATGCAATGAGTTATTACTCATAACTGTTATTACTAATTTTGATTCTCAGGTTGTCCGAAATTTGTCCAGGGGAGCCCCTTGAAGCAAATCCTGTGTCATTTTGACACACCTTCAGTTTTAAACACCTTATGGTGGTATTTAAAATGAAAGAAAGAAATCAAGGTTGAAATCCTGAAGAAGGAAGAAGAGCCACAAAGGACAAGACAAGAGAAAGATACTTCTGATGACAATGAAACTCTTTTTAACTAAAACAGGACTCTTCTCTTCAGCCAGAGCTCTCTGTTGTCCACCGCTGGGACTTAGATATATTCAGGAGCCACAGGGACAGGCCTGACAACAGGAAACAGACATGGAAAGTCTCCTGGGAAGAACTCAAGATTTTTCACCTGATGGACTTTAAAGTATTAAGGCATGCCTGGCAAATAGTCTATTTTCAGAAGGGTGAAGGAAGGTAGGACTCATCCTAAGGAAAGAGACAGTTGAGCACAATGGATTGGTCCTTGGTTGTTAAAGGAGAATAGAAGTTATTAAAAATGAAAGTATGGGGGATACTACAGGAATCCACCTCCAGCCAGCCCTGTAGGTGAAAGAGAGGTAACTGAGAGGAATGGGAACTCTAGCTCATGGAGGTTCAAGCAACACTGCTTTGGAACCCTTCTAGCAGAAGGCAACACACCGGGGAGACAGCTGCACTTCCCCTTGGCAACACAGCTTGTTATGGAATGAATGTTTGTGTCCCTAAAATTCATACACTGAAATCCTAATCCCCAATGTGATGGTATTAGGAGGTGGGGGTCTTTGGGTGGTAAATAGGTCATGTGGGTGGAGCCATCACGAATGGGATTAATGCCCTTATAAAAGGGATCCAGAGAGTTGTCCCTCTCGTCCTCGCTCTCGCTCTTGCTCTCCTCCTCCCATGCGAAGACCCAAAGAGAAGTGAGCAGCCTGCAACCTGGGAGAGGGCCTGGCCTTGCCAGAACCTGGCCATGCTGCACCCTGACCTCAGACTTCTAGACCTCCGAGCTGCGAGAAATACACTTCTGTTGTTTATAAACCATCTAGTCTATGGTAATTAGTTATAGCAGCCCTAATGAGCTAAGACACAACCCCATACAGCTTTGGTTTCCAGGGAAGCCACAGCAGAATCTACTTTGGCTGGCAGATCACTTGCACCTGGTGGAACAGTGCAGACACTACCAGAGAGGGCTTCTTTATGAGAACCTTGGGACTGACCCACAGAAATATGTGAAATGGAAAAGAAGATGAACTATTTAGATAACTCTACATGAACAGCCTAGGCCGATTAATTTAGGCTACAAAATAAACAGTCCTTTGCCTGGGAAGTAGACATGGAAGTTATAATGATCCCTGAAACAAAGGCTCAGCGGGGTCCTCCTGTGTCTCAAGGCCAACTAGCTAGTAAGTAGTACTCACAGGACCTGAACTCCTAGTCCAACATCCCCTCCACCTAGCAGAAAGGAAATGAAGGCAGATGTGGAATTCCAGAAGGATGGAAAGAGAAGTCAACATCGCCACAGTAACAAAAGTGTGGATGAGAATGATGTAGAAAGAGTCAGAATGGTCTGCATACGAGAGCCAAGAAGGTCACCTCAGGAACCCCCAGACTGAGGAAGAGATTCCATGGAAGCCAAAGGTACCCCAGGGCAGCATCGTTAAGGGACAGGAGAGATCAGGAACATGCCCTACTGGCTCTGCCTCAGATGACCAACAAACATGGTCCATAGTCAAATGGAATGGGGAGAATAAAGGAAAAACTGCACCTCAACGAAAGCAGAAATGATCACAGGCAGAATTACAGGGGGGAGAGAAGGCAAGAAGCAGGAACAATGAAACAAAAGTCGATGTCAGGCCTTTGTTGGACAATACCCACTATTCATAAGTATTTGTGATAGACGAAGATGCCCTCAGGGAAACACTTCAACAAAAGCACAAGATCAAACCTTGATGGGAATGGCTGCCAGTCCCTAATACAAACCTTTGCTTATTTATTTTAAATCTCTGAGCATCACTTACAGGAAAAATAAACTTTCCTTCCAAAACTAAGTTTGCTTATATGCATTGTCTATTGCCTCCCCCTAGTGATTGGATATGTGAAATGCCATAAGAATCTATTGGCAGAGCTGGAGAAATTAAGTGACCGCGATGATGGTGATGACAATGACGATGATGATGATGATGATGCCTTTTTATACTTGAACAGTATTGCATGCTCCTCAAAGTGCTTTCACACAGGTAATTTCATGTATCTGGATAACTACTTTGTAAAATAGACAATATGGATTCCACTTCCAAATCATCTCACACTGACATTGCTTTGGAGCCTATTAATCAAAATCCGAGACAGAAAACTACCTAGGGATTTGGAGTCAGACCTGCATTTGTAGCCTGGTGCCACCATGCACCCCTTTGTGATTTCGAGCCAGTGGCTTAAACCATGAGCCTCCATTTCCATATGTGTAAAATGGGTTGAGACTGCATATATCATAGAGATACAATAACCACTATATGAATCATTCAGTACTGGCTTGAGCACTGTGCCTGGTGTGAGGTTAGACCTTTTAAAATGTCATGGTGGTGGTTGTTGTTGCTGCTGCTGCTGCTGCTGCTTGTTAATGGCATCTTTTAGGAGTGGCCTTTCACTTCCTCAGGATCACATTTATGATTTCTGAGCCTGCTGGGAGACAATTCTTCCTTGTATCTAACTGAAAAACATGTACTTTACTTAAATCTACTTTCAACCAGATGCAGGAGCTTGTGCCTGTAATCCCAGTGCTTTGGGAGGCTGAGGCAGGAGGATCGCTTAAGGCCAGGAGTTCAAGTCTGCAGTGAACCATGATCACACCACTGCACTACAGCCTGGGTGACAGAGCAAGACCCTGTCTCAGAAAAAAAAAAAAAAATCTACTTCTCTTTCTCAATTTTCCTTATTTTCCAGTTATTTTTCCCTCCTTGGCCTGGCTTATGACCTGTCTTAGGGTTCATTTCTAAAGCAGAAGAACCTTGGCCTGACAAGAAGTGCAAAATTGCAGGATGTCCTTTCCAGATGCTCCTTCAGATGCTATAAAGTCTGCCTGTCCAGCCTAGGAACCCTGGGAGCTAAGTGCAATCAGAAGAGCACATTAGACCAGGCGTTGCTCAGAACAATTCTCTTCCTCAAAGACTTTATCCCTGGTGGTTAAAGAGGAACTAGTGGTCATAAGAAAGTGTGGAAAAATCAGATAGGGAGCTTTTTAAGACTCTAAATCTGGCTTATTATCAGTGAGCAAGCTTATGAAGCACACATGCACCTGAGTGCATGCGCACACACACACACAGAGGTTCACAGCAATTATGGGCTTATGAGATCTGCTTGGGGATAGCGAAAAGTAATTCCTGAAGTCAGCTACCAAAAATAGCTTCAGCACCTGGGCTTAGCAGATGTCAGGATGAAAAGCAAACAGCTTATTCTTGAGCAAACACTTTTGACACAACCACAAGTCACCCAGGCAGCCCTCATCGCAGGTGCTGGCCTGTCTCCACTTCACGGAGGAGTCAAGAGTCTGCCACATCCCATTAGGCCTTATGAAATAATAAGTAGGAGAGAAAGTAAAATGGCATTCAGGAACTACAGAAACTTCTTTATCCTGATGCTTCCTTCCTACTGCTGAAGAAAACACCATCCTTGCCACCTCCAAGTGGCAGAAGTCTATAATTCTTTTTCCTGCATACTAGGAAGGTCTTTCTCAATAGTCATGCCCTGGATGTGAGATACAAGCCCGTGCATGCCTCTCTGCAATGAGCTTGGAGAACTCATACTCCAGTCCCTAAAGTGCACACAGCAGACTCCATCCAAGTCTCAGTTTCTTCAAAGCTTCCAGCCTTCCCTGTGAGCCCACACCAAGGGTGGACAAAACTGTAACCAGGGACCTGCCATGCTGACCCCACCTCAGGAGCCAGGGACACTTGGGAATCAGAGGCCTAATTCACTGTGCTTAGCATCGTATTTGCAACACCATATTTGCGCTCAACAATGTCTGATTGAAGGATTCTATTCATGCACATTGAAAAAAATGATGTCTCCAAGCCTTAGGTGATGGTGGGTGAAGTGTACAGGACCAAGAAGATACAGCTCTTGCTCTGGGAGATGAACATTCATTGAGTACTGTCTACGTGCCAGGCAGCGTAAGATGCTTGACCCACATTTATCCTATAGTCCTCACAATGATCTATGAGAAGGTGTTAGAATCCTTGCTGGACAGGTACAAAGATTGGGGCTGTAAAAGTTTAGGTCACTTGCTGATGGCTACACAGCTTGAGGAACAGAACAAGAATTTGGAACCAAAGGCTGTCTACTTAAAGGTGGTGTGATTACAATGCTGACATCCTAAGAAGCAGCAAATGTTACTGTGAGTGGGAACTGTCACCTGAAAAGATGGCTCACCTGGCTGGGACAAGCTTAGCTAAGGCAGCATTTAATAGGCAAGCTGTGCACCTCCTCAGCCCAGTCTGGACACCCAAATCTTGACTGCAGTTGTCAGTTGAGGGCTACCTTATTCAAGAACTGAAGAGGGTTCTTTAACTTTATGAAGCCAGCACAAAGAACCAGATAAGAATGACCACATTCACTCTAGGGAATGAGGTTAAGAGCATAGAGGTTCTAGTGTCACATTACCTGGGTGACGCCTTGATTAAGCCACTTAGTAGCTGTATGATCTTGGGCAAGTCAATGAATCTCTCTGGGTCTCAGTTTTCTCATCTGTACAATGGGATAATAATGGAATCTACTTCATTTAGTGGAAGGTTTAATGAGATGATATCCTGAAAGTACTTAGCACAGCAGCTGAAACATTGCAATTATTCAATTCATGCTCACCACTGTTATTACTATATTACTATCATTACAGTTATCAATCATAATTATATATAATAAAAGATAAATAATCTGTACTGGGGTGGACTCACATTAATTTCCAAATTCTCCTTGCTGGAATTGAACAACTTTAGCCAGATATGGCTAAAGGAAATGTCTTTCTTTTCTTTGGTTTTGCATTTTCTGCAGATTCTGTTCCATGCAACGTGTGCCCTTTCCCCATTTGTCTTCATCCTGGGGCCAGGAGGGAGGGAGAGCTTCCAGACTGGTCATCAGACACCAGCGTGGTCAACAGAGCATTCACAGGGACTGTGATAGAAGTCTGGTGGTAGTAGTTCTGGGGCCTAAGCAAAAGAGCTATCAACTGCCCTGTTCATCAATGCCTTGCCCCCTGACTTGTTCCTTTCCTTGAACCAGGGTCCATACCCTAAATGCAAGGAATAACTAATATCTGCTCCAAGTCCACATATTTCTATAAAAAGTTTCCATTTTGAAGGGAAAGGCACTTTCTTGCTTTACCACCACTTGTTGGCATATACACATAAGATACAGCAGTGTATCATCAGGGTTCCCCAGAGAAATAGAACCAATAGAGTAGACAGATTCTATTATAAGAGATTTATTATAAGGAATTGGCTCATGCAATTACAGAAGCTGGTTAAGTCCCAAGGTCTGCAGGGATAGTCGGCAAGCTGGAGACCCAGGAAGAGCCAATGTTTCTGTTCAAGTCTTGCAGGCAGGAAAAAGCAACTATCCTAGTTTGAAGGAAATCAGGCAGGAGGGTCTGACTTCCTTCAGAAAGACTCAGGGGAGGGTCAGAGTATTTGTTCTATTCAGGCCTTCAGCTGATTGAATGAGGCCCATCGACACTAGGGAAGGCAATCTGCTTTACTCAGTCTACAGATTTCAATGTTAATCTCATCCCAAAGTACCCTCACAGAAACACCCAGAATAATGTCTGACCAAATATCTGGGCACCAGGTTGACACATGAAATTAACCATGACGGCCAGGCGCAGTGGCTTACGCCTGTAATCCCAGCACTTTGGGAGGCCGAGGCGAGTGGATCACGAGGTCAGGAGATCTAGACCATCCTCGCCAACATGGTGAAACCCCGTCTCCACTAAAAGTACAAAAAATTAACCGGGCGTGGTGGTGGGCGCCTGTAGTCCCAGGTACTCGGGAGGCCGAGGCAGGAGAATGGTGTGAACCTCGAAGGTGGAGCTTGCAGTGCATGGAGATAGCACCATTGCACTCCAGCCTGGGCAACCAAGCAAGACTCCATCTCAAAAAAAAAAAAAAAGTAGCCATCACATGCAGTGTGAGGTTTTCCTCCCTGCATTGCAGCCATGTCTCCCGCTGGGCCCTCCATTCTCAGCCTGTGATTTAGCGATGATGAAGTGTTTATCCATCCTCGGCCTGTGATTTAGTGTTTATACTCTGCTCTTGCCAGCAGCAAGTAAACTTCCAGACTGAGTATGAGCTGAAAAACACCTCCTGTAATACAGAGAAAAAAAATCACCAAATAAAATTTCCTGCATGTCAGTGTCCTGCGGCTCAACACAGTGAGAAGGAAATAGCCACATTTTGGTAGCCAGGCCTGACTCGAATCCTAGTCCTACCTCTTCTGGGTTTGTGCATCTTGGAAATGTTGCTTAATCTATTCAATCCTTGGTTTCCTCATTCTTAAAATGAGCATAATAATAGCCCACTCTTGCAGGGAAATCGAGAGGATGAAAGTAACGTGTAAAATACTGGACCCTCTTAGGCATGTCATTAAGTGGGAGCTCACTGTTCCCGTGGAAGCTGGTACATGGCCCCCGGTTGCCATAGTTTGAGTGTGGTTTCTGCCCTACCATTTCGTCCTGCCTAATCATGCAGGATCCTCCACTGCCTTGAGGCTAATGGCCCTCATACTGTGCCTCTTATGATATTCTTGCTGTTGGGCTTCATTAATTGTTGCAGAAATCTGTTAGGTACAACCCTCTTGAGACTCCTACTGCGCCCCAGAATAGCTTACAATTCTTCACATTACAAATGAGCATCCTCAGCACTTCTTTTCTCGCCCCAAGCCTCCTGGGACATGTTTAAAACAATAATCAAAGCAGCATAACCCGTTGACACAAGCCTTGAATAAAAGCGGGCTGTCCCTAATCCCATTCCTTTTGAGCTCATTAAATGACCTGCAGTCCCACTTTAAATGAAATCTTTGTTTCCAAGGAAGAGAGAGGAAGTGTTTAGCATCCTAAAGTCACTGCTACCAACCTACCTCTTCCTCTTCATTCCTCCTGAGTTGCCCCTTCCTGCTCACTGTCACCCTCCTTTCTCAACAGTCTCCTCACTTTCCTGCTATCCTGCCCCAAAGTCGGTGATGATGATGATGGTAACTGAAAACATAGCCTGAACACTTACTCTGTGCCAGGCACCAATATGAGCAATTTACACACACTAAGTCATTTACTTCCCACAACAAACCTACGAAGCGCACATTACTGTTATCCTTGTTTTTCAGATGAGGTGACAAAGGCACCAACATGTTTGAAGAGCTTGCCCAAGATCACAGGACTAGTGAATGCCCAAATCCACCACACATTAAGGATCTTCCAGCCATCCTTGAGCCCCTCTTCTCTTTCACTCTTACCCTCACCCCTACCAGATCCTATCTCTTCTGCCTCCTAAGTAACTCCTGAACCCATCCCTTTATCTCTCCTGAGATGGTCCTGCTTTTTGTAGTTTGGGCTCTCATCACCTCTTCCCTGGATTCTCACTGCTAAAATCTCTTCATTGTTCTCACTGCCACTAATGACTCCTCTCCCAAATGACTCCTCCCCCACATCACCCTCCACATAACCACATTCGGTCAGCCATTAACTTGTTCACTAAGCATTACTAATAAGTTTCACAAAGCATTAGTAAGCAGCTAACATTGCCAGGCATAGTAGTAGATTTGGGGTCACCAAAGTGGATAACATAGTCATCCCTGACTCCAGGGAACTCACAGTATCAGGAAAGTCAGACAGGCAAAAATAACAAATACTCAATGGTAATTGAACGTAGACCTATGCAACATGTGAGATGGGAACTCAGAGGAAGGACTACCAGATTCTGCCCAGTTTGATGTAGTAGGACTTATTTTGCCTACAGTTCACTAGAGCAATTTAAACAAAATCAATGGTATTTGGTCTTAGGTTTTTATTTTGTTTTTGTTGTTGTTGTTGTTCTGTTTGTTTGTTTTGTTTTGTTCTGTTTTTACATACCCAGAAGTCTGGAGACAAGAGGTTAAAGGGGTGGGTGAGAGTTTCATTGATTTTAGGGCCAATTCTCCTGCAATTCTTTTGGCCTTTCTTCTTGGTCACAAGATGGCTGCTGCATCACCAACCATCATGTCTATGTTCAAGGCAAGAAAAGGAGAAAAGGCAAAAGGGCTGGATCAGCTCATGTGTTCTTCTTTTTAAAAAAAAAAAAAATCAAGAGAACTTTTGCTTTTCCAGAAGCCTCCCCTGCAGACATTTATTTAGGGGTCACAGCCCAGATCTAGTTTACATGGCCACTTTTAGCTGCAAGGGAAGTTGGAAAAGTGAATATTTGGTTTTCAGCCCCTCTAGTAGAGAGGCAGTAAGGGAGAAGGAGGTTTGATGTGACATTTAGATAGCCAGACCACACATGGGCAGGAAAGTTTCAAAGCAGAGGTGATGCTTAAGCCAAATCTTGATTTCTAATTCATAACCTGTATTAGTTCGGGTTCATGCTGCTGATAAAGACATACCTGAAACTGGGAACAAAAAAAGGTATAATTGGACTTACAGTTCCACATAGCTGGGGAGGCCTCAGAATCATGGCAGGAGGTGAAAGGCACTCCTTACATGGCAGCAGAAAGAGAAAATGAGCAAGAAGCAAAAGTGGAAACCCCTGATAAACCCATCAGATTTCATGAGGCTTGTTCACTATCATGAGAATAGCACAGGAAAGACCGGCCCCCATGATTTAATTACCTCCCCCTGGATCCCTCCCACAACACGTGGGAATTCTGGGAGATACAATTCAAGTTGAGATTGGGTGGGGACACAACCAAACCATATCGTAACCCATAAATGAGTGCCATGATCAGTGTGCTAGTTCTCATTCAGAAATGCTTTGACAGTGAATTCTATGTATAGAATTTTCATATTATCATTACCACATACCTGTTCAACAATAGGAAGGCAGAACTATTTGGACAAAGATGGAAACACACGTAATGTTATTCCATTGTCCTCTCCTGTACCTCCTGCTCCATCCCCTGCTCCCTCTCTGCTCCCCAGCAGCCTGCATTCCCTTCTTTGCCTGTACTGCTTCAGGCCTTGGCTTAGACATTGTGTCCTTCTAGGAGCCCTCCCTAGCCTAGGCTCAGTGCCCCTCCTGCTTAGTTTTCTGTCTTTGTCATCCCCACGGCTGCCCCGAGCTTTATGGAAGCACCGCTATGTCTCTATTGTTATTTGCTGTGGTTCTAGCCCCAGAACTTCTGCTTGGTTCCTGGAAGATGTACAATAAAAACTTGTTGAATGAACAAAAATCACAAATCCTCCATAGATATACAGTAGCATCCCCATATTTTTAGGCAAGTGCCTTTCTTCCTAGCCAAAAAGCAACCAAGAAAGCAAACAAACAAAAACCACCCTAGAAGTGAAGCCGAGAAGGAACTGGCTTAATTCAGATAGGGCTCAATATCAATCAAGGTGCTACTTTCTATTGACATCTGTACATAATCTCAAAATTGGAACCCAAATTAGAAAGAATAAGAAAGACAAACCAACAATCAGGAGATGGTGCTCAAAGGACCTAAACTGGCTTTCTGGTAACAAGAGCCAGCTCCCTGCTACAGACACGCCTCAGAACACAGGCTGGCCCTTGGCATGTGCTCACAGGGAGGGAGGGAGACGAACACTTGCTGAGGGCCCAACACACACCAGGCCCTCCACAGGCCATCCCATTTTTCTCACAACCCTCTAAGGTAGAATGGGTATGCTGTTTGTAGGAACATGCAACAAGGCTATAATATGATGTGTTAACTAATAAGCCCCAGTGGCTAAACACAATAGAAGATCATTTCTCACCCATGCAAAGTGTGCTGTGGGCCCTGCCCTGCACAGCTTTCCTCCAGGCAGTGACTCTGGGACCTAAGCTCCCTGGTGTGACTCCACCAACTTCGAGTCCTTCATTTCCATCCTTAATGATCTCTCACCTGCAACTCCCTTGAGAGCAAGAACATGCTATTCCAACTAGTCGTTTACTTCTTCCTCAATTCGTAGGTATCTAATGGTTTCTTTGCCTTTTGTCTGATGAGGTCTCTTCCTCCTCCAGATGGCCCAACTGGATAGATGCCAAGACAATGCCACTGGCTTTCTATCTAACATGACTTATGTCTGGTCCATGGCAGACATCTACATACCCTTTGTTCTGAAAAATTTGGGAAATGCAGGCCATCCAGCATAGCCACCACTCCCTTATTTTGCCGTCAAACAAAGTAGCCATTTCTTGACCTTTGTATTTTCCGGGATGGAGTCAGACCCGTCTACTCTGTTTTCCAGATGCAGAGGATGCATAACAAACTGCCAAGTTGGATTCGTGGAAGGCCCTCCCTCTTTAGATGAAGGGTTCCCCCATTCCTGACCCTTGACGGAGGTGGGACTCACAGTACAATAACAGCAACAGCAATCTCTGAAAAATTCCCTTCTCTCCTAATTTCTAACTCCCATTTATGTGATCATAGGTGCAGGAATTAGGAGTAGCAACACCATTTCCCCATCTTCCATTTTCAGAGTACTGCATGTTTCAGAATCACACCCCACTTTGCAATTTCGTCTCTATACATGTGAGCTTCCACTTTGATATATTAATATACAGATTTGGAGCCCTTTGCAAAGCATGTGTGAGGGACAAGAGGGTAAAAGAATTTAATATATTGACAAAAGTCATGTATATAATGAATCACAGAAAAAGAAATATATATTATTTTTAAAATTTTTTAGAGCTGTCAAGGGGCTAACACCTCCATGAGGGCAAATGACAGAAACAATGGAATTTAGCAGCTAAGAAATCTGGAATGGTGACAGAGTGTATCAGAGGGTAGAATACTGGAGAACAATAGCAAGGTTCAAGCTGTGGTCTTAAGCATGAAAGAGAAGAAGGTCTTTCGAGTTGCAATAGTCTGAATAATGGCTCCCCAAGAGATAGCCACATCCTAATCCCCAGAACCTGTGAATGTGTTATGTTACAAGGCAAGGGGAAATGTGATTAAGGACTTTGAGAAGGGACAATTAGCCTGGATTACCCAATAGGCCCTAAATATAATCACAAGGGTCCTCTTAAGAGGGAGGCAAGAAGCCTTTTATGTTTAATGCAATAGGTCAAGATCATGTTTATGAGTCAACCTGACTGGGCTATGGAGTACCCAGTTAACCCATTTGGTTAAACATTATTCTGGGTGTGTCTGTGAGGCTGTTTCTAGATGAGATTAACATAAGAATCTGTAGACTGAGTAAAGCAGATTGCCCTCCCCAGTGCGAGCTGGCCTCACCCAATCCATTGAAGGTCTGAATAGATCAAAAGTCTCAGTAATGGAGAATTCACTCTGCCTGTCTTCAAGCTGGGACATCGACTTTCTCCTGCTTTCAGGCTCATACTCTGGCTGAAAATTATACCATCAGCTCTCCTGGTTCTCAGGCCTTTGTACTCAGACTGAAACTATACTGTCGGCTGTCCTGGGTCTCCAGCTTACCAAACACAGACCGTGCGGCTTCTCAGCCTTCATAAGCATGTGAGCCTATTCCTTATATTAAATCCCTTTATACATAGATGTCTTTCCTATTGCTTCTGTTTCTCTGGAGAATCCAGACCAATGCAAAGGTCAAGGGGAATGTGATGTCAAAGCAAGAGGTTGGAGTGTTGTGAGGAAGGGCTGACAAACCCAGGAATGCAGGGGGCCTCCAGAAGCTAGAGAATGTCAGGGAAGAGACTCCCTGCTGGAGCTGCCAGAGGAACCAATCCTGACGACATCTTGACTTTAGCCCATGAGACTCACTTTGGACTTTGGCTTCCAGAACTGTAAAGGAATAAATTTTTGTTGCTTTAAGCCACTAGTTTAAGCTACTAGTGGTAATTTGCTTCATCAGTTGTGAGAAACTATACATGAGTCAAGGTCTAAGAACTGTGAGCCTAGATCGCTGGGTGAGATCCACAGTAAGTTCAAATCACCTGCGACGGCTGCGGAATTTGCACTGGAGAGGAAGCTGGAAGGCGGATGCCAGTTTCTAACCCATGGGGGAGAAGTGACCAGGGGGTGAATGGGTGACAGCAAAGGGGAGAGCAATGTTTCTAGATAGCGTGAGGCTCAGGGGAGCAGAATTTTATTTTAAAGAATAGGGGAGGGGTATCAGTTTTCCAAGGGAAAGGGTTATCAAAAGGAGGAGTGGATGACCCAGGTGAAAAGAAAACAAGATGTTGGGTCAGTGGTGAGGAAGCACGAGGCAGTGTGGGGATAAGAATCTAGGGGAGGATATTTGATTGAAAGGTGGATCAGTGGGTCCAATCTGGAGATAAACCCCACAAAACTTGAACAGAAAAAGTTTAATATAAAGAGTTATTCATTACAACAGGAGATGACCTACACATGGGGTAAAAATAGCACTAAAGAATACCCTGGGCCGGGCGCAGTGGTATATACATATATGGTGGTGTATATATATATGTATACACACACACACACACACACAGAGACACACACACACATGCTCTTGGCAGCCATACCATAGGAGCAATAAGCAGATAGAAAACACCAGAACCAGGAAGAGAAGGTCCTTTTCCTTTCATGTCCTTCCAACAACTTCAACTGACAAAGCTTAACAGTGTACCTGCTCCAAAGGAGAAATGTTTAAAGGACCCAGCTCCATTTTAGGGCAGACAATGAAAAGTAGGTTTGCACCTGAGAAGCAATAAATTTATAACTGGCTCAGGGGGCCCTTACATTTGAGGTGGTAACCAAGGATGGCAGTAATATGAGGCTGGTGAGCTTACTGGTCTTAGTTTCCAGAAAAACCCTGGTGTACAGTTACTAGAGAACTGAGGATTAGATGGTGGCCAGCTGGTGGCCAGCCGCACTTGTAGATGTGAAGGCCAGTACAGAGCAGCTGAGCCTGTAGACCCTAAGACCTGTATAGACTGGGCCCTGGGGGGAGCCAAAGGCCAGGACTATAAAAAACCCCTAAAAATTTATTGCAAACTGCAAAATATTTCTTTTCAACATTTATAATGTCTGAGACATCAAATTACATGTCATCTCATTCAGCTCCATCCCTCCTGGGCCTACTTAGGCCACCCTCAATCTACAACCATTTTGGGAAAGGAGATTTTTTTTCTTTTAAGTTATCGCATAGAAAGTAGCCTCAATCCCAAATCCTATCACTCTCCTTATAATTCAGCAGCTGGTGAATTCCCTTCCAGGTTTCATTTGGAATGCTATAACCTTGAATCCCTCAGCCACTTCCATAAAGGCAAGTAAAATATGATCTCATCAGACACACCAAGAAGCCAGTTGAAATAATCAAATGATCTCTCAAGGAAGTAAAGATATCAAGCCTTAACACTTAGGAATTTCAACTTGATTCTGCTCTGTAGTTAATGAAGTTTTTAAAGTTTGGCTCTCACTCTTCAGATCTGGCTATTGAAATTGCTGAGGGCTATGGTTGTGGGAAGTGTCAATATCACTAAAATGTGCTTATTTGCTCTATCATGATTAGGGTAATTTAAGCTTGGGACTCCAAACATTCAAATGCTTCAAATAAAAGGAAACAATATGGCTGTCATTAAAATGGTAGTAACTGAATCTGCCATTTGTTCATTTTCTGGCAGGAAGACAAATGGTCCCACATTGAAGCCTCAATTGTGCTTATTCTAATCATTTAAATCGTTGAGTTGGGTGGCTTATTTTGCCAATGGCAAAAATGCCACAGTTTGTGGAATTTTTCTCTGCAGTTACCCCTGCTTCTAAACTTTCCCTTGGGATAAGTTGCATTAGCAGGCATTTTTCCCTCCTAAGCCTATAAGTAAGCCAGACTGAAACCTTGGCGCAGTAAGTTCTACTTCCAGCTGACTTTCTATATGTCATCTATAACAAGATACAACCTTGCTTTGTCTTGGTTACCTCACCTATGAAAGGCCGACGAGAGTCTAGTAAAGTCTGTTATCTGGCATGGAAGGAACTTGGTGTTTGGAATTCTGCTATTATAATAGAAATAAAGACATGCAGGGTAGGGAGTAGAGACAGCAAGACATTCAGGACAGTGGCATGTACTCTGATAGGGTCTTTACTGGCTCAGAATCTTGTGCTTTTTCTTTTTCTGGAACAGAATGAAAATTTTTAAATCTTTTGCTGTGAGGTTGAACAGGCACCAAAGAACCAATCCAAACTTATCAAATCATCTATTTAATAAGCCAATTTATTTCATAAACAATTGAATTGTTAATGAGCAGTAATTATTCTCTCCCTGGAAGTTATCCTGGCTTAGCTTTGTGGGGCTTTGCCCTAAGCACGAGCAGATTAGTATTCAGCCAAAGACTCAAGGGAATCCCTGTTCAATTTCTGAAACTCTATAGCTCCGTCCTCTTGAGTATTCTGCTCCACAAAGTACAGTTGGTTTGGCTATCTCAAACTCTAACTTCTATCTCTTCAACTCCGTGAGGCTGCATGACTCTTTAACATCCCCTTCCTCACACTATATTTTGGACATGGCTCCCAGGCAGAGACTCTGGGGAGTGAAAGCTCATCTCATTTGTCCCCTTTTTCTCAGTCACCATGGTCCTGTTGTCTGTTGTCCAATGTCTAAAAATGGTGGATTCTGTATTTTGTTCAGATTTTTAGTTACTGGTTGTTTTTGTTATCATTATTTTCTACTGTTGCTTTTTTTTCCAGTCTTCTTTTTAGTATTATGTTTTATTCCCTTTCTTTTCAGCTGTGCCCCTTTGTGTAATTATTTTTATTTGTTGCTCTAGAGATTACATTATGCCTCCTTATCAGTCTATTTGAAATTCATGTGGTACTGCCCCATGTATGCAAGAACATTACAATAACATAATTCCATTTGTCCCAAGTATTTTGTGCTCCTTCTGTCATGTATTTTACATCTATATAGTTTTACTTTAAAATTTAGTTACCCTTTAAATAAGTTTTTTAAAAATAAAAAGATAGTCTTTATATTTTCACATATTTTGCCTTTTTGGAACTCTTCATTTCTTCCTGTGCATTCAAGTTTTCATCTGGTGTCATTACCTTTACCTCCAGCTACAGGGAACTGCGTTTAGCGTTTCTTATAGTGCTGGTGTATGGGTGATAAATTCTCTCAGCTTTCATTTATCTGAAAATGTCTCAAGTTTATACCTTTTTATAATTCTTCTATTATCATTTTAGTGAGATCTTAGGAGGGAGAAGAGAAAAATTTATTCAATACGCTTTCTTTAATGCAAAGTTGGAAGCCTGACTGTATGGGATTCTCTATTTCACTCCTGGCCTCTCCCAGCCCTTCGCAATTCTGGAAAAGATTTTTTGGAAAACGCGAACTGGTGCCCAAAGCCCTCAGAGGCCAGGGGCCAGATAAAGGGTGTATAATGGTTACAGAGAGAGGTTTAGTATCCAGGCAACCATTTTAAAAACAATAGTAACAGCTAACATACATTAAGTTTATGTTCCAGACACTAGCCTGAGTGCTTTATGAGCATTCTCTTACCTCATCCTTATAGCAGCCCTATGAGGCAGGGGGAATGAGAAACATTATTGACTTCCTGGAGTTGCTGTGAGGGTAAAATGGGGTGAGGATAAACCATTAGGGAGAAGGGTGGTAGCACATGGAAAACTCGACATATGTTAACTATTGTTATTATCACTGTAGCAAAAAAACACAATGATCACAAAGAATATCAATAGGAAGGTGGATCAGCTTCAGACACAGTGGCTTGGCAGGAGGGAGCTAGGGAAATGAAGTCAAAGAGTGACTTCTGAAGGGGAGAGACTGACGGGCAATGCAGGGATGCTGTCCCTTGACTCCCTCCTGCCCACCATATCCCGAATTATCACTGCCTCATAATCTTCCTTTTCCATGATTTGATGGCTGGAGTAGCCCTGCTTACTAACAGGATGATCTGTGCAAGAGACTGATACAGATTATCCTGGTGGACGTCTCTTAATGTTCAATTATAGCTTGGTATTTTGGTTTATGTTTTTAAAACACTTATGTACAAGTCTTGTATATACATGTTGATAGCAGCTTTATTTATAATAGGCAAAAACTAGAAAAATACAAACATTCATCTATAAATGAACAAATAAATCAATGGTAGTATATACAAACAATGCCATGTACTCAGAAATAAAAGGGACTATTGATTCTTATTATGCTGAGTGAAAGATGTCAGACAAAAAATAAGTACCTACTGTATGATTCTAGAAAATGCATATTACCATAGAGAGAAAGCATTATCAGGAGTTGCTTGGAGACACGAAAGTGGGGGAGAAGACAAGTTACAAAGGTACACAAGAAATCTTTTGTGAGTAATGTTTATATTCATTATCTTGATTGTGGTTCATATTGCAAAATTTATCCAACTGTACACGTGTGATTTATTCTACATCTATTATATTTTAATAAAACGGTTTAAAAACAAACCATGAGATCTCAGTTAACTCCCACTATATTGGCAAAAGAAAAATGATTTGTAGAATAATACCAAGTGTTGTGAAGTTATAGAGCAATAGAAACTCCCACATACTTTTTATGGAAATGTAAATTAAAACCACCACTATAGAAAACAGGCTTGTGGTTCCTAGTAAAATGGAACATGTACATATTCCATAAGCCAAAGTTCCATCCCTAGGTATATGCCCTAGAAAAGCTCCTATCCTCAGACCCAGGAACATACGTACCAGAATATACATAGTACCATTATTCACAATAGCTCATATTCTAAAAAATGGACCCTGTTACTGTCCATTTAGAACAGATGGATAAGGACATTTTGGTATATTCCCTCAATTAAACATTATATAGGAAGATGAAGGGGGAAGAGGAAAAAAGAGAGGGGACAGAGAAAGGGAAAAGAAGGAGGAACTCAAGCTATATGCAACCATATTTATGACTCTCATAAAATAATGTTGAGCAAAAAAGGCACATCACAGAAGACATTAATCATCCATCTTAGTAAAGGTCAAAAGCATATAAAACTAAATAATGTACTATTGGACGTGTAAACCTATACAAAAACACTACTTACAAAAAACAAAGGAGTAACATACACGAATTTGGAATTGTGATTATATCTGTGAGTGGTCGGAGTTGGATGGGATTGGGAAAGGATATCCAAGGAAATGCAAAGTAACGGTAACATTATCTCTTTTAAATAGGATAGCAGGTAACCAAGTGCTCATTGCATTCTTATTATTTATACCTCACAGGTATTTTACAACTGTCATTCTCAATCAAATCAATAATAAATAAAAGTGATTTTAAGAAACAGTTATTACCAAATATTCAACTTAGGCACTGTAAAGCTCTATAAAGACTCCAAAGAATAAACTCCTACAACAATACAACTTTCTAGATAACTTTCCAATGTACCAGTAGCAAAATGAAACATGGATTTAAAACACTAAGCATGGTACCTGGAAAACAGCACTCAATAAATGTTTGCAATTATTATAACTGCCATTATTTTGTTGTTGTAATTATTACTAATAATACATGCTAATTGCTTTATAGAAGCATCAGCCACAATCCAGTTAAAAATTGTAAAGTTAACTCCTAGACCATTGTGAGAGTGAACAGAAACTGGGGCAATTATGTGTTAAAGCTACTCATGATATTAAAACCAGGTGCTCAGCACATATGCAAAAGTTCTGTATTCTCCATGCAAATGTGGGTAGGAAATGCAAGCTAGTTTATTCAAAATAAGTGTCCAGATACAGGCAGAAAGTTACCAGGATTAGTTGTCAGGAAAAAAACCTGTTTCATCTGACTGGACATATTTATCTGTTCTAACAGAAGACTAAGTCTATAGAGACTGTTACCTAACAGAACATTAGGGCTAAGATTCCATAAAAACTTTTATACCTGGGTTCCTATATTGTCCTCATAGTATTAGGTGAATAAACCACCCTGTCCTTGTTACCAAAAGTGGGAAAAACTTACACTTGTCTCATCTTACATTATTCCAAGCAATTCCTTCTTCGAGGGGATAAAAATCATAATATTGGTCAATTGGAGAACAGCATTCATGCATATTCAGACTTTGTCAGGGTGGATAACAAAGAAATTCACTGAAGAGGAAAAAAGCTTCAATTTGACTTATTTCTGAAAAAAATATTCTCTGTGTGACATGATGAGAAAATATCAAGAAACACCAAGAGAACCACCAACTGGAGCCAAACACATGTTGCAGTCTCTGTTCCTCTCCAAATTTGTAGAATTTATAGAAGTGGTATAAAAATACTTAGTAAATATTTTAAAACCTTGAAAACAAGAACACTCATTTAATAAGAAACTGTGAAGAAATTGCAAAAGAAGAAAGGCAAATTGAAAACCATATGCATGACTTTCAGTGTGTTCCCCAAACCAGCAGCATTAGCTGCCGGGAATTTGTTTGAAATGCAAATTCTTGAACCCTAACCCACACCCACTGAACCAGAAACACAGTTTGGGAACTGAGAATGTTATCAATTAATAAATTTGATTTTAACAAGTATAAAGCATACTTTCAATAGTTTGGAACATTTACAGATATTGACTATATAATTGGCAACAAAGGAATTGTTAGAGAAAACTCATATTATTGCATTTGGGTTAGAATTTGCCAGTCACTGATACAGTTTGGATGTTTGTCCCCTCCAAACCCATGTTGAAATGTAATCCCCAGTGGAGGTAGGGCCTAGCAGGAGGTATTCAGATCACTGGGGCAGATCCCTCATGATTTGCTTAGTTAGCATGATGAGTGAGTTCTTGCTCAGTTAGTTGACACGAGATCTGGTTGTTTAAAAGTGCACAGTCCCTTCCCCTTCTCTCTTGCTCCTGCTTGCCATGCAATACTCCAGCTCCCCCTTTGCTTTCTGCCATGATTATAGGCTTCCTGAAGTCTCATCAGAAGCAGATGCCAGCACCCTGCTTTCTGTACAGCCTGCAGAACCATGAGCCAATTAAGCTTTTCCTTATAAATTACCCTGCCATGGTTCTTTTTAGCAATGCAAGAAATGACTAACACGGTCACATTTTAATTTTATTTACATAGCTAGCAAGGAGAAAAACTAGATGCAGAGGTTTGATAAGCCTGCACAATTTAGGTGGCAATGGAACTTACCAACACAATTCATCAACATAAGTAAGCAAATTTCCATTTCCTGTAACTATAGTCTGTGGATTAACTCAACAGTAACATATTTTATATATTTTGAAATGAATACTGCATTCACTAAATAGGAATTTTGTGTTTGGCACTGGATGAAATCCCAAGAACTCTGTATTGAATAGCTCAGGAAGAACCTGCTATTGACTCATAAACTCGTAACTGCTAGATTCTTCATAGCAAAAGCAAGAGACAACGCAGAAATGCAAATCTAAATAAGACCTTTCCCCACCTGTTTGACTCTGTTTCCTATGTTCTGAGGTCACTGGAAAATAAATATTCCCCAACTCCCTCTTATTTTTTAACTGAAGAGGGTAACAACCAGTCTGGTATAGTAACCTGAAAACTCAAATTTTCAGATAATGAAATCATTTCCTGCCAAAGCTTCACATTCTTGTTGACACATTCTTATTCTAAACCAAGACTAAATAAATTTCTTTTTTGGTTTATAATTTCTTTCTGAACTCTCCACAAATTCAGGAAATTGGTGTCATATAGGTCATATTCACTGACAAAAATGCAATATTAGAAAAGGATCCTTTAAAAATCTACGCATGTGAAAAATATGTAACACACTCCAAAAAAAATAAAAAAGCTTAAAGCAAGCCCAGCTGAAAGTGGGAATGTATAAATTGTGGCATATTCTTAGTTCAAAATGAATAAATTTTAAAGTTAATATTGAATGAATAAAGCAAATGGCAGAATGATTTGTATAAATTTTGAAAACATGCAAAATAGTATTACATTAGTTATGGATACCTACCTATGGTATTGATAATAACATGAAATTAAATGATAAATCTCAGCTTCAGTGCAGTGGCTACCTCTGAAAATGCAGGGAAATTTGATGGGGGTTATACAAGATGTTTCAACTGTAGCTAATGTTTTCTTTTATTTAAAAAATTCAAGCAAACAGAAGGTGGAGGAACACAGACTTTTTCTCTTATTTTCTATGCTTTTCTATATGTTTGAAATATTCACAATTTAAAAAAATTAAAAACTGGAAGACTAACAAAATACCTACATATCAAAATCTGAGGTGCAGGTAAAGAAGTCCAGAGGAAAATGTATAGCCTAAATTATTAGAAAACAGGAACTGAAAATAAATGAATTAAAATTTACAGGTAAGTTGGCAAAGAAAATTAAAAAAGTATAAAAACATAAATGAATTGAATATAAAAAATACATAAAAAATAGTGCTAAGTTGTCCAATATAATTTAAAACTGTTGGAAAAATAAACCAACATGCCAGACCAGTGACTCGTTTTTGATCTCAGAACTGCTTTAGACTTAAAATCTTATTTCTATCAATATTCAACGTACTAGAAATTAAAACCAAGAAAATTGGAAGTTTACTAATTTAAAATAACAATACAATGAACATATTTTCATGAACTATAACTTCATTTTCCAAAACTCAAAAGATATAATGAGAAGAGTGGCATGACTTTACATATTTGCAAATCTTTTTTGTAGGGAAGGGGTCTCCCTATGTTGCCTAGGCTGCTCTTGAACTCCTGGCCTCCTCAAGGGATCCTCCCACTCCGGCCTTCCATAGTGCTGTAATGAGTCATGAGCCACTGCACCCGGCCTTGTAAATCTCTTTAATTCCTGGCCTAATAGAAGGCAACTGCTTCTGAATTCAATCTGTTGTGATACGTTGTTTTAGTTGAAGTATATGAAAAAAATCTGGCCTCACACAGACATATCCTTGGAAAAAAGGCAGCCATTTCAGACAACTGTGGATGTTCTTTAATGCTACAGCCAAACTCAAGTCGTAATTTATTAAAGATTAACCACAATACGGAGTCTGAAATGATATCAATGAACTTTTTGCACTGTTACATTAAAATCCATTGGTTTGTCTTGCCCTTTTTTTTTTTTTTTTTTTTTTTGAGATGGAGTTTCTCTCTTGTTGCCTAGGCTGGAGTGCAGTGGCACAATCTCAGCTCACTGCAACCTCCGCCTCCCCGGTTCAAGTGATTCTCTCACCTCAGCCTCCCGAGTAGCTGGGATTACAGGCGCCTGCCACCACGCCCAGCCCTGTCTTGCTTTTTGAAGGGATTTTTCACCCATGCATGACTTTGTAACACTGTGCATTGATAATTTGGAAAATACTGGTACACTGAGTTATACAGATCTTCCAAATGTTTACACACTTCATTACACATATCACAAAATCACATTCATTACCATCACTACTGATCTCATCAGAAGACATTCTTAGGTGACTTTGATATTGTAGTAGGACTTTTACTGGGATGAGTAGTGGTGTAAATACAGTAACAAACAAACAATTGGAAGCCACTGCTTTAACACTTGCTGAGGTACCATTCAGCGCAGATGTCAATATGGTGAAAAAGGCAAATAATGTCTTATTATGAAAATTAAGTTTGACCTTGCAAACTCCTAGAAAGGGTCTTGGAGATTCCCAGTGGACTGCAAACCATACTTTTGAGAACCACAAAGGTAGGCAATCCCTTGCAAAGTAGAATCAAGACAAAATGAGAGAAGGCACCTTAACAACAGGAACAAATGGAGGGAAAAAAATGAGTAAATTTAAAAATTATCAGACTATGTATAGTCTAATTTTAAAAATTACTCCAGTAATTTATATAATTACACTCACATTTATAAATGCATACATATATAAAAAAAATTTTATGAGTATAAATAAGGCAATCAAGCCAGACAGCTTAGGTTGGAGGTTGGAAACCTGGTTCCTCTACTTAGTAGCTGTGAGACCTTAATTTAATTATCCTCCCTGTGCCTCAGTTTCCTTATCTATAAAATGAAGATGATGAAAGCACAAGCCCCTGGCCAGTTAAATTCTAGGGAAGATTAAATGAACTAACGTAACTGCTTAAAAACGTCTGGCATGTGATAGGTTGTACAAGTGGTATGTTGGCTGCCTTGCAGAACTCTGCCAACAAATATGAAATGGCCAGATTTTCTAGGAAAATAAAAATGACAAAAATGTAGTCAAGAAAAAAAAATCTACCACCCAGGTTGCAGAACAGCCTAAGAAGTTAGTGTCCTTTCCCAACCATAGTCTTCAACTATGCTTTGCGGAGTCTCCCTCTTCTGCACATCCTAAGCAGACCCAAAAGCTGTTCTGTAACTTCCGTTAATACAAGTCCAGTCCAACCTAGTGTAATAACCCATCTCCCATCTGCCCCCTGGCTTTAATAATGCCAACAAGGAATCGTCTTTTCTTTCATTCTTCCTTTGCCCTTCCTTTTCTGGGGACCCAAATGAATGAGGTCAAGGGACAAACGTGTCTTAACAAACGAGGGTATAACTGCAGCCTCCTTCTGGTGGTAACTGCTTCTCCCTACATCTCATCCTGGGCAGATTCCACAAGTGGCAGGTGCCCATATGCAGTCTCTGTCCCGGGATGCAAGACACATGAAAAATCTAGCTCTAACTCTGTAAGCCTCACAGCTATTGCCCACAGCTATACACCACATAGCCTCTTGCAGCTAGAGTGAAACGCATGCAAGGCAGCTCAAGCCTGGATGCTTTACACAATATCACTACCTCCAGGAAACGAATTAGTTTTCCTACGCCAAACCCAAGGGTATGGCCGGCTTCACAGGCATCCCCACTCCTCCCTTCCACGTCTCTCTCTTCTCTTTTGGGGGATCAAGAGGTCTGCCCCTGACTATTCTTTATTCTCTTCCTGTAAGCTTTCTTCAATGTGTAATTTTCTTGGGGCTTTCTGCCTCAGTTGACTGTGATAGTGGCAAGGAGAGCCATTTGAGTTTGATGACACAGAATTCCTTCTCTTTTGATGCTCCCTTCCTCTCCTGGAGATAGGTTTGTAATATACTGGGAGAAGGTGGACAGTCGGGGATTGAGGCAAGGAGGCTAGTTTGGCCTTTAATCACTCAGTGCAACTAAGGAGCTGGGAATATTTAACTGTAAGGGGAATGAACGTAGAGCACAGAATTATCTTTGCATATCTGAACAATCACTGAGAGTGTGATAAGATTTTCCTATGTGATTCTGTAGTGAGAAAGGACAGATTGATGCAAGTATCAGGGACACAACTTTTAATAATGTCATAGAAGAACCATTAACAGTTACAGCTGTCAAGTTAGAAAAGGCAATGTTATGAACTTCCTGCTACTTCAGAGGCAAAAGATGAATGACTGTAAGGTTGGGATGTTGAGGGAAGGGATACAAACTGACAGGAGACTGGACTGTGTCCCCAGAGTCCTTTGAAATTTATTTTTTTAAATTCAAACATACAGAAAGGTTGAAAAAAAAACAGAATTACACAATTATTCTGAGGAACTTAGCTCTGAAGAGAGAAAGAGTAGCAAGAAGATACTGTAACTTGGAAGGCAGAATTTGTTTGTTACAGGTGGCAGCAACATGAGCACCTTTAGGCAATGGGAAAGGACAAAGGAAAGAGGCTGATGATGTAGTATCTGGCCTTCAGATCAATTTCCCAAGGATTTGCTGAAAGCAGCAAAGGTAGAAAAAGGTAGCTTGAATCCCCACACCAGTCCTCACTGGCCATAAGAAGTCACTTCAGTTGATTTCTATATGCCTTAGAAATACTACATGTGCAGTGAAGTGAAAAGGTTAGGAAGCACCACTTTAGATAATCTTCAACCTCCAAAAATGAATTTTATCCATTCATTCATTTAAATAGTTGAGCACAATGAAGTATCAGGCACTGTCTCAGGCTACAGATACAGCAAAGAACCAAAGAGATGTTTCTTGTCCTTGTGGAGCTTACTTACTGGTGGGAACAAGGGGAGTAGAAATCAAGTATGACAGACAATAAGGCAGAATAGGGAGGGCAGAAGGATAGCGGATAGTCAGGAAAGACTTAATTAGAAGGGTGACATTTAAGCAGATTTCAACATAGTGAAGGAGCAAGCCAAAGCTGACACACCAGAGGAGAGTTTCCAAGCCCAGAGAACAGAAAATGCAGAGGCCCCATGACAGAAGCATGACTGTTATGTGCACAAAAATAACAAAATGACCACAGTGCAGCCTAATGGGTACTTTAGGCACAAGATATTTCTCAGTGGTTATTTAGCATCTGAAGTGTTTTTAACAAATTATTTAAAAAACTTTCATTGGCTGGGCACAGTGGCTCACACCGGTAATCCCAGCACTTTGGGATGGGTGGATCACTTGAGGTCAGCAGTTCGAGACCAGCCTGGCCAACAAGGTGAAAAACCCTTTCTACTAAAAATACAAAAATTAGCCAGGCATGGCGGCAGGCGCCTGTAATCCCAGCTACATGAGAATTGCTTGAACCTGGGAGGTGGAGGTTGCAGTAAGCCCAGATAGTGCCACTGCACTCCTGCGTGGACAACAGAGTGAGACTGTGTATCAAAAAACAGTAACAACAACAACAACAACAACAACAAAAAGATAACACATGTAAACTGTGTAACCGTGCCTGAAAAAGAAAACTAAAAGTTAATTATTATTACTTCAAAAAAATAATAGTAATGGTAAAAATAGAGCTCCTCTACCTGAAGTGTGGGTGTTAAGTCTGAAATCCTAAATGCTTGCTCTGTCCTTTCTGAAACCCCAGCACTCCTGGGGCACTTTACATTGGACCAAACTGAAGAGGACCCAGAGCATCAGTTAGAAAGGTTACAGAGGCTACATAAACCTGTCTTGTTGAATGGTTGCCAATTAATAGCTGTATTCTAAATTACAATGATCTGTACTACTAATGAAATCTGTTAAAGCTCAATAAAAATTAGAACAAGTCAAGTGTGAATAATAAGCATCCTTTTATTTGCTGACGCCATTACAAAAACTGATTACATTAGCAACAAAAAAGTGTTTTCTTGAGTTGAAGTCAGAGGCAGTTACTTCCCAAAATGTTAAGTAAAACAGTGTACAACATCAGTATTAAAATGTTAAATTTTACATTGTCTTTACCACTTTGATCTTCTGAACAATTTTATTGAGCAAAATAAGATAAAAGATTACATGTTTATCTTCAGGAATGTAAAGGTCTAATTATTCAAACAGTTTTTATTATAAAACTAAACTCTGAAGGTGTCTACAGAGTTGGCTTTTTTTTTTCCTTCTTTAAATCAGTAGTCTAACAAGGATTAGAAAAGACAAAACTCTGTTCAGTGTTTCTGACAAAGTAGAAAGGGTGAAAACATAAATAAGGCTTTAATTTGGCAAAATATAATACAATGCCTTTTTTATCCTCAAATGAACAGTTTCCCAATTACTTCACTCTGTAAAAGATCAGAAAGAATGAATTTCACTTTAAAACAAAGCAACAGAAGGCAATCAGAAGACATTTGTCAAACACCAAAAGTACATATTCCATTTGATCTAGCATGGCCCTTTCAAATAGACTCAAAGCAATTCACACTAATGGTAATCAAACTGAGAAAAATCTCAGGATTCAAAGGAAACAAGCTTTTAGGTAGATACTTTTAAATGTCAGCCAAATTCTGTTAGAAAACATTTAAGACAACAACACTGGTAATCCATTTTTATTAGTCCTACTCAAGAGAATGTAAAGCTAAAGTGAGTGAGTAGCACTGAAAAGGGGTTGAATACAACCTTACCCCAGTGAATAAATAATTTAAAAGAGCAGAAATAGATTTTTTTTTTTTTTTAGGTCATATGAAGTTTTCTAAGTCAGATAAGATGACTAAAGAAATTAAACTTCAAAAGCCATTAGAGAGACTAAGAGGACTTAACCAAACACATGTTAAATTTTGCCTTGGATTCTGGTTTGAGGAAAATAGTTAAAAAGCTATTTTGGGTACAATTGACAAAATGTGAATAAACATTTAATACTGGATAGTACATAACTACTATTTTGTCTTTTTGGTTGTAATAATGGTACCACTGATTGGTAAAACAATGTCTTGTTTTCGGAGATGCGTGCTAAAGTACTTAGAGATAAAATGTCATAATGACTAAAAGTTACTTTCAATTAGTTTAACAACAACAAAATATGTAGACATATAGAAAGAGATGAAGCAGGTGGAGGGTTTACGGGTGTTGTACTATTCTTTCAACTTTATGTGTTGAAATAAAAAGTTTAGAGGAAAGAAGCAATTGGAAAATTAAAAAGCAAAGTTATCACTGGCTATTAACAGTTGATCGGAAAGTCTAAAAAGATCACTAGTACATTAAACTCTAAAGTGCTATGTAAACACAGAAAATGAAAACCTGATCCATATGATAGCTAAGGTTCAGTGTAGAAATAAGATAAGTTTTTCTCCAGAGCATTAACTCTTGTACTTCAGGAGCCCTACAAAAGGACTTCTTCTTTCAGAAACACTTAAGAATCTATTTGTTAAAGGGAGTACAGAGAGTACACACAGAGCTTCACCTCCATTTCTTCTGGATACTACTGTAAGCCTCTCCAATACGCTACTGACAAACCAAATATCAACTTTAGGAAAAAGTCAGAATTGATTGACAAAATTTCTAAGAGGCTGGCCAAAAAAAAAATAAAAAGACAAAATGAGGAGAAAAGAAAACAGTGACAAAAGGGATCAGTGAACACAGTGCCTGAATTAGGGAGAAGAAAAGCACTGATTAAGAACACAAGCCCTGTACCCAAACTACCTTGATTTAAACCCCAGCTCGCCCATTTATTAGCCGTATGACCTTGGACAAGTTATAGAATCTCTTTGGGTCTGTTGTAACATGGGAATAATAATACCTACCTACCTAACGCACAGGGTGGTTGTGAAGATTAAAGGAGTTGCCACGTGTTGGAAGCATGCTTATGCTAACAGGCATACTCATGAAGTATCAGCTATTTAAATTATCATCCTCCCTCAACAGGATTCTACAAACTGGTTCCAAGATAAGGTAACCTGGGATAATAAAGTTTTCTGATTTGGTTAGAAATACACCTAGAAAACTTAGAAACCAGGCAAATGTGAAACATAAAGAGTAGATATCTGGGAACAAAAAAGTATATTATAAAATGCCAATACTGTCAATTCATATAAAAGGCATCTTAATCAATCTCCCACTCCCCACAATGGAAAGCGGAGGATGGTACCCTTTTCTTTTTTTGATGGGGGGGAGGAAAAATAGGTAATGGGGAAAAAAATTTCCAAGAGAAAAGTTTTCACAAATTAAAGATATCAGTTAAATACACCTACCCCTACAGCTCTAAGAAACGCTAAGTACTATGTATCAGGATTTAGAAAAACTACATCACTGCATATTATTTCTTGCATATTTGTTTTTAAAAACAACTCTCCCTTTATTGAATATGTGCAGCATTATCATAAACAATTCATAAATACTTGTGTATATTTTTAAAGGTTTCTTGACATTAGATATATTAACCTATTACCTACATTCCAATGATTAAGAAATGTGTATTTTCAATTTAATCATCTCGTGTCAGTTTAAATAGAGTATACAGGAGGGAGAATATATGTAGCAAAAATGATAGCTAAGGATAAAAACCTGAGGGTAACACAAACATTTAACGGGTATAAAGAAGAGCTACGGGAACCAAAACATAAGTACATAAGGAAGAATTATCAATGTCAATGCCAGGTAGAGCCTAAGGAATGAAGAAGTTCGAGAGTGCCTGGTGGGCCTCTATTTTCATAACAATCCAGCCTATCATTCATGATATAATACTGTCAACCACCCACTTGCCAAACTTGGACTCATGTTTATCAGCTGACAAAAGAATGTTGTGCTATCACTTAGGAGGGGAGCTGCCTGCCAACTGCGTTGTGAGGGTATACAGACATATTTTAATAAATTACTATAATTCTGCAAATCAAAAAGAAAAAGTGTTATTATCAATGATTCATATGTCTCAAATGTAATACAATTAAAACAAATGTGGCAGCGGACAAGCCAAAAATAGTTCACAAGACTTAAAATGAGCAGACTATGTATTTAGGAAGAAAAGGAAAATATTAAAGAACATCTATGAGATGCTAAAGAGAGAATATTGCTTAGGTCGAAAGGCAAGGGGTAATAGGCAATCTTTTAATTGTTTAAGCTCTCTAGAAATGAAACCCTTCCCTTATGAGACAAAGGTCTAACGTCAGCATTTTTGACATATTTCATTAAGTACTTTCAGTATCTCATCACATGCAAAAGAAGGGCCTATATTGGATCTAGCAATTAGGGATCATTAATGATTTTTGCAAAAATGATTTCATTGAAATAGCAGGAAGAAAAGCCATTCTAGAGTGTATAAAGTAATCAATAACAATAAGTAAGTAGATAGAGAGTATTTTCTTAAGAATACTAAATAGTAAAAAAGTAAAAAATAAGGGTGGTAACCTGAAGGAAGTACAAGGTTAAAATAAGCCATCTGAGCATGTTTTCAAGACTGAACAGAGGGAGCCAGTGGAAAGAATAAGGCTGAAGTCCTGGGAAGAAGCGATGGAAGAGTTTCCCTAGGAAGCAAAGTTATTTCCTAATTTGGAAAAGCGAGGAAATGTGGCAGAATTTTTACATTGGGAAACTGGAGAAGTCAGCTTACCAAGGATAAAAGATTTGGGATGAGGCTTAATTACTTTTATTGATATGTTGAAGAATGAGCTGGGCTTATTATATGGAAAGTCATGTTAGAGATAACTGACCTGAATTAGCATTTTGAAGGAGAGCATGTGTCAAGGTAGGCCAGAGGATGATCACTCTAAAGTGAGACAAAATGCTCCTGTAAGATCAAAATGGAAGTCCATCCCAACTTTTCCAGGATACCTAAGCTCTCCCTGAGGCCTTGTATAGCCCAACACAGTATTATCAGGGGTTCTGAAAGGGATAATTCAGTGATGAGTTGCCCCTCAGGGTCTCCAGGATATCATGATTGTTTTAGAGAAAGTATCTTCAAAAGAAGAATATCTGAAGTATTCAGTGCATATCTGAATACTCTAATTACACTCTAGGCAGTGTGACTTAAGTTATTCATAAAACAGGTAAAATCCAGGTAGCAACAGAAAAAAAAAAAAACCCTACAACCAGAAAAACAAAAACTGCATTCACCGGCTGGAATACAAGTCATTTTAAAATGCTACCAAATCTGAGCCTTCCAAGGTAATATAGACAATAAAAGCTCATAACATGACTTGGTTAATTATGGGTTTAGCTATCCTCAAGTAAAAATCTCACTTCAGGAGCTAATGAACGAATTTCTTAGATTACCTAACAAAAGCAAACTTGAATAAAAACCAGCTTTCAATTTTAAGACACTGTGATGACCTTACTTTCAGTTTAGCAACCTTACCTCAGTTAAAATGTTATGGTCATTTTATTTTGGGAGGGAGGAAAGGAGGAAGGAAGGGAGGGGGGAGAAAAGGTCACAGATACTTACTCTAAACTAAGAACAGAATAAACTAACGAAGCAGTTGCAGGTATTAAGGCAACACACAAAAACCTAGGCAGCCAAGTTACAAGAGAGTCTGTTTGATACAAAGGTCAAAGGAGGCAAAGATAACCCCTCCAAGCTACAAGACCTTCAAAATATGCACAAAATAGAACTAAAGCTCCAAGAAAGCTTAAGGCTGTCATCTGGAAGTTCTGAGAGATAAAGAAGGAATATTTCCTCTAGTGAAGTGAGTTTATTTATGTAAATACACATTACACAGACACATAACATCAATTACCCATAGACAGCAATATTTCAGTTGTCCTTACCTAACACCTGGTAGTGCTCTTTCTCCTTTGTGAGCTGTTGGTTTACTGCCTGAAGCAACTGCTGTAACTGTGTTACAGTCTGATTTAGACTTACAGACATTGTCTCCTTCTCAGAAGACTCCTAAAAAGAAGATGGAAGTGATGATAAACTCCATACACAAGGAAAAGAAATGTACAACCAAACAACAGAAAATGTTATATTGCTGATTTAAACACAAACATTAAAAAATCTGAACAATGACATGAAAATCAACAATAACAAAAACCACATAGAGAAATACTGTTTGCTAACTAGTGGTGCAAACTAGTTGGCACCAAAGAAAACTATGTTATAAATGTTGTCACTTGGACACAAAAGGAAAAAAATCTAGAATCTATGAATATCAGAAATATATCCATTTTTTCTTTCAGAAAAAGAAAATTTGCCCCGCAAAAGAAAGTACATTCCAAACAGTAAAAAAAGTTAACATATACTGAGCTCTTACTAAGTAAGTGCCAGGCACTGTTGTAAGTACCACCTACTATTTTAAGTGTTTTATGTATTAACTCATTTACTTCTTTCAAAAACCCTACAGGATAGGTACTATTATCATTGCCTTTTACAGATGGGGCAACTAAAGCACAAAGTGGCTAAAGATCTGCCCAAATTCACATGGCTACTAAGTGGCAGAGCCAGGATTCACACATAGGCAGTCTAGCTCCAGAGTCTATACTCTAGGCCAGCAATACCCAACCGTTTTGGCACCAGGGACCAGTTTTGTGGAAGACAATTTTTCCACAGATGGGTGAGTGTGGGGATGGTTTCAGGATGAAACTGTTCCACCTCAGATCATCAGGCATTAGATTCTCATAAGGAGCATGCAGTTCACAATAAGGTTTGCACTCCTATGAGAATCTAATGCTGCCACTGATCTGACAGGAGGCAGAGCTCAGGCGGCAATGGTCATTCACCCACCACTCATCTCCTGCTGTGTGGCCTGGTTCCTAAAAAGCCATTGACTGGTACCTGTCCACAGTCCAGGAATTGGGGACCCCTGCTCCATACCTCTCAACACAACCCTTAAAATTAACATACCTCACTAAGCAAAAATGCGATCAAACATCAATGAAAACACTACATTTTAGGGACAGGATATTTTCAAGAAAGATGACTTTCGGAGATAGACCTTATACATTTTTGTTCTTCACACAGGTCACAAGGTAACTAGCTCAGAGATCTGGGGATGAAGAAAATACATACCGTTTCTGGGGAAACATCACTATTTTCAATAACAGTAGTGTCTCCAGCAGCTTTTACTATTTTTGACTGGATAAGCTCCAGTGACTGTTGAGCCTATAAGGAAAACAATATGGTAGCTACTAAATAATTCAGTTGATAAATACATAAAAAATGAATAATTTTATTCATTTTGTAGAAGATAAAAGCTCCTCTCAAAAGACGACACAGGTTTTTCCCTCCAAAATGAAAATAGCTTCACCCCCCACCAGATTATAAGAACATATGTTCACTGTTTTTAAAAGCTTAAGTAATGCAGAAACTATATAAGGAAATTTAAAAACAGAAATAACCATAGTTGATATTTAGGTTAGTATTAGTCTAGATTAAAGGTTAGTCAAATCTGGCCCAAAGCCTGTTTTTGTACAGAATACAAGCTAAGAATATTTTTTACTTTTTAAAGGGCCATGTTACTGGGCGCGGTGGCTCACGCCTGTAATCCTAGCACTTTGGGAGGCCAAGGCGGGCGGATCACCTGAGGTCGGGAGCTCGAGACCAGCCTGACCAACATGGAGAAACCCCATCTCTACTAAAAATACAAAATTAGCCGGGTGTGGTGGCACATGCCCGTAATCCCAGCTACTAGGGAGGCTGAGGAAGGAGAATCAACTGAACCTGGGAGGCGGAGGTTGCAGTGAGCCAAGATCGTGCCATTGCACTCCAGCCTGGGCAATAAGAGCGAAACTCCATCTCAAAAAATATATAATAAAATAAAGGGTTATGTTAAAAAGGAGACAAAAATATTCTAAAGAGATCATATGTGACCCACAAACCCCAAAAAAGCTTTGGGATTTGTCCACCCCTAGTTTAGATCCCTCTCTACATATTATGTGCTTATAGAAAATATTACATAAGTGAGCTTTAACATACATACTGCTTTATACTTACCTATTTTACAAAGTATGTTATTAACTTTTTTTTTTTTTTTTTTTTTTTTTTAGACAGAGTCTTGCTCTGTCACCCAGGCTAGAGTGCAGTAGCGTAATCTCGTCTCACTGCAACCTCTGCCTCCCGGATTCAAGCAATTCTTCTGCCTCAGCCTCCTGAGTAGCTGAGACTGCAGGTGTGCACCACCACACCCAGCTAATTTTTGTATTTTTAGTAGAGACAGGGGTTTCACCATGTTGGCCAGGCTGGTCTTGAACTCCTGACCTCAGGTGATCCGCCCACCTTGGCCTCCCAAAGTACTGGGATTACAGGCATGAGCCACCATGCCCAGCCGTTATAAACTTTTTTTAGTCAAATATTTATGTGCTTTTCCAATCAAATGTTGCACAATATTTCTACTGTATAGGTATGGGGCAGTTAATTGTCACCTATCATTGCCATCTTAGCTACTGTAAATAAGATGGTATATCTATTATATAACTTTGAGCACCCGTTTAGTATTTCTAAAGTACTTTCTAAGAAACTACATTGCTAGGCTAAATTCCATGTTTATATTTTGATCCAGAGGTCAAAAATTAAAATCACGTATCAAAGTAAACTGACTGCTCAACCATAACAGTGTATTAAGCATCAAAGTTTGTCCTCTAAAACAGACCCAAATTCACATTCTGTCTACACTAAAATAATCTGACAACACTTGTGGATTCCTAGACTTTTACATAACAATTATAAACTATAAGCATATAGAATCAAAAAAAAATTTCTTTCAACTCTTTAAAAGGAGTATTATTTTTTTAAATGAGATAACTTTTAAAATCTATTAGAATATCAAATATTTAAATGTTAGACAATATCTAATATTGGTGAGGGTATAGGGAAATACATGTTCTCATACCATGTTGAGAGGAGTATAAATTACTACTGTTGGGTTTCTGGGATTCCATTTTATACTATCAAAATTTAAGTGTGTACCTCTTGTTCTTGCAATTCCAAAAAGTGACACTTGTTTTGCTAATGATGATATATCCATAAACACTATCATAGTTCTAAAACAGCTTTGATATAAGAATATGTGAATTCTACTATTAAAAATAGACCTCAAAACAGAATTATAAATAACCTGTCAAACCAATGCAAAGAAATGCAGTCCTAAAAATCATTCATTTGATTGAGATTGGAAAAATACATTTGTATGAAGAAATAAATGAAGGGAAAACTTCTGAAAAAAATAGAAATTTATATCTTTGTTTTATCCAAAAGACCAAGAGAAACATACTTTGTAAATGAATACACAGCCAAATCCCAATTTTAAAAAATATATGGATGCAGCCAAATTTTAGTAACTCCAACTAAATTTTACTCTGTACTTTATAAAGCAATTAATTATAGAAATGTGAGGAAATAATGAGGTGAATTAAGAATCCTGGAAAAACAAGCCAAAAAGTTTCATTCCAAAATAGTAACTAACAAGCAGCTTAAATTTATAAAAGGTTAATATTATGATGCAAAACAACAAATCCAGGATTAGAAGCATAGGTTTGCTTAAGATTGAACACACAACATAGGCTCATGATACTATATCTCTAGGACAAACAGTGCCTACCTTATGCAAATCACCAGCTACCTTCTGTCTTTCATTTTGTTCAGTCCTAAGTTTTGTGAGTGTTTCATTTAACTGTGCCTTCAACTGTAAAAATAAAGGAACACCACAATTAACTTAATTTGCATCATTCTTTGATTATGCTGATACCTCTAGGACTGAAGAATGAATGGGACTGCTAACAGTTATTATGTACAGTGGATTAGCCAATATGCTGCACCAGATGTATAGAAAGGCTAAGCAGTAGAGGTTTCCATCTGTAAAGCTAAACATAAGAAAAGCCACAGAAATGAACTACAGTTTAGAGTAGAAAACTGCAAATGCAAAAACAAAACCATCAAATTCCAGTAAAGTACCTTTTAAAGGTATCACTATTTATAACAGTCACTGAAATGATTTCAAATTAAAAGCCAAATAGATACTTTACCCGTTAGTTTTTAAAGGCTTTCTTAATCTATACAGTTCAATTAAAGAGTCAATTATACAATATTTTTAAAAACATTGAACAGAAGACTACAAATCCAGTCAAATTAAAACTCCCCAAATACTGGCCATCGTTTAAGGCTTCACTAAGGGGTAGTACAAGACCACACTGGCCTATATTATACCATCAAGAAATGCTTTATGATATACCTATGAATAACCAATCTGTCAAAACAGAAAGTTCTGTAACTCCAGTGCGAATATATAATGCCGCTTCTCTGATTTTCCAATTAAATATGAGCAAGGAAAATGAACTATACTGCTCCCAAAAAACTTTCTTCTTATTCTCATAAGGTAATTGTTTTTGCTTCCCACCCATGGGCACTTTTGAAACAGTTCTAGAGGCCCAAAGGGGGAAATACAAGGCAGTGACATTTAAAATTGGAGGGAGAATTAAAAAGGGGTGGCAGTGGGGCGGAGGGAAATTCCACTTGGAAATTTTATCTGAGGAATTCTATGTAAGTACCCAAATAAATTTTGGTCCTTTACACAACTTTGAGTTTTAATATTCTCCATCAGAGAAATTAATCTTTTGGCCCAAGAATACACAAAGCACGTACAGGCAAACAAAGCTATTTTATCATAAAAAGTAGCAGCAGTTATTCTGAGCAAACAAACATTAAAATAAAGATCCCAAACTCAAGACTAGGGAAAAAAAGTAAGTAACAACCACTCAAAATGATCTCCTGACAGAAGTAGAGGGATAAAAAATCAAAATAAAGCATTAAGCCGAGTGGAGATGTAACCATGTAACTGTTGAGTCAGCCACTAAGCACCAAAGTTAATAAGTAAAACTCTAACAACTAGTTAGAAATGATTTTTTAAAAACATAGAGTGAGGACTTATAGCCATGACATATCACAGTCCTAATCTGTGCAATGCATAGCATAGAACCAGTCTCACAATGCAGTGTGAATGAGTTCAATTAAAGTAAAACATTGGTACATAAAACAAAGATTTAAAAATTAGAGGTGTAGGGCTCTGTGTGTGTAGGGCTCTGTGTGTATGAACATCCCTAATCTGAAAATCTGAACTTCGAAATGCTCCAAAATCCTAAACTTTTTAAGCACTGATATGACACTCAAAGGAAATGTTCACTGGAGCATTTCAGATTTCGGATTTTCAGATAAGGGACACATACAGAGCAAGCATATAATACAAATAATCCAAAATCCCCCCCAAAATTGCTGGTTCCAAGCATTCCAGATAAAGAATACGCAACCTGTATTTCATACCGCTCTACTCTAAAAATTGATTCCCATAAATTTTTGCCATAACATAGGATACCAACCACAAATGAATGAGTTAAAGTTTTCTTGGTACATGGAGTAATGCTAACAAGAAAATTCCAAACTGGGCAGGGTGAACTTTGGGTAAGGAAAAAACTTACTACTGTAATCTTCTGAGAGTTTATTAAGGTACTTAAAAAAAAAATCTAATCCTTGTGCTGTAACAATTTTTAACTCACAAGGAAGACATAACAATTGCTGTTTGAAACAGAGAGCAAGACAGCCATATTTGTCTAATAGCTAAGTCTGTCACAATCAGTACAGTTTTTAGAAAACTTGAGAATAGGAATACAGGGTATTATATGTTTTAAGACATTTAGCTAACTTTATCTCAAAGCCTATGCTTTTAGGATTACTATACTCTAAATAATATGTTGATAATAAAGACTCTTATATGCTTTTTAATATTTGTAATATATAGAGAGACTAGGTTAAAATTAGAAACTGGATTAGATTACTGCCCTTGAATGAAGAATATGTGTCTTTGACTTTCAATATAATCTTCTCCCAGGTTAGAAAATAAAAGGCCCCATTAACTATGATAGTCTGAGAAGAAAATCTTCGTAACTCAGCCAATCTTTATTTCATTTCTTTATTCACAGAAAAGACTGCTGTTTGAGAAAATAGGATTTGTAAAACATGGAAAATTTTGAAAAAGAGTTGGAAGCCAAACATGCCATTGTTAGGAGCTAAGAAAAGAAGGATCATTTTAGGAGTCAAGAAAAGAAAGATAATCTTAGGAATCATTGGAATATGAAGATTATCTTAGACTTACAAAAAGGCCAAGCTAAAGACGTTAGCAAAGAAAAAAAAGCTTGGATGGTTTCTCCACATGTCAATAAAGTGTTTTCAGTGCCTACTTGATACCCAGTGGAGGACAAGCTTCTTACCAAATTTAGCTCTTCATTCTGTCTTACTGCTTCAGAATATGAATCATCAAGTTTTTTCTGCAATTCAGTCAACAGATCTTTCAGCTGCAATGAAGTTTAGAGTTTAAGATTGATCTCCTTATGATAGCCCATGTTTTGTATGCTACTCGGAAGCTCTGCCACAAACAACTTATACTGAAATATCACTGTTATAAACTTAATCTGAATTGAGAAGCAAGTTTGAAAAGATTCTGTTCTAAGTACCTCTCTGACTTCTGTAACATAGGTAGATCGTTCCATCTCTGCCTTTTCTAGTTCCATTTCCAAATGTTCTCGTTCTCTTCTCAGCTAGCAATGCAACAAAGGAAAAGTTAACACACTTAAAATTTCCTTTCATAATATTTCCCCACAAGACAAAATTATGACACGAATATAAAACTATATCAACTCAAACACTACCCAAGATATTAAGAGCATAACTATAAAGTAATCTTAAACTATAGATCTTCAGACACCCGTTAATGCTAAAAACAAATCCATAGGTTACAAGTAAAACAATCAAATAACATACATTTTCAATATCCTTATTTTCGCTTCTTAATCGCTCTAGCTCTTGTTCTGAAGATGTAAATGATGACTGCATCTGAAATGTGAAACAATTACATGGCCAAGTAAACCACCAAGGATATAGCAGTTTCTATCCTGTAGAATTCTGATCAATTAAAAGACACTTCCAAGGTTTTGAAATGCATCTCATTTAAAAGAGATGAATTTTAAAAGACCTTAAAAATGAGTCACATTGAACTTGATTTAAATTGTAGTCCAAACCTACTCCATTTGTATATTAGGCTCGGCTAAAAGTGATTAATTTTTGATTAGTATTAACTGATATTCAGCTGTATTTATTCTGCAAGTGCATTAGAGTACCATCAGCAACTGTAAATTCTGCACATTGGCCCCAAAAAATAAGTGAGTAATGGTACTCTTTATCACGCTGAAGTAAAAGGGAGAAAAATTAAGGTTGCAAAATAACATTCAGGTCCCACGAATAGAAGAATGACTTTTTCTTGAATTCTATATTATGGGTTAAATACTTTAAAACTGATTTTGAACCCAGTATTCTTTACCTTATCACACAATAGTTCTGTAACTAGCATTCTACATTCTATATGATTACCCTTTAGTCATACTTTAAAACCAGTGATTTTCAAACTTGGGTGGGCATTAGACTATTCTGGAGGGCTCATGAAAACACAGACTGCTGCCACCCCACATACATGTTTTGGATTTGGTAGCTGGGTTGGGGCCCAAGAATGTACATGGTGATGCTGATGCTGCTGGTTCAAGCCCCACACATTGAGAACCACTGCTCTAAGCTTTTCTTTTGTAAATACCTGTTTAATAGTCTTGTGTGATTCATCGACCTTAACTTTCCATTTATTTTCTTCTTGCTCAACACTTCTCTGTAGCTTCTGTAAAATTCCTTCCTACAGACAAAAGTATAGTTGTTTTGAAAAATTCATGTTCTAATGCCAAGATAAAACTATTTAGGCCATGAAGGAAGAAGGTAACGATTTAAAGTAAAATCAAAATGTAGATTAAAAATCATTTCCTACTGTTTCTGCAAGGACGGATTTGTATTTTTCACACTCTAGCTGTAACAATGTGTGCATTTCATCAGCTTCTTTCAACTTGTGCTCTAGAACCTGCAAAGAACGAAATAAAGAAAAACTTCATAATTCTACCAGAAAGTTTTATGCTTCAAGTTTGTTTTAGTACTTAATACTGTATTATGATAAATGGTTTCAAAGTGTTTTATAAGGAAACACTACATTTCAACCTTTCTAAGTAGCGATGAAGTTCATTCAATAACCCTTTTGGTCATTTTTATTAAACAATGTTATAATAAATAGTCTTGGTACTAAAGTCTTTAGTCAGGTGGTAAGATCAAAGCAGACCCACATGTGAAGTATGGTCACAATGCCTATGCTACACACATGGGAAAGAGGATTTTATTCATGCCACTTGAGATACAAGAAAACAATAATAATAAATCCCCCCCAATTTCAGTAGCCAAGGATAAAAACCAATCCAGTTTCTAAATACCTCTAATGATGTATTTGGGGATGCTTCAGCAAACCAGTGAGATTCTACCTATCTTGACTAATCTTTACTTTTTAAACCTAGGCTAAAAAGATAGTAAGGGATAAATATTCAATTTTAGAAACAATTAAAATACAGAGTTAAAGGAATGGCAAACACTAGCTTTGTAAACAAATCAAATGCAAAGACGACTTACTGTATTTCAACTAAAATTTAAACAAAATGAAATCACCTTCGTACACTTTCTCAAAAGAGCCTTATTCGATTATCTTTTATCTTTTCCAAGCTTATGAAAACAAAATCTTATTTGCTTCTTTTTTCTATGTTTAAATTACAAACAGTTCATCTGCTGAACTAACCTTAACCTCCTCTGACCCTGAAGTTCCAGCCATACATTCTTTTGCCTTTTTTTCAAATCCATGCAACCATTCACTATAACTCTGTGGACGAGAAAAGTTAAAATCATTAATTTCCAAAGAAAAAAATCCAAATAAAATAGGTGAAACATTTAAAATAACCAAATTAGATAATTATAAAAGAAACCTACACAGACAAACAGGACATTGCTACAAATTTCAAAGAGGAATGTAACTACTGCATAAGTTGGACATAACCCACTTTTAAAAACAAGCACTAAAAACAGACCTACGTACCTACCATCAAAATAAAATATTATATACCTAACCAAGAGTATTTTCAACTGAATTCTGCAGTTGCATGTAGAAAAGCCTGGGTTCAAATCTGGCCTCTACCACTTACTAGCACCAGGACAAATAATCTTTAAAACACAAAAAACCCAGAATAATTTTTCAAAACTGTTTCCAAGTAAATCAGTTCTCAAAAATGAAGTATTTTGAGTTCATAAAGTGAAAGTGAAGTATTTTGAGTTCATAAAGATGTTCCATTTGGAGGATTTCAAATTCTATGAAAATGCTCCAAGGACTCTAAAATTATTTCATTCAAATTAGGAAATATTATTCAGTATTTAAAAAATCCTAATGAGAAGTGATATGCATACACATTCACTTGTTTGAATCCAACAAAAACTCAATTTGTGCTGACAGGTTAGCTGATGTAAATATGCATGTATTACAGTTTTGGCATTTACTCTAAATTTTAGAATAAATTACTCTAAATTATTGATGCTTATCTGAATTTTACACTTTGATAAAGTGTATCTGTGTGTTAGATACTTTAAATCAAATTTCCTCTTATTCCTTCTTTTAAGTCTTTGGATTAAATTTAAGAAAAAAAACTCATGAAATTTTTATTAACTGCTATAATATAAACTGTTACATATGCAGCTGAATCAGGATTCTCTGTAAACTATCAAATAGCAAAAAACAAAAGTAGATGCTGAGTCACTCCATAGTACAATACCTTTAATATCAAATTAGTTTTAAAACACTATTTAACCTTCTCACATTATAAATCTGAACCAAGACTAAATGTACACTATCAGAATCCTACTTAACAGTTTCAACTATTGGTACCCAACATAAACTAAAATAAGATAAAAAACTAGTTTTGTTGCTTAAAGTTTGTAAATTTCCCTCTAGGTCATTTAATTTAGATCTCTCCTATGTTGACTGCTCAGCAAAACAGCAAAAGGAAACAGTAAAAAAATTTATATATTTTTATATCTACTAATTATCTTGACTTATCTTAATATTAATGAAGCTTATTGCTTTATTATTTTATAACATAAATAGTTTATTGTCCTTCAAATCTTTACAAACCTAAAATGCCAGACTCTAATGTTAGCACATAGAAAGTTTAGTACATTTCTTGTAGACTATATGCAGAAATATTCAACTTTTAACAAGTATATGAACAAAAGCCAAACAGTATCATCCATATATTATGATGACTTATAAATATTTCTAGTGTCAAAAAGATCTGGTTACTGAGAGTGGGTAGTATTGCTGTTAGAAAAGAAAATTTTTACTGCTGGTGATCTTATACAATCTTTGAAGAACAGAAATTATCAATCATTAATTCTCTTGGCTCATAAAGTACTGCCAAAAAATACATCCCCCAATATTATTTCCATAAAGTAGAAACAAAAACAGGTTATGCCACAAAGAAAAAAAAATTAAATATATTAATAGCAACCCTTTCTCTTAGGTTCAATTTAACAACAGCACTAGAACTGATAGTGTATCTATACGTTTACTCAGTGCTAGATATTTCATCAGTTCAACTCAAAAGTGGTAGAGATCTCCTAAACTGATCAAATCGGAACATATCCTCGATAGTTACAATGGAAACAAAGGAGTTTTGTCTCCTTACTTGAAATAAATGTAGGCTATACTTAACTCAGACTACAAATAGAACAAGCCATTAAGTTTACTTACCCCACCCCTAGCACCCACAGAGCTCCTTGGAGAAATAGTTGATTCTATGTTTGGGGCAGGAAATGTATATGATAAATCAGGAGCACCTTATCATACCACAAAGCATAGAAGCTATCAAAGTTTACAGCATTGTGTCAAAACGACTTGGTAACAAACCTAAATAAGTTCCAATGGGCCAAAGGAAGACAAGCAGACATTACGAATCTCCTCATGAAAGTGCACACCACCGCCCATGAAGTGGTCTTGCCCCTACTCTACCCTACCCCCAAAATACTGAGCCTTAATCTGACCAGGAATCAGATTCCTGATTACAGATTTGATACATAAAAGATACATAAAGAAAAGAGGAACATGCTAACACCACAGGGATGCAGTCAACTAAATCCAAACTGTGGGAAACTTCATAGGAAACCACTAAGTTTTGGTTTTGTTTTTTTTTTAAAGGAGGTGGGGTGTTGCTGAGAAAGAGTCGGGGAACCCGAGGATTAAAAAATATCTAAGAGATGTCTCAAACCAGTTACATACTGACCTTATTCGGATCCTGATTAAAACAAACTACAATAAGTTATTATTTAATAAAACAGACAATTTATGACAACTGGAGAAATGCATACTATACAAAATTAAGAATGTATTTTTAAGTGTAATATCACACTTTTTAAAAAGAAATGCTGTTTTAGAAATGTGTACTGAAATATTTACCGAAGAAATGCTCTGATGTTTGAGTTCCTTCAAAATAATCTAGGGAATGCAAGGTGGGAGGTAAAACAAGATTGCTTATATGCGTGCCATGTACTGATAAGTGCTATGGAGAGATGTTGGGTACATCAGGCCTCATTATGCTTGTCTCTCTACTGTTGAACAGTTTTCCATTAAATAAGAAAAAAAAAAAAAAAAAGACCCTACACTCTATTTTAGGAAACTCACATGCACATTCACTGACTTTCTCTGCCCTCAAATAATTATTGTTAATTCTCTGAACAAAGGATAACATGTACTACCTCAAGTAAACCAAGTTGTTCTATATTATCTGTAAGATTTCTGCTTGAAGAAGGTAATAGATGACCAAAAATCTTGAGTTTTAAAATGTAAAGAGCCTAGTTCATAGTATCAAGTACATTAAGGAAGTGTTGCTAAAACTAAGAAGCAATCACTTAAAATTAAGTTTTAAATAAAGCCATTAAGAATGTTACCATATTGGTTTTATTAGCATTAAAAAACATTTCTTTCCCAAATATGATGTTTTTAATCCTCTAAATAATGTCTCATATATAAAATTTTATAGAAACAATAGTATCAGGTAAATAGAAATGAGTTTTGAACCAAGTTATTAATCTTTACTGAAAAGCACCAGCTTAACAATAGGAAAGATCAAGAAATCAGCACTCTACTGAAACCAAGTGGACTGCAAATGATGTTGCTTATTCACACCTTTCTTGAATAATGTCATCATGTTAAAAAAAATAATAAATTAGTCTTACCAAATTAGAAGGGACAGACACCTTTGGAAATAATTTTTTGAGAACTTCTTTAGCCTCCAACTCAACAGCTTCCACCTGTTGCTGCCTTTCCTAAAGCAGAAGATGAACCAAATCAAACTTACAAGATCACAGAATGTTTTTAAAAAAAGAAAAGAAAAAAACTATAGTGTTTTAAATTCTACGGGAAGAAAAAGTTTAAAAAAATTTTTAATACTAACAAATGTTAAAATTTCCCACTTTAAGATATTAAAATGCTCCCATAAGAAAAAATCTGCAAAATCTCTAAAGCATCCTAAATATCAAATAATGCCTTAGCAATATCTGACAATATGGACATTTTCCTTGGCATTTAGAAATCAAGTGATTTGCCTGTCCAGGAACGATCCAAAATCAGACACACAAAAAGCATTCCTTATAGCTAAAACTTTATAAACTACCTATAGTAGAAAATACACATTGGAGGAACACAACTGAGCTTTATTGGCTGGTATATCTCTATTAAAAAATGCATCACTGATGGACTATATAACATCATGGCATTAAAATGGTAACTTTCTTATTTCCAACTTCAAGGTCATGTGAAGTATTTATGCTAAACAAGGAGGACCATCAAAATCTCATGGATGACATAAATGGGAAAAAGAAAGAACAAGGAGCAACTGATGGCACATTACTTCACTAATGCCACACATCATAAAAACTAGTTCTGACACTTGTATATGGACTCTGCTATAAATTTACAAATATTACAAATGTCTAAGTCTAAATGTGCTGATATTAAATCCAAGTCTAATGGATATCAATTATAAACTCAAAACCATGGTTTGTCAAAATTAGGGTAATGACTTATCACGCACCAAAAAAAAAAAATCTAACATTTGAACTACCTCCACAAGATCTGAAAAAAAAAAAAAAGACCCCTATAAAAATGCATATCTAAACCAAGCCAAGAAAATCATCTAAAAACAACAGTCACAAAGTTCAACAGGTGACAAGAAGGCAAGCAAGCTAGAAACATCTCAACCATATCTTTCCCCCAACATTTATATGTGAAATTTGAAATCTATCACTGATTCAAGGTCTACACACTTCAATTTTAGAAAATCTAATCACATGAAAATTTACACAACAGCTACAGATTTTGCCATTTTCCATACACACAAAAAGCTGTTAAAGATCAGCAGCAGTATTTTTACAATAGGTGTTTTAATAGGATATTTTCAATAATTCAATGAAGTCCACTAATTTTCAGGAATACACCTAACTGCATAAAATAAGGAAAATAATTAATGCTATTTCAAGGACATTAAGAGGTAATTCTTATCATTTGACCAAAGTACTAATCTTTAAAGAAAACCGGTTAGGAAAAGAGACACTGAGGAACAGCTTTTTGAAAACTTTCCAAGGGAAAAAAAAGACTAACTAAAAGAAAAAAGTATCTAACATAACCAAGAGCCACAAACATGGGAAGTTACTTTTATTTGGTATTAACAATTTTAGCTAAGTAGTTTTCATCTGACACAGTAGTTTGGTTATAGACAGCAATTTCCATTCCACTTTAACATCTGGGAAAGATCTAATATTGAAAACTGAACTATAATTTGCATACCATCTTTAAGTGAAATGTATAAGAGTTTCTTTCAGTAGCTCCTCAAGAGTATTTAGCCTTTAAAAATAATCCTGTAAAGACAGCACATATCATCCTCTTTACATTTTAGGTAAGCTGACCGTAACTTATTTCTAGTTAAAATACTAAAAGTGTTTCACATAGTTCCTTTTCATCACAACATAATTTATGGCACTGGGTCAATCAACATCCCTTTACACCTATGCTATCTAAGGATTGTCTAAATTCCATTGAAATATAGAAGACTTTCAATTCTATTCTCTGTAGATCTTTAGCTATGCAAGAAGGCATTATGCACAAAAATTCTTTCTTTTAGAATCATAAAATGCAAAAATGCCTATGGCAAGCAGCATGTAACTTCTTGTAGGAATGGCGTGATTAGCACCCACATACCCAGTCCCACTAAAAAAAATAACCAAAAAGGTGGCTCTTAACCATCAAAAACAAAGTAATATAAACAACCAGAAACCACACTAAAACCCTCATCGCTGACAGAAATGACTGTACAATTGCAACCACTCCCAGTGAAATAATAATGAAATGTCCTATCTGACCTAGATTTTCCTACTCTCAGGTCCCAATATACCTCTCAGCTACCTCGAATTTAACCTTTACTGAAAATTATGGCTAGATAAATAGGGATATAGTTAAATACAAATCCACTAAGCTATAGGAAATGTAACTACAAACGTATACTTGCTAAAAAAAAAAAAAATTTACAGAACTATTTTATGCTTAAACATTCCTTCAGGTGTCACTAAGACTTATATTAAAGATTCAATAGAGTACCATGGCACACAAAATATTTTCATAGTGCTAAAATTAATCATGTAGGTTCTTTCATTTACCTGTCTGCAAAATTCAATACCCCTGGTTTCACATTTATTCTTGGCAGGAATTTTCAAAATACTTAACTGGACTGGCAGATTCAATTTTCTCAATCTTTAAAAACAACTTCTCTATTACAATTCATTAGAAATCTTCACACCCAATGGTACAACTTGAGCTCAAGGAGAATGTCCTCCATTGTTCTGAAGACAGATGGGGCTATATATTTCAGGAGTACTTTACATACTCTGGTCAAGAGAATTATCCCTTGATAGTAATATTTCATCTAAACATGCCATATGTATCATTGCTAGCCAGTAATACATGAAGTTTCAGTCCACCACCTCTAGGGAACCATTCCAAGCAACACACCCAAAGTTGATGCCTTTCCTGTATTTAAGACTTTGATCATTTCTCTACCTTATCTGAGACATCTTGGTGTGCCCTCCAAAACACCTAGTTTATGGCACATCCTACATATTCAAATGTGTTTGTTAATTCACCTAGATTTCTTTGGTTCAAAGTTTTCATGAAAGTTATCTTAACCAACCCAAAAGGCGCATATTGTCTGACAAGAGGTTAACATCGGTCTTCTGAGACTCTTCAGCTTAAAGTTGTGCTCAACAAAGCCCAAACAATCAGGTAATCACAACAAATCAGCATGCCCAAAATTAAAGCTTCAAGGAGTAGATGAAAAAAGCAGAGATGACAGAGATGATAAATATGGATAAGGAGATTTTATATTTAAATTGCAGTAAAAGTAAATGCTTTAGTCTGATTTTAAGACAAGCTGCAGATTTTCTCTGTTCAGTGGATTGTTTCTAGGAGTTAGCATTACAACCTTGGAAGTCTTGTTCACTTTGTCCTGCAGCATTTTTTCAGTTGATGCCAATGCTTCCATTGCTTCCCAGTTTTTCTCCCGAAGGTCCTAATCATTTTTAGAAAGAATGATTTCAGTTTATCCATTATTGAAAGATTTTTGCTTTTTTACTTCATCAGTATTTTGCACTGCATTTAAATGCTGGTTACTGCAAAATTATTTCAATGGGAAAATATGCATATTAGCAAAAAAATAAAAAGCAATGTTTAGAAGTTTGAATGAGAAAATAAAGACGCCCACTTTCCATGTTTTAGTATATATATCAAATAGGCCAGCTTTTAAAATAATTACTATGCACGTGACAAAGAAGAAAGCATTCAAAAGTAAAGACACAAACCAAGAATACATACATGATTTCAGGTACATTGAACATTAGAAGATTAAAGACAGAGCAAATATAGAAGTATTACAAAAAGCTTTTCATGTGATGTTTAAACGAGGCCCAATAACACTCATAGGACTTTCCACTGCAGTGTAACATTTTTTCTCTATGGTTTAATACAATTAACATGTTTCAAATCTACCTAGGAATCCCATAGTAACCCACTGTGTCCTATGTCTTTCTTGGCATGGCCAAACATTCATGCCACAAAACAACCTTACATGAATTGTATGAGCTAGTTGATCAAAGCAAAGGGGAAGGCTGGAAGGCTATAAAATAGATTCTCTTGGAGGCAAAAGAGGTTATTAAAAATTGAGAGATCTGGATTTTAACAGCATTTCATTCACAAATATAATCTGCTATATTTCAGTCTTTTTTTTTCAGAATGAGAAATCTAAACAGATAAAAACCAACAACGAAAAATAAAAAGCCAATAATCACCATTTATTACTTAATATATGCCAACCACTGTACTTGGCAGTTCACAAATTCTCACCGTTACAACAACCCCATGAGGTATTTATTCCCATTCTATAGATAGGGAAACCACAGCTCAAGTAAGTTAGGAAACTGAGCCAAGTATACACAGAAAATGAAGTGGCAAAACTAGAAGGAAAGACTGACACTGCTATCTGCTGGCCTCCAGTGTCCTGGCTCTTTTCACACGGGTTCAATGTCTCCAGCGCTGCTGCTGCTGCTGCATTACCATGCCCTCCTTATCTCAGAATTCCAATAATAAAACACAGTTAAGATGTTAGCAGTATATCGGCAAGTTCACCTCAAGTTTTGTGGCTAAGCAATGCTGTTAGTACTGTTATACCAACACACAAGTGGCAATTCATGTACCTAATTTTGACAAACTCAGGAGTACAAGAAAATGTCAACTTGTTAAATTAACAATTTAACACAAACTTTGAAAAACAGAAAACACACATCCATTTACTAGCAATACTCCCTTAGATTTCAGTAACATTTTATCCTTGCTCAAGTCTTAGCAATCACACTACAGTGTACAAAAATTTCTTCTCTAGCAAGAATGCTTGGACTCTACTTACAGGTGTTGCCCTCTGGTATGAGAAAAGTTAAGAAATTCTACTAAATTGTTTGTCTATAGAGTAAGTTATTAGGGTTCATATTTCTGAAAGCACTATCCCTTCCCTTTCTAGTATAAATGTAGTCAGGTTCTAAAGCCTCTAACACACTTAATTACCAAAATTTGAACCACCTCTCAGTTAAAAATGGGAGGTTCTGGTCAGGCGCCGTGGCTCACACCTATAATCCCAGCACTTTGCAAGGCCAAGGCAGGTGGATCACTTGAGATCAGGAGTTCGAGACCAGCCTGGCCTACATGGTAAAACCCCACCTCTACTAAAAATACAAAAAACATTAGCTGAGTATGGTGGTGCACACCTGTAGTTCCAGCTACTCAGGAGGGTGAGGCAGGAGAATCGCCTGAACCCAGGAGGCCGAGGTTGCAGTGAGCCAAGTTCATGCCACCTCCAGCCTGGGCAACAGAGCGAGACCCTGTCTTTAAAAAAAAAAAAAAAAAGGCAGGAGGAGGTTCCAGAAGGCTTTCAAAAGACCTCATTACTGAGTATACTGGGTTTGAATACTGGCATTACTTTTAGTTTACAAAAAGGCCAGCCCAATCTAAGAGGAAATATCTTTGATTTTAAAATACCAAGCTGAAAAACATGTTTTTCCAAATAAAAGTTCAACAAAAAGTCAATTGCATTTTTAGCTTTTTAAAATAACTAAAGGTATAATAATTATAGCTTCAACATTTAAATATTTATAAGAATAAGAATTCATCTTTTCACTTACTTAAAAAAAACTGTTCTCCAATAATGCCCCGCCCCCCGAAAAAACTACACACAGAAAATAGTACTTTCTTACAAAGATTAAGAAATCGAAAGTAAAAGTAGATTTTAAAAAAATTCCTGAACCATATTTCAGTGTTAAAGTAATAAAAAGAAAAGCTTCATTCTGATAAAGATCTACTTACATTGTTTTTCTTCCTCTGGTGTTCAACTGCATCCTTCAAAGAATCTAACTCATTCCAGAGACCACTTATTTCTTTCTCTCTTTCTGAAATTCTAAACCAGAACATGAATACATGTAGCAAGATTTTAGGTAAACAGTAATACAACTTAGATCCCTACCTATCAACATTTGCTATTACAAAACAAAAATATCAAGAGATAGCACCTTGAAAAGTACATTAAAGAGTCTACCTACTGTTGACCATACAAAGCCCATCCTATGAATTTCAGAAATGATTTCTAATGTTAGTTTTTATGCCTAATATGGTATGCTCAGGCTTGTGCTAAAGAGAAATCTCATCCCCTAAGAAACATATTATGAAGATATGAACTGTTGTAGCTATTTATATTTTTACCTGGGTCAGTACACAGTAGCTATTTTCAGAGGAGTTAAAACTGATGTAGAAGCAGTCCCTTAAATATATTTTTTTTTCCAGAGGGCAATGAATCAGTTATAACTTTAAATGGCTAACCCACAACAAAAGTATAATATTAAAATGAGCTCAGTGTTTTCTTGCCATTTTCATACCAATCTCAACATTCATGTTTTTTTCTGCTACTGTTTCCCAGAAACGCAGAAGGCAATGGCAAAGATTCATAATTTGATTCTGTTATAGTTGAGAGTGGCTGGAGTAGAAAGTTAAATAACAAATAGCTCTTCCCTGAGAATCAGTGTCCATATAAGAGGCTGGCAAACTAGGGCTATGGGCCCACTCCACAGTCTGTTTTTGTAGGTCCTCAAACTAAGAGCTGTTTTTACATTTTTAAAGTGTTGTTTTATTTATACATGTACACACATATACACATATATATACACATGTATAAAACAGACCTATGGGTCCCACAGGCCTAAAATGCTATCAGGGCCTTTACAGAAAATATTTGCCAACCTTTTCTCTATATAGTCAAACTCAAGATTCGATTTAATAGTCAATAATTCTAACCTAGTAAACAAGCAACTCTGTAAACCAACCAAGATGGAAAAACATTTAGATTAAAAGAAAAAAAATTAACAATATTCCCAATGATAGATCACTTACATCATCTATTAATATACTTAATGTGGTTGACATTTTAACATGTTGAAACACACTAACTTATGTGAAATGACCTTAAATGTAGCCTCACAGAGAAAATTACAGGCCAACAAGAAAAAGGTATCAGTAAAAAAAAAAAACTCCTTAAGAAAGACAATCATAAAGACTATATATATGTATTTTTTTTTTCTTGGTGCCAGGCTGGAGTGCAATGGTGTGAAATTCCTGGGCTAAAAAGATCCTCCCACTTCAGCCTCCCAAGTAGCTGGGACCACAGGTGCATGCCATCACACCCGGAATTTCTAAACTTTTCGTAGAGACTAGGTCTGACTATGTTGCCCAGGCTGATCTCAAACCCCTGGGCTCAGTGATCCTCCCGTCTCAGTCTCCCCAGCTGCTGGGATTACAGGCGTGAGCTACCACATCTTTCCTAAAATTTCTTTAAAAAATGAAGCTAAGACAAAATTTGCATCATTCAATTACACAACCACATCTAGAAGAAAGAAGACCCAGTAAGATAACTGAGATAATAGAAGGTGATTTAGAAAACCCTGCAAAGTATAGTTTAACTTGATTTGATGTTTTCTGAATGCCTAAAAAAACAAAAACAAACATCTCCCTCAACAAAATATTCAAATCCAAATACCATAAAAAAAGCATCTTAGCCAAAAGTACTGCTCAACTCTAAACTGCAATTCAAGATATCCAAATAGAACTGTAAAAATCAGGTGCCATTTGCAGTTACACTAAATTGCTTATTTGAGAATGGTTTATCACATAAAAATAGTTACTACTTTATAAACTGTGACTCAAACTTATTACTTACACTTTTAATAATTCTTCATGAGGGGGAAAAGAAGATGCCTATCAAAAGAGTTAAATGTTATTTCAGAACAAAACTTTTCAGGAGACTTAAAAACATTGAAGCTTTTCTCAAATATAAATTAAGAAAACAACAAAAGTAAAAATAGTATATATTTCATATGCCAGTAACCCTGACTTTAATCAAGTGATTTTAATAAAAACATGTACAAATCTGTAAAATGTATTGAATGCTAAATCCAATCTCTACTGTCGCAATGTACTTGAACTCTTCATTTAATAAGTATTTATCAATTTCCCACTATGTGCATGGAAGCACACCTTACATTTTCAAACTGCACAATTCAAATTTGACTACATAAAAATGTTAAGCTTCCAAGTTTAAAAAAAAAAAAATACCAGAAATCAAAAGCAAAACTAGGACAAGTTATGTTTCCTCACGTTTAACAAAGTTATTTATACATCAACATGCAAAGGTACACAGCCCTTCATATATGGTATTTATTCCTTGGTGACAATAATCTCTCAAGCTTCTTGTTTGCAAGGACTCCAATTCATTTGTTTCTCAAAATACTATCAAGTCTATCCATATACATGCATAAATTAATTTACAGGCTATTTTGGGTAGCATCTTTTATAAAAACACACTTTTGTTTTTACCAAGCAGAATTATAACTTGAAAACCTCTTTTAAATAGTAGTAGACTATTGCTTATGATACATTTGTTAGTTTCTCTCCAGTTACTAATGTTTCATTTGGGAAGAGGGGAGATAAGTGTACACATATCTTTAACCCAACCTCTACAGTATTTAAACTGACTTGCTAAGAATTCTAGGATCAGAAAACACACATGAATACAAAACAGAGCTGGAATACAGGCAATAATATTATTTGTGTATACTTTATAGATTTGTTTTACTTTGGATATGACATAGCAAGTTGCTTTCTTTTATATAAAATTTGATAAACATAAAACATACTTCATTCTCAATGAAAATGCAGAAATGGCAAAAATACTCATATGTCACTGGTTATATAATTTTTTTGCCACATAAGTGAAAGGCAAGACATCTAATAATACCTACCTGTTGGTGGTTTTGTTGTTTAAGCTCCTCAATTTGGGACTTAAACAATTTGTTTTCATCTTGTACATCCTAATTAAATAAAAATTAAACATCAGTATCTAAACAGATTTTTTCCACATAAACTTAGATCATACAAGCTAGAAACAGATCATACAAGCTAGAAAAATTCCAAAATAGCAATAATTTTAAAGGGTGTAATAAGCTCTTTATTAAAACATATGATGAAATTAGAGTATTTATATTAGTACTAGCTGCGGAGTTTGCATGTCTCAATGGAACAAAATAGAATCCAGAAATATACCCAAATAGCTCTAAGAATTTAGTATGAAGTGACATTTCAAATCAACCTCAACTCTAGTAACATTTTGGGTTTGATATTTTTCTTTGTTGTGGGGGTTTTATCCTATGCACTGCTGGACATTTAGAAGCATCCATGGCACCCATCCACTAGATGCCCCAGCCCGCCTGCCCCAGCTGTGACAACCAAAAATGTCTTCAGATATTGACAAATGTCCCCTGGGGAACGGAATTACTACTGCTATGATGGATTATTTAATAATGTGGCTAGCCTTCTCTTTTTAATGGTTACAATGTTATTGTTACAGCTTACTGAAATAAGTTACACTAAATAAGCTAAACAAACAAACAAACAAAAAGAATTATAAACACATTAGAAGAAAATGTAATTTTTTTTTTTTAAAGATGGCAGTCTTGCTGTGTCACCCAGGCTGGAGTGCAGTGGTGTGATCTTGGCTCACTGCAGCCTCTGCCTCCCGGGTTCAAGTGATTCTCCTGTCTCAGCTTTCTGAGTATCTGGGACTACAGGCACCTGCCACCATGCCCGGCTAACTTTTGTATTTTTTTAGTAGAGTCGGGGTTTCACCACGTTGGCCATGTTTGGTCTCGAACTCCTGACCTCAAGAGATCCACCTGTCTCGGCCTCCCAAGGTGCTGGGATTACTACTGTGAACTACCACACCCAGCCGAATATATTTTTATGATCGTAGAGAGATACCTTTCTTCCGGAGACTTAAAACTCTAGAAATTACTTATATTTGAGTACATAAAAGTTTCAAATTTCCCAAAAAGGGGAAAAACACAAATGAAGTCAGAAGAAAAAATGGGGAAAATAAATCACCTCATATAATAAGAAAAGGTTATTTAATTTCCCTTATTACATAAAAAGGATCTTACAAATTAGTTAAAAAAAAAAAGTCAACTCAGTGGAAAAAGTGTGGGAAAAATTAAAGGACAATTCATATAAAAATGACTTGAACATATGAAAAATGCTTAACTTCTCTCACAGTCAAATGCAAATTAAAAATAATCTTACCATCTTTCAAGTATAATATCAAAAATTTTTATCCTTGTCAATGTTGGAAAGGAAGAAGGTGAAATGGCCCTTAGTTGGTGAATGTGTCAATTAGTGAAAACACTTTTGCAGGTCTATCTAGCATTGTCTAACAAAATTTAAAATGAACCTACATGAGAGGGAGAAGGAATGTGGTAGACTCGAACCTTGAAGCATGTAATGTGAGCAAGATTAATCCAAGACAATGTAGGCATCTACGCATTTGCTATGACTTCAAATCAATGTTCTGTAAGTAAGGTGAATACTAACTGCATGAAGGTAAGATATTGATTTTCTATTTAACTATCTCTTTTAACAAACAAAAAAGCTACATAAGCCTTGATCCAGAATTTCACTTCTAGGATACAGATAACACTAGTAAAAGTATTCAAAACATGTGCAAGGATATTCACTGCTGCATTGTTTGTGCAGAAAAAACAGCCCTAAATAATCTAGGTATCCATCAACTGGAATTGGTTATATAAATGATATATGCTGGCTGCGGTGGCTCACACCTATAATCTCAGCACTTTGGGAGGCCGAGGTGGGAGGATCACCTGAGGTCAGGAGTTCGAGACCAGTCTGGCCAACATGCTGAAACCCCATCTCTACTAAAAAATACAAAAATTAGCTGGGCATAGTGGTGCATGCCTGTAGTCCCAGCTACTCTAGAGGCTAAGGCAAGGAGAATGGCTTGAACCCAGGAGGAGGAGGTTGCAGCGAGCCGAGATCACGCCACTGTACTCCAGCCTGAGCAACAAAGCAAGACTCTGTCTCAAAAATAAAAATAAAATAAATGATATAACCATCCAGTATCATAAAACTATTAAAAGTTAAGGCAGAAATGTGCTTTATATGTTAAGATCTTGAAAACACTGTTAATTGTGAAGAAAGCAAAATATACAAGTTAGTATAGTTCAACAGAGTATTTAATAAACAAGTATACATACATACACACATTTTATGCATGGGTACTTACTCAAAAAATATGCCAATAATGACACCTAGTATCTGGGTGGGAGGGAGACTCATTCTGTACTCTATTTTTTGGCAGCAGTTAAAAATTATTTTAAAGCATGCAAAGACAATAATTTACAAAATAATTAATTTTAAGTCACCATATTCACCTGTAACAGCTTTGTTTTGCTAGAAAGATCACTCTCCCTCTCTTTTAGCGTGGCTTCTAACCTCTTCAATTCATTTTCCTTTTCTTTCAACCTAGAATTTTTTACAAAGATCTGCATTAACTAAAGTACATAAAAAAGGAAAACCAGACTCCAATATCACCCCTAAGAAAAAAGATGGCAGAAACAATACATACCAGCTTTTTTTTCCCCATATTATACCAACTTAGAAGTTTGTTTTAAAAGATATTTCTAGGATCATTCTACTCAGTCATACTTAACATTTCTTAAGCAAATGTGGCTTTATCTAGGAAGAAACTCTAAAACAAAAACTAGGAACAAAACTATATTTTATCAAATTGTTGCAAAAATTACCACTTCAAAAGCAAGGAGTTTTGCCCCCAAGAATCTTAGTCATAATTTGTTGACCCTGGAAATTACAAAATATGTCTAACCTTTGTACTGAAGAGATGCTATGGATAATTTAATCTGTTTTTCCCTTACCCAATGCTGACGTAAATCTTACTCTATCTAGCCCAAGTGAATCTCAATTGCCCTGGTCATCCTAAGCAATAGACCGCTAGCATAACACCACCATCAAAATGATCTGTTTAACTGTTTCCTCAGGATAGGAAATCTTATCCATTTCGGTATCCCCAATGCCAGAAAGCACATAATAGAGTCTCAAGTATTCGTTGAGCTGAACACTTATTTTTACCACACCTTGATCCAGAATTTCAAGATGCTTATAAATCTATATGAAAAAAATGACAAAACAGCATACATGAAGAGTGAGATAAATGTATAAAAAGGGAAAAACTTAAATGCATATTGCTAAGTAAAAGAAGGCAATCCAAGGCTGAGCATGGTGGCTCATGCCTGTAATCCCAGCATTTTGGGAGGCCAAGATGGGAGGATCACTCAAGCCCAGGAGATCAAGACCAGCCTGGGCAACACAGGGAGACTCTGTTTCTAAAAAATTAGCCAGGCAAGGTGGCATGTGCCTGTAGTCCCAGCTACTCGAAAGGCTGAGGTGGGAGGATTGCTTGAGCCCAGGATGTCCTGGCTGCAGTGAGCCATGATCACAGCCCTGCACTCCATGTACTCCAGCCTGGGCCACAGAGAAAGACTCTGTCCCAAAAAAAAAGAAAAGAAAAGAGCCAAACCAGAAAAGCCATATACTGTATGATTTCAACTACGAAATTCTGGAAAAGGTAAAACTCTGAAGACAGTAAGATCATTGGTTGGGTGGGGGGTGCTGCCGGGATGTGGAGGAAGGGAGGGAGGGATACACAGGTAGAACACAGGAGATTTTTAAGGCAGTAAAACTGTTTTGTATGATACTGTAATGATAGATACATGTCATTATACATGTTAAAACCCACATAGTTTCCTAATGGAAACTATGAACTTCAGTTAATAACAACGATAACAATGTACTGCTATTGGCTCATCACTTGTAACAAATGTACCATGCTAATGCAAGATGTTAATAGGGAGAATTGGTATTTCTCTCTTTTTTCCCTATAAATATAAAAAGTTCTCCACCACAAAAAATAAAATCTATTAATTTAAAAAAGAAAATGGCAAAAAAAAAAAGTAAGGCAGAAATATACCTAAAATTACCTACTTTAATGGTCTACATATCTCTACTATAAACAGGCCAGAAATGAGGCCCTAAGCTTTCCAAGCAAATAAGAGATAAGCACCTCGACAGTTACACCATAGCCAAAAGACAAACAATAATTGTACAAATGAGTAATCTTCCAAGAACAGAGTAATCACCCTTATTTTTAGAAAGATAATAACCTAATGAATATCCTCAATATCTTGACAGTTTAAAACGGGGCACTTCTTTAAAACAAGTATCAATAAAGAGTAATGGTATCACCAAGAAAAATTTGTTAAAAGCAATTTTAAATGGGGCCAAGAAGATCAGGTCCAGATACCCTTTCCCACCATTGTAACCTGCTGTACCTTAAGACAACAGACTCTCTAGAATAAAACATTTTCTAAGATTAATATCTACAGAAACTGACACCTCTTATGCTGACTAGATTCAGTTTTCCTATTCAGCACAGGATAATATGACAAGTTCCATTTTCCCTATAAATAAATTAAAATTACAGAAAGGTTTAAAATTCATTATCAAGATTATGGCTAAGATTATCTTTTGGTTAATTCAGAGATGTTACTAACATCTAATTCAAATACTAATTTTCATTTGAAATAAGTTTAATCTCTATAATAATTGCATACTTTGTTTTAAAAAATAACTTAAAACCAGTCTATATTTGCGGAAAGAATAATTGAAAAAATGGGTTTGATGGATTTGGAAAGGATAAAGTCTCCAGGTATCTGAAAGCATTTAAATAACCTTTATTTTACCCAACAGAGACTTAGCCTATTTGCGTCTGGAATTATAATTTCCACTTAACAATAAAGTTAATGATGTACAGGAAACTCATCATTATATTCAAGCACACCCTGGAAAATAATGAGACGTTTGTTTCTCTTCAAAATGTGGTCTTAAAGCATACTTACACAATCTCAAGTTCTTCAAACTGTGATGCAGAAGAGGCCTGAGAAACAGAATCATATTTTTAATGCTGTTAGCATTAAATGTTATGTTGTAGGTGCTACAACATATATATGGAATCACCCACCAATAAAAACAAAAACATAATTATATGCAGTAAATTTAAGATTGGGTCATTTATAAAGCAAGGACAGAATGAGTTTTATTAAATAATTTTTCATACTTATTAAAAGATTAAAGACTAATACTTTAAACAGTTAAGGATGAACTAAGAGTCTATTTGAAAAGGTAGAGATAAGGAAATGCTTGTAGGCTCAGGTTGACAGATTAAGCAGTTAAGTATGACTTGCCAGAAATAAAAGCTAACTTATTTAAACAACAACAAAACTACGGTACAACATAATTTTTCTGGCAAGAAACTCAGAACATATTAACATCTTTACTTTCTAATGCCTTAAACAAAGATTTCTCATTCCTTATGTAACATGTTGGTAATTTGTTTATACTATACCTCTTTCAAGTTATGTTGTGCTACTTCCTGAACATGTGCTTTTAAAGATTCATTTTCTTCTTGAAGATCCTTAAAAAGAATAGGCGTAAATTAAATTGATAGTCAAGTATAAAAAGGCTATTTTTTATTGTTTTTAATTTCTCACCTGTAACCACTTCCCTGTATTGGCTAGGTCTTTCTCTTTCTCTTCCAAAACGGCCTTCATGGTATTCATCTGTTCCTCTTTTCCTTTTAATCTGATAATAAATTAATCAGAACTCTAAATGAAAATGTTACATGACCATAAAAAGCAAAAATCTTAGACACTGAAAAAAGTATATTTTGGGTAGTACTCACAGACCAGCTGATTAAACTAAACTAAAACTTATCAAGTATAAAGGCATACAAGGCTAGGCGCAGTGGCTCACGCCTGTAATCCCAACACTTTGGGAGGCCAAGGCGGGCGGATCACAAGGTCAGGAGATCAAGACCATCCTGGCTAACACGGTGAAACCCTGTCTCTACTAAAAATACAAAAAAATTAGCCGGGCGTGGTGGTGCGCGCCTGTAGTCCCAGCTACTCGGGAGGCTGAGGCAAGACAATCACTTGAACCCGGGAGGTGGAGGTTGCAGTGAGCCGCGATCATGCCACTGCACTCCAGCCTGGGCGACAGAGCGAGATTCCATCTCAAAAAACAAACAAACAAAAAAAAGGCATATAAGATTTTGGAGACAATCAAATCAGGAAGCATAGGATGATTAAGGAAAACCATTCTATCACTGAATATCCAGACATGAGTAAGTTAGTTTAGCTGTACCTCTACCCTGTATCACCTTAAGTCAATACAAACAAATTTGGAAAACTTACTACAATTGATCTGGATGTGAAAGATACCAATTTCACATGGCTATTAAAATAGGCAAAGAGCAACATCTCAATTTGAGGTTATATTCAGATTATAAATCATGAAAAGACTTCCTACCTCCTTCCCACAAAAAAACTTAATAGGTTAAAGCCAAATAAGAAACTTAGGGCCTTTAGGAGTTTTGAGATAATCAGTATTTTCGTATTTTCTAAAACACCACTTGAAATCAAGAAGCTATAATTTTCATTATACTTCTATTTAACTCATGAAAAAGAAATAGTAAAAGGAAATGAGATAAATGGTACTTACAAGTTCTGAAGCTCCTGAACTTTGGAAGTGATAGATAACTGAAATACAAAGGACAGAAAAATCAATTAATAATCCTTTCAATTTAACTTATTAAGCTTTATAAGTCTTTATAATGTGTACACTTCAAATTACAAAGAAACTAGCTGAATTTTTCATGACAAAATGAGATGTGTTTTGAGTTTACCTCCTCTTGACTCCAATTAACAGGAAAATTAATAAACTAAAAATAATAAGGGGGAGGGACAAGGAAAATAGTTATGAATAATAAGTCTAACTAATGTGATGCTTTTTTTCTTTAGGCTAGTCAAGTGAAGCAGTGGGATGGAGAAGGAATAAAGAAATCTGTAACTGGTTGTGATCAATCAGTTGTAAACACCACTGCACTCAGACCAGTCATACTTCTACAGTACTGAAAATTAGAATATTAACTCTCCACACACCTCCCTACCGTATCAGAGCTCTTCTCCATCCCAGTTTTCAAGGCCAACTACTCAACAGTACTCTATGATGTCCTTTTTTAATTTTTTCTTAATCATACACAGTCTGATAATACCTTTTATCCTCCACTCTCTTCTCACAGGCCCTTCAGATTCTTGGCTTAGATGTCAGTTCCTCAGGAGGAGACTTTCCTGAACTCTCAATCTATATTAGAAAAGTATGATCTTTTCATCCTACCTGTTTCGTTCAACACATTATCTCCAATCACTAGCTAGTGATCCACCAATCACAAGTACAGTGCTTTGACAAGTACTGTTTTGACAATAAATATTGCTGAATGAATCTATGAGATGAATGAATCATCTCTTCAATGAAATCTATTTTTTCAAGAAAGCCTTATCAGATTAAAATCAGCAAAACTCATCAATTTCCAATAATCACATCTATGTCTGAAATCCCAATGAAACTTGTACTTTGTTCTAAGGCAGAGATAGAGCAATGTATATTCAAATAACATTTTGGTCCATGCAGTTTTCTTTTAAAAGGGGGCAGGGGGATTTAAAAAATTGCCAAACTGTTTCGTGTTTCATTTGTAATTGGCAAACTAAAATGAAACATTAACACAAAAAATGTTCTAGAAAATAACCATTAACAGTTAAAATTTTTAAGACATACAGATTAAAATATCAAGAATACTTTCTCAAATCAGGCAAAAAATAAAATGAAAAGCACATAACCCAATATACCTACAGCATACTACTAAGTTTTTTCTGAGTAACAAGAAAAAAAATCAAATAGCTCATAAATAACACAACTAATAAATCTGTCATGCTATGGCTCTGGGATTTTTACCTGTTGAGCCTTTTCAAGCTGGACATTTCCTATTTCTTCTTTTAGAGCCTTTATTTCCTGTTTCAAATCCTTGACAATGACAAAACAGACAAGATTGGACAATGGAAACACAGAAATTGACATAAAATGCAATGCACAGACAAACACACGAAATTAAATGATATTAACTAAAGTTGATAAACAAAAACATAAAACACAGTTCTCTGTCTCCCAATACCTGAACAGTTTTCTCCTTGTTAGCAACTTTGAGAAGTTCTGCCTCCAGAAGCTCTTCTACAGACTTGATCTTTCCATCTTTCTCATGGATCCTTCAATAAAGAAATGCAGTATAATTTGATTAGAAATCACCAAGACCCACCAAGATATAAAAATAGCACCAAATAATGAAATGGCTCTCCAAATCAACCCTTTCCCATTTTAAATAAAATAGCAACATGTCTTTGTAGAATGGCCAGGGTGAACATAAAGCTCCTCCTAACAGACAGCTGAAGCCTATGCACACAAGAAGTCAGTTAAGTGCTTCAGAAGTACATCAGAAATATAAGATTTGTACCCTGAGGAATACAGAGAAGAATCAAGTTCCATTCAACTATACTGACTCCCATCCTCTGGAAATAGTTTTTTTTTTGTTTTTTTTCTTTTAATTATACTGAATTTGGGAAAGCACAGCTAAGTTGTCTTATTCCATTAAGAAAAATTATAGAGTGAAAGTTAAACACACATCAGCTGTCCCAACTGCACAATAAAACTAGATTTCTAAGCACACACACACAAAAAATGGACCAAAGAAGAAAAACCAGTTTATAATAATGTTATCACTTACACTTTCTTAAGTTCTTCAACTAGAGAGGCAAAAGAAACCTGGAAATAGGAAAGTATCCTACTTAGTAATTTGTTCAAAATAGAAATGGGTCAGAAATAGAAATGCACATTATCCTTAGATTTTCCAATACAATCAAAATCCAAATGGGAAAAGCCCAGGCATTCTTTCGAGACTTTTTTAATGTCATAATAATGACAACAAATAGCATTTTGAACATAGGTAGCTTTAAGGTCACTTATAAATATGCCAAAAGAAAAAATCATTAGATAAATGTTAAAATTATTTAATCAATAATTCCAACCATAGAGAAAACAAAACTAAGAAACTGCCTAATTTCAGGCGGCCTCTTTTACTAGAGTCTTACTTTATATTTGTATACTTAGAACCTTTTTATCACTCTAGTAAGAGGCAATGGCACCCTATCTGGAGCATTTGTCACAGTACCTGGCATACAATCAGTATTAAATTGCAGCCTCTATTACTGATTATCATTCATAAATTAAAACTATAATTGACATATTCCAACCTGGAGGAAGAGAAACAACAGACCTGTTTTTATGCAACAGTTTGCCCACTGTTTAAAAGAGAATGGGCTGGGCACAGTGCCTCATGCCTATAATTCCAGCAATTTAGGAAGCTAAGGTGGGAGGACCACTTGAGGCCAGGAGTTTGTGACCAGTCTGGACAACATGTCGAGACCCTATCTCTACAAAAAAATAAAATAAAAGCCGAGCATTGTGGCATGAGCCTATAGTCCTAGCTACTTAGAAGACTGAGGGAGGAGTTATTGGTTGAGCCCAGGAGTTCGAGGTTACGGTGAGTTATGATTGTACCACTGCACTCCAGCCTGGGCAAAAGAGCAAGACCCCGTTTCTTTTAATTTAAAAACAAACAAACAAAAAACACAGAGACAAAGAACAGTTGTAAAAATTTACATTACCTGATCATTTTGCTTAGCTTTTAAGTCTTGAACTTCTTTTGTCAGAGATGAATTTTCTGTTCTTATTGCCTTTTTCAAAGACACATAAGCAAAACATGCTTTTACTCTCTGAAAAATATAGCTAGCTTCAAAATACATTAGTTTCTCATTTCTTTAGCTGCTTCTTTTCTACTCTGGAAGGCCCAAAACTCTCACTTTTTTCCATGTCTATAATTCTGTAATGTCTATAATTCTGTAACTTCTATAGCTATCCAAACAAATTTTTAATTCAATTACACCCACATATATTTCCACTCATATCTGGACAACCTCAAAAATATACAGTATACAACTTGTTAGTTAAGCTACTCCTCTCCCTAAATTCAAATACATCTTTTAACTTACTTCTTTCAGCAACCTTTTCCCAATCAAGTTAGGTAAAGCTAATGACAACCATAAAATAGAATGGCAATCTCTTCTCTGGCCTCCAGTACTATTTCATGAATTAAGTCTGCTAGTTATCATTTGGTTATAATTTTGGTGCAAGTGGGGAAACTGACAAACTATAACAATAGTATCTACCTCATTAAGGCAGTCAATGTTATGCATTTTTAACTTCTAAAAAAACTTTAAAAAAGCATTATATAAATTTATAAATGTGAGAGGTACTATTAAGTTTAAGATCTATGGGAAAAACCTTACACAAATTACAGAGAAATCCTTTTATGTCACTGAATAATCACAAGGAAAACAAAACTACAAAATGCTTTACATTCAGCTCCTCTTCTTTAGTTGCCACCTGAATAAGTCCAGTTTCAAGTAATTCTTCCACAGTCTTTAACTTCTCATCTTTTTCTTGAATGCTGAAATTATAAGTTTGTAACACATGTATTAACTATTTTTCAGTTAATGATATTATTATTATAATTATTATTATTTTTTGAGACAGAGTCTCACTCTGTCACCCAGGCTGGAGTGCAGTGGTACAATCTCAGCTCACTGCAAGCTCCGCCTCCCGGGTTCATGCCATTCTCCTGCCTCAGCCTCCCGAGTAGCTGGGACTACAGGCGCCCACCACCACGCCTGGCTAATTTTTTATATTTTTAGTAGAGATAGGGTTTCACCATGTTAGCCAGGATGGTCTCGATCTCCTGACCTCATGATCCACCCGCCTTGGCCTCCCAAAGTGCTGGGGATTACCGGCATAAGCCACCACACCCGGCTCTTTTTTTTTTTTTTTTTTTTTTTTTTTTTTTTTTTTTTTTTTTTTTGAGGCAGAGTTTCACTCTTGTCGCCCAGGCTGGAGTGCAATGGCATGATTTTGGCTCACTGCAACCTCTGCCTCCCAGGTTCAAGCGATTCTCCTGCCTCAGCCTCCCAAGTAGCTGGGATTACAGGCATGCACCACCATGCCTGGCTAATTTTGTACATTTGGTACAGACAGGGTTTGCCATGTTGGCCAGGCTGGTTTCAAACCCCTGACCTCAGGTGATCCACCCACCTCAGCCTCCCAAAGTGCTGGGATTACAGGTGTGAGCCACCATGCCCAGCCAGTTAATGATATTATTTCTAATCATTTTAAACGGATCAACTCTTTTGTCCATCATTTCTTACAAACTTTTAATTCTAGAAAGGCTTCTAGGGATCTTTGATCATGGTCTGAGGATACTTCCTCTTTACAAGTAAAATGTACTCAAGTAATTCATGCTTATATGCTAGCCTCAACAAGTAAAATTACTGCCACACGTGAAACCCACAAACGGTAATGTAATCCCAAATCAACAGCATACTACATTTCTTCCATTACAAAGTTTAAAGAGAATTTTAAAACTCTAATTAATGTAGTTAATTTGGTAGAAGTAACTCATCAAAATATAAAAAGAAAACTAAACTCTTACCATTTTTCCATTTGTTCCACAACATCCTTATTAGGCTAAAATAAAAATCACCAAAAAAAGTTTAACTTTACCAAATTTGCATGAAGTAAAACCAGATGAGAAATGTAATTTTGTGAAAATTGTTTAGGGTTATTAAATAGATACAAAATTTAGGACAATAACTTATCTGAAGACTTGATAATTAAAAAATTCAGAAAACACAAAACAAAGAGATACATCTACACAAGAGACACAGAAAAAGTAGTAGTGTAAAATGGGCTGGCAAAATGAATTAGTATCTTATGAAAAAAATCTTAATCCCTAGAAAAGATAACCTTAAGACAATCTGCCTCACTTCCTTTACATTAATTCAATTCTTCAAATACAAAGAATCCAGACTCTAAGACCTCGCAAGCCCAAAAAAAAAGAAAGAAAAGAAGAAAAGAGAAGGAAAGAGAAAGAGAGAAGGAAAGGAAAGGAAAGGAAAGGAAAGGAAAGGAAAGGAAAGGAAAGGAAAGGAAGGAAGGAAAGGAAAAAAAGGAAGAAAGAAAGAAAGACAGGCAAACAGGGGCTCTTTTAATTGATTTTTTTTTTCTATACTAAGGTGTAACATTTACATAAACAAGTGCATAAATCCTGTTCACAGCTCAGTGAATTTTGGTAGATAGATATTATGTAACTACCAACCAGATCAAGATATAAAATGTTTTAAAACTGATTGTAAATTGCAAAAGCAACAGGAATACATTCTATTTATAAAGCATTAGAACATGACATGTAAGATGAGTCCCCTTTGAAACTTCTCCTGGCATCCTCTGGTACACACACAAGTCCCCAGTGTTAAAATTTATCTTATGTCCAAAGTGGGATTTCTCCCTCAGTATTCCCTTATCTTCCCTTATCTTCAGACAGCCAAGCAGCCTGACCAAAAAGATTTAGGGTCTTTCTCCTAGAACATTCTCTTCTGTGCACCCCTTTCCCAATCTTGCTAGTTTTTTACTTTTTTTCCCATTTTTTTGTTTTTCCCAATCTTATTACAATCATTTTTTACAAATGATATTAATTTTTCCATTGCCCTATCCAAGTCCTAAAATTCCACTCTGTACATATTTATGAAATTAAACCCTTCTCTTTAATGCCTAAGTTTTGGCCCTCAGCTTACTCATCTCAAATATCATAATACCCTAATTCTTCTCTCTGCTTCTAGTTCATAAGAATTGTTTTGTAGGAGGCACAGGAAAAAACTTCCCAATGGGAAAAAATAATCCAAACATGAGAAGGGAAATAGGAGTTGTCAAAAGTACATTAAATCAGGTTTATACTACGAAAAACAAATCATGCATTAAGCCTTTAAATCATTCATGAAGATGGTTTTTGTCCATCTTTATTTTCAATGAATGCCATCTCACAAAAAGACATAACACTATTAAGTCTAAGTTACCTGCACCTTAACCATTTACTGTATTGTACCTTTAGTTACTCCTACCTACCAGAGTATTCTTTCTAAAATGTTAGGCTAAATGCTCATTTATCCTTGCAACACTCTTTAGTGGCTTACCCACATGCTGCATCAGGTTCATGGTCCTGACACAGCATACAAAGCCCTTCATAATTAGGTCTTAGCAAATCTTTCTCTACTCCTTACATCCTTCCTGTATTTTGTACTTCTGCAATATACCAATACTCTGAATATGCCAATCTTGCCACACTGTCATGTCTTTGAACATTGTATTCCCTCAGCCTGGACTGTCTCTTAGCTCTTTGGCAAATTCAAGCTCATTTTTCAAAATCAGGTTTAGCTGTTCCCTGTGTTACCTCCCCACCTCCTTCAAATATTAATAGAATGCATTATCTCATCTCTTCCTCTAAACCTGTACAGAGTTCAGAAACTTCATTCACCATAACTTTCTGTTTAACAGATCTATCTCCATATTAGGAGGGCAAGAATCAAGTCTCATTCATCTCTGTAACCTCAGCATGTAGGTAAGTAACTAGCATATACTCAACTAGTAAATAAGTATTTGATGAATTTTTTTTAATGAAGTTCCAGTTTAGAAAGTATTCTTGGTCTGCAGCTCATCAAATACTCTATTGCATAAACCTGACCCAGCTTAGTTTGCATCTCCAACATTTTTACTTTACTTCATACTTTATTGGTTTAATCCAATCCTACTGTTTCCTCCCCTAGATGATTTCCAAAACTAAACCGTATACAATATATTCTGCAATACAATTTAACAAGGCAGTAGGGCAAAAAGAAGAAACTTCTTATAGTTTTCACTTAATAATCTTGATCACTGAATCTTAAAAATCTACTGGAATAAGAATAAGTCATGTTGCTCCTTCACTAAAAGTCAAAATGTGCTCTCCCACAGCAAAAAACAAAAAAAGTCTTATTCTGAGTAAATGAAATATTAGTAAATGATTTATTTGCATTATCTGACCATCTGCAAGCCTAAATCCAAATGCAGCCTTCCCTCCTTTAGGGTATCAACAGGTTAACTTACTTGGTACCTGTTGTCTTTCTGCTTCCTACACCTGAAGAAACAACAACTTGGCACCATTATTGGTTTCTGCTTTCATACGCTCAATCTTTTCCTCCAGAATAAAAATCCATGGGGTAAAAGGACTGAAATTTTTACATAACTAAACTGTTCAATCTCTCAACTGTCACTTGGAATTCTGACTGTGGGATAGAAAGGGGTTAAAGAAAAGTGGAAATGACAGAAATTAAGATTATACCAATCTTTTCTCTTCTTTCACTAGCAGCAACAATAAAAACGACTAGAGGAAAAGCCACAAAAATGATTCTTTGTCTGCCAAGATGAAAGAAGTCTCAACTATAACCAAAACCTCAGTCATATGCTTTCTAGACTATTAATAAAAAGCTTTCAGAGTCAGAAGAACAATTCTAAGAATTACCCAACAGATCTTAAATTAGTATCACAAAATGAGTTTCCCCTTATCAAATAATTCTTTTAAATAAATCAAAAAATGTGGCTATAAAATTGTATCCTGTGAATTAATTATTCTTCGTAACAAAAGCACATCTCATACTAAAAGTTGTCACTTTAACAGAACATCTAAAAGTACGTAGAAACATTATAATAAAAGGCTGACTTAATAAGATAGCAATAATATTAACTTTCATAAATATGATTGGGAATTTTACATAAGGTATGACAATGGCATTTCTCAAGGTATTATATGATTTTAAAGGAAAAGAAAAATTTAAGGCTGGTGGTTTTACTTTTATCTAATGATGGAAAATACCATTTTTAGCAAAGAACAAAAGTTTTCTGTTTAAATAAGAGTTGCCAGCACCTGGATACTACTAGAATATAAGAATTCTAGGACAGTTTCAGAAGTTTCTAAGCATTTGTTTTACCTCCATGAAGTTAATTTTAAAGGTTAAAACTTCATACACTGGTTATCAGCATTTCAAAAATCTCTGGTAACTAACACACAGAAACTATACTCTGCTTTTCCAAGTAAGAACACACACACAAAAATCTATTACATTTTATCTAATCCAAGTCACCAATGTTATATCTCACCACTGCTATTTAACAGTAAAAATTAAAAACGCTGCCAACTAAACAACTAAACTGTAACCAGAGACTACAAGATACATTCTTATTTCAGAGATGGTAAGGGAGGGTGGGGGGAGAGAAATCTTATAATTGATATCATATCTTTTTTGTAAGCTATACCAGAAAAGGAAATAAGACAAAAATAAGCCTTAGCTGGGCACAGTGGCTCACATCTGTAATCCCAGCACTTTGGGAGGCCGAGGCAGGCAGTCACTTAAGGCCAGGAGTTCAAGACCAGCCTGGCTAATATTGCAAAACCCTGTCTCTGCTAAAAATACAAAAATCAGCGGAGCATGGTGACATATGCCTGTAGTCCCAGCTACTCAGGAGACTGAGGCACGAGAATGGCTTTAACCTGGGAGGCGGAGGATACAGTGAGCCAAGATAGTGCTACTGAACTCCAGCCTGGGCAACAGAGGAAGACTCTGTCTCAAGAAGAAAAAAAAAAAAAAAAAAAAAAGAATAAGCCTTAAATGCCATTTAAACTAAATATCATCCCTTCAGCACTGTCTCCTCTATTACCTTTAGTTTACAAGGGTAAAGCAAATACAAAGTAAGTAGTAAGACTATGTAATAATGCACTTAATATCATACGGGGAGGTAGAATAAATGGATTATTTCTTGACAAGTTAACAAAATACTTCCAGAGGCACAGCTACTTACACCAGCTCAATATCTGCATAAATGTGAATTTTAAAATGAATGAAAGAACGCATGCATTTGCTAAAGAAGTGCTATCATTTGCAATGGCTTTACATTTCGGCTTCCAATAAAAGTACAATTCAAAAACTTAATATTAGGAACAAACGCAAACTTCCTATTCTAATGTGTCATCAAGAGTTTGTGTTTTATTAATAAATTGTAATTGTAAGAGCTGCGTAGAAGAAGAGTACGAAGGCAGCACTGAGGAATAGGCAGAGAACAGATTAACACTGGGCTCTAATTTATGGAACCATGCTTATTCAAAGCTGATATAGTTTTGATGCCTTGCTATAAATATAAAATGAATAGTGATGGTGGCAGGGGATGGAGATGAGATGGATAAAATAAATACTCTAAGGGAAAAGAATTAAGGTTTAGATACCTGTCATAAACAAAGCACTAGGCTAGGCACCATACATAAGCTTCTCCTTTCAAATCTAACAACTTTATGGTGTAAATATAATATAATCTCCACGTGAAAGGCTTGGAATGAGAGGTGTCACAAAGGTTAAGCTATTTGATCAACATCACACTGCTTTTAAGTGCTGGTAATAAGTTTCAACCTTTAAAGACACCATACTCCCTAAAAGAAAAAGCTGAGGCTCCAAGTCTAAGGCAGGACATTTATTCCGAAAGTCAAATGTATCAAAATGGCTTAAACTATTTTTATGCATCCTATTACACATTTTTATTTTTCTGGAATGTGCTTTTGAGCAGATTGGCATTAGCTTCACCTCAGGGAGAAAGAATTTCCTGAATTTAGATACAGGATGAATAGAAAGGCAATAACAGCCATATCTAAGCTTAAGCAAAATTTCTCAATTAGTAATTTGGTACCTAAATAAGAAGAACCAGATCTTGTTATATATCAAGTATTTCTACTTTGTAATTTAGGAAAAGCCTTACCTGTTCAGAAACAAGAGTCTGTAGCTTCTGAACTTCTGATTTTAATGCTTTGTTTTGGTCATTTAGAATCTGGAAGAAAGAGTCTCAATTTACTGTTTTATTAAGAAAAAAGGTAATAAAGCAATCGTTTGAATGGGTTTTTGAACAATCAAACCTTTATCTCAGCTTTCAGTCCTCAAAGTGACAGGTGAATTATACACTGACATAATTCAAATTTCACTGGACACAGAGATGCACCCTAGCACTTGGTTGGCCATGACCAGAAACTAGAACTACAGCAACAGTGGAGACAAATAAGGCAGTCCCAAATAGAAACTATCAGCTGAGAAAAGATTGGGGGCCAAAAATAAATCTCCAAGCTCTACTAAAAGAACAGATAATCTAGGGGGAAAGTCTATGATAAAATTCATGGTTTGCATAAGTCCCCTAATAAACTACAGAAACATTGTTTCAGAGTGACTTCATACAAAATGTAGTATTTCTGGAATCACTCAACTGAAAAGTATACAAGGTTGTTCTAAGAAACCTGAGTGTACAAGCTTAATCACACACCTTAAATTCTTCCATTTTGTTTGAAATTTCATGTTGTAGTTGCTCTTCCAGCAATCTTATTTTATCATCTTTAACATAAACACTATGAGGGTGAAAAAAAAAATTAAAATACTTCATACATTCAGAAAATCTACAGGAATTATGGGCACAACTATCAGTTAGAAGCAGCAATATTTTCTGCAACAATTATAATTAAACATAAATGTATGAACGACTAGATGTACAATACTTTAGTCACCTTTGTTGCATCTTCTCCAATTCATGTGCAGCAGCAGCCTGTGTGTGGAATGAGAAGAAAATGATATCACTTCACAGGAAGTGCTCAAAACTATTTTTTTCACTAATTTTTACATATTAAAAAGCTGTATTTCCATATATTTGAAGTTACAGCAATACTATATATTTCTGTAACATGTTTTGCTGTTCGATATTTTTTACTTCTTTTATTCTAGACTATTTTCCATTCTTCATACACACTAACAAAAAGGTATATCCTTTTTGAATTAAATGGCTCAAATAAAAGACTCAAACAAACCAGCATAGTAAGATAATTTTAACTGCCTCCTGTGATATCTTGAAGTGATTAATTCACTGGATCAAATATTTATTTCAACATAAAAACAGTAACATCAAATCATGCAGCCAAAGATAAGAAACCATTATATTTTTTACTTACACAATCAAATTGGGGCTCACAATATCAATGAAAATAAGAATACGCAAATTGAAATTCTGAGATCAATGCTCAAAAGCAATAAAGATCTACCTGCTCATTTGCCAGGGCCTGTAATTTCTGCACTTCAGCTTTTAATAAGAAATTCATATTCTGTATATCCTAGAACAAGGAAAAACAGCATTTAAAATACTTAATACAATTGATTTTAAAGTTTGTAAAGCATCTTTTCTACAAAAGAGTTAAGCAAATGTCTCAACTTACAAAATTTCCCAAATAATCAAGAGAAACCACCAATTCCTGTTATTTAGCATATTCCTATCAAATTATTGTAAATTATATCACATGAGAGAAGCCCTTTGAATTTTTCCTCGTAGAGAGCTAGAGAATTTTGTAGTTTAGAAAAACAGTTATTTCAAATGAATTCTAGACTATTTTCCATTCTTCATATACCCTCACTGATTATGTGGATCAAAGTAATTTAAATTTCAGTTCTGTAAAATATTGTAGCCATTTATACAAATTACTATACCTTAAGTTCCTCTTCTTTACTTGTTAAATGATCACGTTCACTTGCTAAAGAATCTTCAGTCTGTTTTATCTGCTTATCCTTTTCTGCAATCCTTTAGAAGGAAAGACATTTGTACATTCAATAAACATTCAGAAGTCACAAATCAAAAGGATTTAAAGCCTTAAAAAGCATCATCCTTACTTCAGTAGTTCTCATATACCTTCCATTTCTATAGCCCCTTTCAGTTTACTAACAACTGTCATACACATTACTATAACTCCTTAAAATACATAACCCTGTTTTAAAACTCGAGATAGAAGAGGTTAATTTGTTAAAGCTAGCTATGTCAAAACCAGATTTCAGATCTTCCGAACTCAAGTGATCAGTGTCTATGCAAAATTATACGGCACAAAAAAAGCATATAACTTTGTTTTGGGTATACTACCACAGAGCTGGACACAGAAGAACTACAACTACTTATAAGACACAAAAACTAATTTCCTTCCACTACTTTCTAAACAATTACCTCTTCCACATAATTGCTAACACTCAAATGAAAGTCTCCCCAACTCTTGTTGTAATAAAAACATAAATAAAAGCAGAATATATAATGTTTAGGGACCCAACTCACTAATGGGAAAAAGGAAAAAAAAAAAAAGCAAAAGTTGCTCCAAATCTAGTTCAGAGTATTTTCTGAACAGGTCAGAGGTATAAAGTTAATCATAAGTGTCGCATCTAACAAGTATCAGTTAGTGGTGACTACACAATTATAAGAGTGTGAAAAGGTAGGCTTACACTTTATGTAATTCTTCTGCTAGAACTGAAGCGGAGGTCTAAGAAAGAAAAATAGTGTCAACATAAAAGTATTTAAGAGAAAGCTTTATAGCTATACAATAATCGTAACAGAGCTTTAAATTTTAAGAGAAGTTAATGTATATAAATTTTTATGAAAGTAGCTGGCCCATGGTAAGTGTTCAATAAAGAGTAACTATCATTCTGAAAGCAAGTTTGATCACCAACAGCCAGTAGTCACGAATTACATATCACAAGACATTTAGAATAAAACAAGTTGACAGGCCTGGAAACTAAATAATTGACAAGCAACAAATGAGTAGGAAAAACAGCCAGAAAGGCCATTTGTCATCCTGTGTTTCTTCTCCTTAGTAACAACTTTTAATAATAAAATTATCCATTCCATGACTAATATAGTTTAGTAATACCCATGTTCATGTTTACTATTTAAAAGATTCTTACAGCATTCTCTATGTATTTAACTCCTGATAAATTTTTTAGAGCCACTTCTCAGCTGATAACTAAAGATCACAATTCAATCTGAGTTGGTAATTCACATATACATACACATCCACACCAGCACCCTTTCCTGCATTAATTCTTCCTCAATTACTTTAGACTATAATTTCTACAGATAAAGCAACTGGGAAAAATATATTTATATGGTCAAAGCTTTGGGAGTCTGAACTTCTCTGAACCTTAAAAACAAAATTTTAATGTTAAAAACCACTTTTTATACAGAAATGTCAGACTTCTGAGCCAATACTTTTTGCTACAAATAACTCTCAGAATTTTCAAGTTGAAAAACTGAAGCTCAAAATTCACAATACTTGTTTTTATTTGATTTTCTTTATATTATTTATAAAGACGTTATGTCACATCAAAGAATAACAGGTCTTACACTATCACTTGAAAACTTTGGAAGGCTGAGTCACTAAACTGAGGTACAAATTTTCAATTGATCATTTTGCAAATATAATCTGTGATCTATGGTTACCATATTGTTCCCCCTGCTGATATATTAGGATTTTCCAGAGCTAGCTGATATTTAATGAACATCTGTAATACATAAGCCACTATTCTAGATAGGATTTGGCCAATTCTCTCTCCTTGTTTTGTGACAGGATTGGGGACATTTTTGTATAATAAAAGCTCTCTAACCTTCCCCTCATCCAATTAGTTGGTATGGATTTCTTTCTTAGTGTTTTCCCTCAGCACCGTACATAATTAGCAAGTGTTTAGCACTCAGGATCATCATTTGTTGATTCATTGACTAGTCTCCCAGCTATTAATCCAGTATTTGGCACTCAACAGACATTCAGGTGAGTGTTTAAATGGCTGCAAGTTATTAATCATAAGCAATAAGAAAGCATCATTACCTGGGCTGCTATCTGGGAATGGAACTGCTGAATTTGAGCTTTCAAAGCCTCATTCTGCTCCAAAATATCCTTTCATAAATAGCAACCAAAAAGAGAAAAAGCATGCTAATAAATAACCCCATGTATATGAACACAACGTATTATAGGTACATTTGTTTATCTTTTCTTTTTTTTTTTTTTTAAGGCATTCTTAGATTCCAAAAGGCATTATTTTAAACAATGATTAGACAATCTGAGTTAGCTTATAAGACAGAAGTTAAAGATATGTTTGTGCTATTCCTAATCTAACACAAAGAGCCTAAGACTGTGGGTGAGCACACCTTCAAACACACCATATTGTGACAAGTGCTCAAAAGACAAAGTTATAATTATTCATCATCATTTCAGAATTAGGATAAGGTAGACTTTAGTCTCTCTTCTAGACACACAGATCTAATAACTGACCACCTGTATTTTTTTTTTAAAAAAAAAGAAGAAAAAAATACCTGAACCTGCATTTGTAGAGACTCTTCTTTGTTCACCCTTTTCTGCTCTGATTCCATTAACTGCATTAGTCTTTGCTCCAACTGTTGTTTTGATACCAAGGTATCTGTAAGCTTACTATGCAGACTCTGTACTTCATTTTCTTTGGCCACAAATTTACTCTGTAAATCTGTAATAAAACATTACATTTTACAGAGGTCTCTTTCTTTGCCTAGTTACTCATACTCATCTTTCGTGTAGGCATTCTCGCCTCTAGAAAACCTTCTTTGAATCTCTCCTGCTTCCATTCTTGCATGCTCCTGTAGCAGGCTATACTTGCGTTTCATGGGAGAAAGGGAGTAGTAGAGAAACAAACAATACACATAACACGTACTCCATTATCTCCCAGATGGATCCATCAAATTAAGAGTAAATGAGTAAAAGTTAGCATGTATTAAATGGGCAGTTTTAAGTAAACTACTTGGGATGGTAATGCTCTGTTTTTCTCTTCAAAATAAGAAGTGAGTATTTTCTTGGGAAAAAAAAAAAAAGAATTAACCAAAGAACCAAAGAGAATAACTACAGAAAAGAAACACACACAGCCAGGATCCCATTAACCTATCATGTACTATAATTTTGCCTGCAACTTTAATGCTTCAGGCAAAGCTAGTAGGTAACTTATTTTAAAACCCTAACAAATGTCAAAGAAAGAAAGATATTCTGAAAGCATAAAAGCTATTTTTATTGAGCTATAACCAAAATGCCAAATTATACTTTCTTCACAGATGGAAGAGAGAGGAAATTTTACCCAAAATTATATACAAAGTTTACATGAATACTTCTTCCCCTTACCTTGCTGTGCTGCCTCATGTTCCGCTGTTCTCTTCCTGATGTAGCTCTGAACTTCTTCCCACCTTCTCTCAGCTTCTTGTAGTTGAACCTTGGTATTTTAAAAGGGAGAAAGGATAAATTAGCACAAACACAGAATTTCTACTTTGAAAAAGATGGAAAAAAAGCATCCTCTACCTTTACTGTTGTATCATAAAACTGCTTATTGCAACTAGTTTCCTACATTTCAATAAGATAAGCAGATACACACAGTCTAAAAGCCATTTATTTATTAGCCATAGCCATCCTATCCTCCAGCATTACAGGGTTTACAGTTTGGAGATTATTTCAGACTCAATATTTGTGCTGAGTTTCTATCAAGATAGCTACTACTATATACATCTGATCCACTTAGCAATAACCTGTTTCCCACTAACCTTCCTTTAGCTGATAAGCTTCCGAAGGACAGGATGGTGTCTTTATTGCTAAATCTAAGTAGCTAAAAATTCTTATTTTGAGGTATTTTTATAACACAACACTCCAATCATGACTATAATCTTTAATGTCATTTATTTATCCATATCCACAGAGAACAGACTTCCGTATCTATGCCAGTAGTAAACCCACCAGCAAGATCAATATTAAATAAAAGAAAGGATACTTATATCAATCTCCCAACAAGACTTAAGAAAAACACTATTTTCCATACTCAATTACTCTTGAAGCCTTTTTAACTCCTACTCTGGAACTGGTATCAAAGTACAATTGTATCAATGACCTAGGTAGGAATCTATTATAATGAGGTAGCATTTAACTTACACAAATTGAACTATACTTTCAACAAATTTCCTCTTCAATAAAAGCAGGAATAGAGAATTATACTCATCATTCTATTCAATGTACATATGCTTCAGAATGCATATAAAATGAGATAAATGAATCTGCTCCTCCCTCAGTCAGCCTGAGCAAAGCCATGCATCTCTTCATAGTATAAGCATCTCACTGGACCAAGTGACACTCTGGCGTCTAAAGATACAGTATGTGACTTTTTGTACATCATGGGTCGAGCGCAAGCCACTGGAACACTACTTAGTCTTGTGCTGAAGCAAAGGAAAAACTACCTATTCCAGTGCTGAAAGAAAACTAGGTTCTGCTGGACCTACTGAAAAATCCAAGCTATGGGTGATAAAGTGGTATTAAGGGTAATTTTTAACTACATGATTTCTGCCCTATACTGTAGACCCTAACCCCCATATATAAGATAAAATTCTACAATTTATATCTGTCAATCAGCTAACATCATTTACCATATCTTCAAACGGTCTTTAACTTCAAATTCAAGCCTATATTCAATTCTTTCAATAGGGCACATGCTTCTTTTTCTTTCATCAGGGCACAGCATTTAGACTACAGGTCCCATTAGGCTTCAAACTATATTTTTCAAACCTATATACACATTTAAGTCATCAAATTAAATACCTACTGATATGGTTAGGCATTGTGTCCCCACCCAAACCTCATCTCGAATTGTAATCCCCATAATCTCCACGTGTCAAGGGAGAGACCACGTGGAGGTAACTGAATCATAGGCATGGTTTCCCCCATGCTGTTCTTGTGATAGTGAGTTCTCACAAGATCTAATGGTTTTATAAGGGAGTCTTCCCCCTCGGTCGGCATTTCTCCTTCCTGCTGCTTCGTGAAGAAGATGCTTTGCTGCTTCTTCACCTTCTGCCATGATTGTAAGTTTCCTGAGGCCTCCCCAGCCATGTTGAACCGTGAGTCAATTAAACCTCTTTCCTTAAAAATTTACCCAGTCTCGGGCAGTTCTTCATACCAGTATGAAAACGAACTAATACGCCTATATTATTCATGAAATGACAAATAAAGGTGAGAATATATCACCTTCAACTGAGTAGCTGCTTGCTCAGCATTCTTCTTTTGGACTTCCTCTTGCTGTAGCTTTCCTGTTTTCTCAGTCAGCTCATTCACCAACCTAGCATAATCCTGGCGTAGTTTATTTAGTTCTGCAGACTGCCTGAAAACAGTAACTGGATTAGGAGCCTTCCATTATTACAAATATATATAAGAAATAAACAAAACATACTTTGTTAGTTTTGCTGAGCTGAGCTAGTAGTTCCATTTACAGCCCAACTGAAACAGAACACAAGTGACTACTAACAATAAAGTTTAGTTGTATAATTCCTATATAATTCTAATGAGTTATTCAAATTCTAAAATCACTGTAAAATATCAAGAAAAATGGACGACCATAAATAGTGTCACCTTCAAACTGGTCTTCTGAAAACGTATTAAAAATCAACCAGTCAGGGTACTGTGTACCGGTATTACTAGTCTCTCTAAGGTACTATTTCTCAAAGTATGGCCTCAGAGCCAATCACTATCACAAGGAAAGTGTCTTTTTTTTTTGAGACGGAGTGTGACTCTGTCGCCCAGGCTGGAGTACAGTGGCGCAATCTGGGCTCACTGCAACCTCCGCCTCCCAGGTTCAAGCGATTCTCCTGTCTCCCGAGTAGCTGAGATTACAGGTGTGCGCCACCAAGCCCAGCTAATTTTTGTATTTTTAGTAGAGACAGGGGTTTCACCACGTTGGCCAGGCTGGTCTCGAACTCCTGACCTCAGGTGATCCGCCTGCCTCAGCCTCCCAAAGTACCAGGATTACAGGCATGAACCACCACACCCGGCCCGAAAGTGGCTTAATATGTAGACTCCTGGGGCTCTACCTCAGAGTCAGTGAATCATAATCTTTTAAGGGGAGGACTCAAGAATACACTTTTTAATTAGAATGCCAGGTGCTCTTCAGAATACTGAAGTTTGGGAGCTACTGTGAAAGGGGACAGATGGTTTAAAACTTATAAACTCATAAGCTTGTAGACCATTCCATTGGTGGTACTAGTATTTATTACATAGTTTATATACAATATACACATACATGTTTACATAAATATGTAATATATGATATATATTAATGTATTTGTATAACTATATAATAGTATGACATTAATATAATATAGTTTACATATGTATAACTGAAGAAGTTCTTCACAAAGCAAAAGAGAATTGTTTTTAAAAGTAACTCATTTTAGAAACAAATGTAAAAAAACAAAAGTCTAACCAATTACTATCAAACGCTATTAATATTTTGATGATTCAAGAAAATACTCTGCCATTCAATTAAAAATAAGGTATTTGGAAACATACTTGCTTTCCAGTTGATTTGTAGTGTTGCTGACTGCATCTCTCAGTATACCATTTTCCTGCTTCAAGTGAGCTATCTCTGCCTCCATCTGCTCACGAACTTGCTGAAACTAAAATTATTTTACACATATAAAACTTAGAAAACAAAGACTGTCAAAGCTAACTTTTAAAATAAACTTTATTAAAATGAGAATATAAAAAGCATCAATAGAATGAAGTTTGAATCATTCTTCTCAAATAAATATAAACAAATTTAAAAGAATTATATTTTGTTAGTGATGAATGCAAATCAAATACAAACTGTCACCACATTCAAGAATACAAGTAGATGCTAGCTGCTATCATATTTGAAATACAAGATAAACATGCTTAGAGATGATGTTTCAGAACTAAATATGATTTAGGACTTCTTTCCTACCGAATAGATTCATACAAAATTAAGCTTGTCCTGATCTTATGTCAATTATACGTTAGCAATATTCTTAAAGTCTTTAGTAAGCCAAAGTTTAAAAACTGAAAATATGTTTGGTATACTTTATATTAAGTTACAAATTGGGCCATAATCATACAGATAACACAAAAACCTGCTTGCTAAAATATTCTGACCTCTTAATTTTTTTTCCAAGTTTTTACATTATAAAATACATATAACATAAAACGTACCATTCTAACCATTTTCAAGTATACAGTTCACTGGTATTAAATATATCCATAATGCTGTGTAATCATGACCACCATTCATCTCCATAACTCTCTTCATTGTGTAAAACACCTTCTACACTTTTTAACGAATAACTCCCATTCCTCTCCCTGCAGCCCCTGGCGACCACCACTCTAACTTTCTTCTTCTAATTTTTAAATTTTGGATTAAAGAATCTAAAGATAAAGGCACACTGACTCTTATATTCTCATAAGAACATGTTTTTGTATGAAATAATCTTATTAATAATTCTTTCAAAAGAAACTGTTGCTTATTAAGGGAAATGAAGGTATACGTTTCTATTTTTCACAGAAGTTATCATATGGAATCTATATCCTGACCTCTGTAAGTAATCAAGTAAAACAGGATGAATCACTTAAATACCTTTCACCTTCAACAAAAGATGCTGCTACAAGTATCTGCCTAATTTTCAAATTAACAGGAATTAGGGATTAAGAAGAAAAGATCACTTGAGGCTAGGAAAATCAGTTCTTCACTAACTCAAATTGCTGGGGGAAGAGAAGATGAAGGAATGAGTTAAACAAATGCTAAAAGCAGTGGATAGGGTAAGAACATGAAAACAGCATCATTCACTTCTTTTTTGCTATTAATGGCATTTCAGAGGAAAACATTGGGACTCTGAAAGCAGCAAAGAATATTTTAAAATTTTTAGCAGACTAGTGATATTATCAAAGCAATATTTTACCAAAAAAAAAATCTGGTACCAAATACAAGACGGAATGAAAATGACAAACCTATTAATATCAGCCATAATTATCCCAGTATGTAATAATAAACTAAAGACATGTCTAAGAATTGAATGCAAGAGTAACTAGAAATAAAGAGGTTTGGAGTTTTTTGTTTTTTGAGACAGGGTCTCACCCTGTCACCCAGGCTGCAGTGCAATAGTGTGATCACGGCTCACTGCAACCTCATCCTTCCAGGCTCAAGCCTCCCACCTCAGCCTCCTGAGTAATTGGGACCATGGGCATGCCACCATGCCTGGCAAACTTTTTAATTTTTTTATAGAATGGGGTCCCACTATGTTGCCCAGGCTGTTCTCAAATTCCTGGGTTCAAGTGATCCTCCCACCTCAGCTGGGATTACAGACATGAGCCACGGCACCTGGCCATAGAAATAAAGTGTCTTTAAGATTTCAGAGCAAATTGTAGCCTAAGCCAGGCAGAGAAAAGTCACAGGATTCAAGCATAAAGATAATAATGCCTCAAAATATTAAAAACATCATTGCTCATGATTGGCCTGAAAAAAAATACATATATATATATATATATATATATATATATATATATATATATCTCAACCTGATCAATAGGTGAGTTTTAGACATATATTAAATCTGAGGTAATGACAGACCTTCCGAATTGAAGGATCAGCCAGCAGATGGAAGTAACAATTTCAAAAAGTCACTGGTCAAGAAAGTTAAATTAAGGAAGGTATTACATGACCACCAAGCAAGCAGACTCAAGCCATATTCTTCAATAGCCTCTTTAGCAGTAATAAAGATATTTCAATCTTTTCAAAAATAAGAAAAAAAAATTCACTGGTCTAGTCCTAACTACAATCATGAAAATGGAAAATATATACAAAAGACAGACTGTAAAAACTGAGCCTTCTGACAGAAGACAGGTGAAAGGGTAGCAAGCAACAACAGACAAAATCACTCAGGCCAAAACCTTGGAAGTCATTCTTCACTATCGCCTCTCCCCTTCACACTAACACCAAGCCCTATCTAACTAACTCTTTGTATACTCAAACTCATTCTCTCATTGTCAACATCTAATTTCAGGCCCTTGTTCTTCGACTTGAATTCTAGCAAAGTGTTCCAACTATCCCTTGCTCCACTTTCCCCACTGCTACCAAGGTAAAAATTTAAAATAGTAGTATAATTCCAGCGACTACTGCGTTGCTTAAACTCCTTCACTGGCTCCCCAGTCTTCAGGTATACAAGGCCCTTTAAGATGGGGCCTCTATCTACTTCTCAATATCCCTTCTTCATTCCAGCCCTCATTACCAAATACCACAACTCTTACTGTATTTCTCATAGAGCAGTTACTCTAGACAATCTGTACTGGTAACACCTGGAGTGCACTCATTAAAAAGCTCAATCCTGGGTCCCAAAATATACCCACTGAACTATCACCTCCAGAGATGGACTAAGAAATCACACCAAGTAACTCTTATCCTCAGTGCCCATTTCTTTACTCTCTTACTTGATAATGCCTAATTGTTTTAAAAGATTTAACACAGTCTGCATATCACTTCTAAAAAGTCTTCCCTATCAAATCCTTTTCTTCCCTACCTCCCATCACCATTGCTCTAAAGTCGCCAATACTTATCTCTATCATCATATTTATCTGCATCCGGCCTCCCTACCTCATCCCCACCTAGAAAAGTTGTTTTACTTAGGACACAGAATGAACTTCACTAGCCACTGTATGTTGATGGCCCAACAAAGGGCCTTGTACATACTAGCCACTTAAAAGTTTGCTAATAAAGTCAATGCAACCATTTCATCTTGTTTCCAAAGAATGAAAATATACCTTCATCTGCATCTGTTGAGTCTCTTGATAACTGACATGTATTTTGTTTTGAAATACATTATGTTCCTTTTCTAATGTTCCAATCCGATCTTTCATCCTTGTTATAACCACATTGCTTCTTTCTTTCTCTGTCATCATTTCCTAAAAGAATATCCCAGAAATTAAAAAACTTGTTATTTAATAAGTATCATAAGCCTGCAACAATGATAAACAATGATGTTATTTAACATCAGTAAAATAATCATGAATGATAAAACATTAAGTACTTGCTTAAAAAAAGCAAGGTCAAAAGTTTTTAAAAACAGTCTTCTGCATCTCATCTGCTCTTCACGCCAATTCCCTTCATAAACACTTTGCCACTGTTGTTTACTCTTAATTCAAATGCATTTTCTAGTTTATTATGAGTTAAAGACTATGAACCTAGAATAAATCCTACATTCTAACTTGATTACACGAAAGAACACTTTAAAGCACAACAGTTCATTCTCTATCATTCCCAGGTACACGTTCTCTTTCAGGGAAAAAAGGCCTAGAAGGAAATAATTCTCTTTCCTAAGGGAAAAAATAGGGATAAGATGTCTATAGTGGAGTCAAAGTTTGAAACAAGGGAAAGCAAATTCAGAAAGCAAAGTTTTATCATCTTCCTAAGTCAAATCTTTTTTTTTTTTTTTTTTTTTTTGAGACGGAGTCCCACTCCATCGCCCAGGCTGGAGAGCAGTGGCGTGATCTCGGCTCACTACAAGCTCCGCCTCCCAGATTCACACCATTCTCCTGCCTCAGCCTCCCGAGTAGTTGAGACTACAGGCGCCCGCCACCATGCCCGGCTAATTTTTTTTGTATTTTTATTAGAGACGGGGTTTCACCCTGTTAGCCAAGATGGTCTCGATCTCCTGACCTCATGATTCACCCACCTCAGCCTCCCAAAGTGCTGGGATTACAGGCATGAGCCACTGCGCCCGGCCACTAAGTCAAATCTTAAATGAGGGATTTCATTTTGTTTTGCCGGTACTATGAACTCCTAGAACAAATATTAATTATCAAAGTACATGAAAGCCAAGCAATTTTAAAGTTAGCTGCAGGTATCATTAGGACTAATCATGTTCCTGCTCTAAAGCAATTGTATGACAAAATTTGAGATATTACATAATTTATGGCTGCCTGAGTTTGTTCATTCATCTTTACAAATTGTTATACTCCTGTATAACATACTTAGAAGTATACACATCATAAGTATGCAGCTCAATGAATTATCAAATTAGTTATCCTAATTTTTAATATTTTATATAGTCATAGTCACAAAAAACTATGTTAAAGTTTCTAATTTTATTAACAACTTTAATTAATCTTGCCAACTTTTTCCATTGACTTTTTTTATTTACTTCAAATTCACATAAAGGATTTATATTCAAACAAAGCCATTCACTCTTACAATGTCATCAAGTGGCTAGGTGAATGACTCATAAACAAACATCATGTATTCTACTGCATTTAATCCCTAGAAAGAGAAACAAGCACTTCAGGAATAATGAAACCATATTTTCTATAGTTTCAATTCTGTTCTCTCAGTTTCATGATGTTTTAAAGATTGGCTTTTCTGGTATTTTTTACTATTAACCTCTCAAAGTAAAATTTCTGAGATGTGACGAACTTGACAAAAAATTATACTTACCACAAGAAGCTCCATAAATAAATTACCTATGTTAAGAGTTTCACACTTATTCCATTAATCAGACTAAAACAAGATCACACCAAATTCTGTGTTTCTATAGAGAACAGATCTAGGTCAGATCCAATTAAAACAAATTCCCATGCTTCTGTACAGAGTGCTTTTGTTATTCTGAAGCTAGGATATCTGTAAGTACTCTTATTTTAAATAATTCAACTATAGGCTATAATATCACAAAAGAGACAGACAGCTCTATCTACCCTCCCAAAACTCTAAAGGAAAGTTACTTTTGTTGGACATAAATTACAAATAATTAAACTACTGATTATGGACAATTTCTAAAATCTTTTGTTGCTTCTGATTTGGGAAGTATATCCCTCGTACATAAGAATGTCTTCACCTGGGTTAACTGCTTACACCGATCCTTTGTAGCAGCAGCATCTTCCTTCACAGCAGCGAGTAACTTGTCCTTTTCTTGAAGCTGATGTATAAGCGTAGTCAATTCTCCCTTACTTGACTGCAATTGAGAAAGCAATGCAGAATTAGTAATAGTTACCATGGGCTAATAAAAATTATGAAAATGAAATGTGGCACATATACACCATGGAATACTATGCAGCCATAAAAAAGAATGAGTTCATGTCCTTTGCAGGGACATGGATGAAGCTGGAAACCATCATTCTCAGCAAACGAACACCAGAACAGAAAACCAAACACTGCATGTTCTCACTCATAAGTGGGAGTTGAACAATGAGAACACATGGACACAGGAAGGGGAACATGGACACAGGAAGGGCAACATGCCTGTCGGGGCGTGGGGGAATAGGGGAGGGATAGCATTAGGAGAAATACCTAATGTAGATGACAGGTTGATGGGTGCAGCAAACCACCACGGCATGTGTATACCTATGTAACAAACCTGCACGTTCTGCACATATATCCCAGAACTTAAAGTATAAGAAAAATAAATAAATAAAATAAAAAATAAAAGGTGCTAAGATTTAAAAAAAATTATGAAAATGAAGTATCTAACATCAAGTGTTCTTGGGTCAATGCAGAGTTCTGTATTACATAAAAAGTAAAATAACTGCCAAATACTGATCAGTGAAATATTCAGAAAAATCTCTTTAATGTTGCGTATCCTGAAATTTCCAACTAGATACATATCAACCAAGAAACAGATTTTTACGAAGAATTACAGGAATTCCAGTTTTAAACTCAGAGTCAAGACAGTAATTTCCTCCTTCTCCTGCTAGATCAAAAGAGAGAATATGAAACCAAAATGTAAGCTGCTATGAATGAAACAGTAACCTGTAATCTCAAAGTATATGAGGAAAGACCACCAAATATAGTAAAGATCAAACCAAATATAGTAAAGATCAAATTCAGATGCTCCACGACCCTGTCAGAATATACCCATGGCTACAGAGGTGCCATAGATGTGTAGTTCTCTGAAATTAACAGGCACATCCTGAAAGGTAAAACCAGCCATCCCCAACTTGACATGGGAAACAACAAACAAATGCAAAGATTGCAAGCAGGAACTTTCTTGGAAGAAGGTCTCAAGAAGGAAAAAAAAAACGTTGCAGATAAAATCCCACATCTCAAGAGGAAAAACATCACTCAAAGGGAGCAACTAGCCAGTGAGGCAGTCAAAAGATTCTCTACAGGGAGACCCTAAGCCTCTTATCTGAAAAGCAGCAAAGGCTAAAAAAATCATTTTACATACACAGACCCCAAGGAGAACACCAGCCATCCCTGACCCTTCAACAACACCAAGCTCTAGCACAAAGATGATCCAAGAAAAACACCCCTCATTGGAAGAACAGTAGTAGTAAATAAAATGAAACAAAACAAAACAAAACAGGATCTATACACGATACCAAAAAATGAAAATAAGAAAAACACAAATAACAAGTGAAGAAAAATCACCAGAAAAAGGTTATCACACAGCAGGAAAAAACTGTGGTTAAAAATCTAATATAGTAATCATCTCTGGAAAATAAAAGAGCTCAGAGAAAAGATAACACAAAACGAGATGAAACGTGAGCTGGCAAAACTAAAGTGGAAGCAAAAGCAACACCATCCCAGAAATAATACTACAGTTGGAAGCAGCAAACAGAAAAGCACATGCCGCTGTAAACACAGTAAGAGCCATAGAGACCATGGTGAAGAGAAATAAATAAAAAGTAGAAATAAAGTTTTCTTTGGTTATGTGTTAGGGTTTTTTTTTTTGTTAAAGATATGAAAAGACAACGAAGGTAGGCAGTGGAGAGCCCATATGTATTTAACTGATCTCCATTATTTTACTTATTTCAAGAACATTATATATAACTTCCCAGTAATAAAAGCTAACTTGAATCTAATGATTGAAAAGGCATACTGTATCCAAGGGAAGTTTAACAGAGCAGTCAATGTCAAGCCATATTATAGTACAACTACTGAATGCCAAAGAAACTGAATCCCTTGATGTGTGTAGAGTAGGTCAGACACTGAAAAAAATCCAGTAAATAATAAACACGTGATTGATTATTCAAAGAATGTTTTATTGTGAGAGTGCAGTTTAACAAAAATACATGAAAAGGGTGCAAAATGCAGGCTGGCGTCAGACCTCTACCAGCAATATGAATAAAGAGAACAGTGAAACAACAAATGCATAGAATGTTTCAAGGAAAAAAAATGAAATTCTGGAATGTTATACCCCACCAAACTATTATTTGAGTACAAATACAAGAAAAGCATGTTAACTTGCCAAAATCTGGAAAATTTTTTGAAGAAATCCCAGGAAAAACAACTTCAGCTAACCAAGAGATGAATAAAGAAGCTATGACAAAAGTACTAACATTGAGATCTGGACCCACCATTAAACTACAAAATTAAAACTAAAACATGAAAATTATAATCACAGAAAAGATGTCAAATATTACAAGTATCTGCCAAACAGAAAAACTATTATTAATGGAAGTTGAGACTGGAGGAAGAAAGAAGCTAGGAAAAAAATTTAAGTGGTGTAACAGTAGTTCCTCCTGCTACACAGCATGGGGCCCAAATTGTTAATAATTTAAAGTTTAAAATATAACTGAAGCAAGTATATTTAAAGGTCAATGATAAAAAATTAATAATTAAACATTTTCTTACTAATAATTACAATAATAGTTTACATTTTTCAGCAGTTATTATATGCTAGGGACTCTAAGCACCTAACATGCACTAGCATTTAATTCTCAAAACTTGATCATTCCCATTTTTGTCATGGGAAAACTGAGTCACTGAAGCTAAGTAACTTATCTAAGGCCACAAAGCTGCAAGTGGCAGAGTCCAGATTTGAATTTGGGAAGTCTGACTCCAGAGCTCAGGATCTTAACCACACTCTCAAGTGCCTCATAACTCGAATACAAGGGCATGTGTGCACTCACACAACATAACATCCCTGCTCCAACCCTTCTAGCTTTTGCTGTTTTCCCCTTCCCACCTAAGCTTACTCGTAGCGGACACTCGCTGTCACTTTTCCCATTCATTTGGTACTTATTTATAGTCTTGTACTGCAATGAAACTGCTTTTACTAAGGATATCAAACCCAGTTTTACAATCTTAATCCTCCTTGACATCTCTAAAGCATGTTACTGTTGATCATTCCCCCAACCTCCCTACTTCCCAAACTCAAAGTTTCTGTGATTCCACTACCTCCTGGTGTTCCTCCCACCACTTCGCTCCTCTTCAGTATCTTTCATGGTGATTTTCCTTGCCCTTTAATTGTTGGTGTTTCCTGGGGTTCATTCTTGAGCCTTCTATCACCTCTCACATCCTCCCTGATCTAATATACATCTACCATATGTACTGTTGATAGTGGATTATCTTCCTCAATCACTCCCATTGTAGCCTTTCTTCTACTCCAGAGAAATATGTTAATTATAAAATGACTATATCCACTTAAATGGCACAAGGGATGCCTAAAACAGCTTTCTGAAATTTCTGAATCCTCTACTCTCTACAAAGTGTTCACAAAAACCACTGTCACCACAATCTATCCAGTTACTCAAGAAAGAAAACAAGCAGTCACCATGGACTCTTCTTTAGCCACTACATACAAATGCTCAAAAAATCCTATCCTATGCCAGTGCCCTGTATTTATCTTCCCCCTTGCTCTAAAGTGGTCTTTATTCAGCACGAGGATTCAATTACCTCTGGGACTTCGAACAATCTGTGAAAAGCTCTGACCAACTCACTTCTGGCAGGAAAAAGGAGAAATTCAACTTACCTAGTCTTACTCAGATACAGGAGACCTACAAAGGCAGAGTTCCTTCAGTAGAGAATAGAACCGCCCCGTGAGAAACCAAGAACAATAAGATTTTAATCTAAAACCAAATGGCTCCAAGGAAAAGGGGAAAAATGTGAACAGTTTCAAAACACTTGCTCCATGCTATCTTTAATAGTTTCCAACTTCTTCCAAGGCCTGCCTAAAATAGATAAAGGGTAGTCTGATTTACCACCCAGACTCTAGAGTTGAAAGCTGTCTCAGACAATAAAATGATTACTCTTGCCCCCATAAGCTACCAGCAACATCTTTCATTAGAAGAGAGACACTTAAAGCAATTACTTTTAATCTTAAAAAGCATTAACTCTAAACAGCAATATAGTAACATAGTAACTTCAGCAAGGTTCTTCCCTGCTAGGAGCTTTTCCCAATCCCCACATATAACTAACAACTTTTTTAAGTATTTACTCACCCAATTACAATAAAATAAACCGAAGGACAAATTCTTTAATCAATATCAAGGCTAGGAGCCGTGGCTCACACCTGTAATCCTAGCACTTTGGGAGGCCAAGGCAGGATGACTGATTGAGCTCAGGACCTTGAAACCAGCATAGACAACACACTGAAACCCCATCTCTACAAAAAATACAAAAACTAGCCAGGCATTGCCTGTGGTCCCAGTTCCTCAGGAGCGTGAGATGGGGGGATCGCTTGAGCCCGAGAGGTGAAGGCTACGGTGAGCAGAGATTGCGCCACAGCACTCCAGCCTGGGTGACAGGGCCAGACCCCATCTCAAAAAAATAAAAACAAAAATAAAAATAATCAAGAAAGTTCCTTGCAATAAAGCATCTGTCTTTGTATTTAAAGTCACATTTATCATATTTACTGATTACCTTTTTACTCTGGGCCATTGCTGGCATCACATGGAAACTAACAAGCATACTACATTGTAAAATTGCCACAGATTTATAAAATGCACTGTCAATAGAAGTATGACAGACTTATAATGCTATGATAAATGCTATGGCAAAAACATCCAGACGGTTGTAAGAAAGAATAGCAGGGCAAACAATTTAGACTGTGAATTCAGGTTAGCCTTATATGAGAAAATGACATTTAAGTGGAGACTTGAAGGAGGAAGTGGGCATAGAAAGAAATTGGAAGGGAGGGTTTGGGAGGAAAGGGGAGATAGGACAGACAGAAGAAACAAGTCTGGTATGACAGAAGAACCAGAGAAGACTCCATATGGGTGAAACTTAGTGAGGGAATAAGAAAAAATGTCATTAGATGAGGCTGCAGAGAGAGGCAGGACATAGACCTGTTAAGGAATCTGGATTTATGTTTTAACTACAAAAGAGAAAAACACCAAAGGGTTTTTAAAGCAGTAATATAACCTAATTTATCTCTTAAAGGTCACTTTACAGTTATGTGGGAAAAAAACAAAATTAGAGGACTAAGAGGAAAAGCAGAAACATCAATCTGGAGACTACTGTAGGTAATCAGGTGAAAGGTAATGGTCTAGACTAGTATAAGAAAAAATTAAACCACTGAAGGTTTGAAAGTAGGCAAGAGGTTATGGGGAAAGGTGTGCATGTGTGTGTTTTTAGAATAAAGACAGTTAAATGCACCATCTAATATTGAATAGCAGACAACATATCACTTTATTTTACATAGGTAACCCTTGAAAATTTGTCACCTTTCCCAGTATGACATAGTACATATGATATTATAGTGAATATGACCCATAACAATATAGATGTTAGCTGCGTGGGGTTTTTATTTTACAATTTTTTTAAAACATCAGCCATAGCAGTGATTATGCCATTCAAATCATTTCTTTTAGAAGAGTACTATTACAAACACAACACACACACCCCCCCCCCCACAATAATAGTCCTGAGGTTCTTTGAACGGTGTGATCTTCAGTCACAAAAACCGTTCATACATGCTATCCAGAAATCACCTGACTTTGACTTTAGCACTTCTAGTCAGAGCAAAGCACGGTACAGTTTAGCCAAGGGCCAAATGACTTTAAAAGTAATATAAATCTGGCCGGGCACGGTGGCTCACGCCTGTAATCCCAGCATTTTGGGAGGCCAAGGCAGGTGGATCACGAGGTCAGGAGATCGAGACCATCCTGGCTAACACGGTGAAACCCCATCTCTACTAAAAATACAAAAATTAGCCAGGCATGGTGGTGCATGCCTGTAATCCCAGCTACTCTGGAAGCTGAGGCAGCAGAATCACTTCAACCCAGGAGGCAGAGGTTGCAGTGAGCCGAGATCACGCCACTGCACTCCAGCCTGGGCAACAGAGCAAGAATCTGTCTCAAAAAAAAAAAAAAAGTAATATAAATCATCTTACTTATTTTAAGCAATTGGCTCTGTCAAAGGATCAGATGACAACAGATGACATTTTAAATAAGTGAATTGATTAGTGTGAATATATGATATGGTTTGGCTGTGTACCCACCCAAATCTCATCTTGAATTGTAGCTCCTATAATTCCCACGTGCTGTGGGAGAGGCTCGGTGGGAGATAATTGAATCATGAAGGCAGTTTCCCCCATACTGTTTTCCTGGTCGTGAATAAGTCTCACAAGATCTGAGGGTTTTAAAGGGGAAATCCCTTTCATTTGGTTCTCATTCCCTCTTCCCTGCTGCCATGTAAGACATGCCTTTCACCTTCTACCATGATTGTGAGGCCAGCCACATGAAACTGTGAGTCCATTAAACCCCTTTTTCTTTATAAATTACCAGTCTCAGGTATGTCTTTATCAGCAACGTGAAAATAGACTAATACACTAAATTGGTACCAGGAGTGAGGAACTGCTGTAAAGATAACCGAAAATGTGGACGTGACTTTAGAACTGGGTAACAGGCAGAGGAGCTGGAACAGTTTGGAGGGCTCAGAAGAAGACAGGAAGATGTGGGAAAGTTTAGAACTTCCTAGAGACTTGCTGAATAGCTTTGACCAAAATGCTGATAATGATACCGGCAATGAAATCCAGGATGAGGTCATCTCAGATGGAGATGAGGAACATGTTGGGAAATGGAGTAAAGGCGACTCTTGCTATGTTTTAGCAAAGAGACTGGTGGCATTATGCACCTGTCCTAGAGATTTGAGGGAGACTTGAGGGAGATGATTTAGGGTCTCTGGCGGAAGAAATTTCTAAGCAGCAAAGCATTCAAGAGGTGACTTGGGTGCTATTAACAGCATTCAGTTTTAAGAGGGAAACAGAGAATAAAGTTTGGAAAATTTGCAGCCTGATGATGCCATAGAAAAGAAAATCCCACTTTCTGAGGAGAAATTCAAGCCAGCTGCAGAAATTTGCATAAGTAATGAGGAACCAAATGTAAATCACCAAAACAATGGAGAAAATGTCTCCAGAGCATGTCAAAGACCTTTGCAGAAGGGCCCTCCTATCATGGGCTGGAGACCTAGGAAGAAAAAATGGTTTCCTGAGCAGGGCCCAGGGCCCCCCTGCTGTATGTAGCCTAGGGACTTGGTGTCCTGCAACCCAGCCACTCTAGGCATGGATAAAAGAAACCAAGGTACAGCATGGGCCATGGCTTCAGAGGGTACAAGCCCCAAGCCTTAGCAGCTTCAACGTAGTGTTGAACCTGTGGGTGCACAGAAGTCAAGATTTGAGTTTTGGGAAACCTCTGCCTAGATTTCAGAGGCTGTATGGAAACACCTGGATGTCCAGGCAGAAGTTTGCCACAGGGGTGGGGCCCTCATGAAGAACCTCTGCTAGGGTAGTGCGGAAGGGAAATGTGAGGTTGAAACCTACACACTAAGTCCCCACTGAAGCACTGCCCAGTGGAGCTGTGAGAAGAGGGTCACCATCCTCTAGATCCCAGAATGGTAGAGCCACTGACAGCTTGTACTGTGAGCCTGGAAAAGCCACAGACCCTCAACGCCAGCCCATAAAAGCAGCCAGAAAGGAGGCTGTACCCTGTAAAGCCACAGGGGTGGAGCTGCCCAAGACCATGGGAATCCACCTCTTGAATCAGCATGACCTGGATGTGAGACATGGAGTCAAAGGAGATCATATTGGAGCTTTAAGATTTGACTGCCCCACTGGATTTCAGATTTGCATGGGGCCTGTAGCCCTTTTGTTTTGGCCAATTTCTCCCATTTGGAGTGGCTGTATTTACCCAATGCCTACACCCCATTGTATCTAGGAGGTAACTAAGTTGCTTCTGATTTTACAGGCTCATAGGCAGAAGGGACTTGCCTTGTCTCAGATGAGACTTTGGACTGTGGACTTTTGAATTAATGATGAAATTAGTTAAGACTTTGGAGGACCAGTAGGAGGGCATGATTGGTTTTGAAATGTGAGGACATGAGCTTTGGGAGGGTCCAGAGTGGAATGTTATGGTTTGGCTGTGTCCCCACCCAAATCTCATCCTGAATTGTAGCTCCCATAATTCCCATGTGTTGTGGGAGGGACCTGGTGGGACATAATTGAATCATGGGGGCAATTTCTCCCATATTATTCTTGTGGTAGTAAATAAGCCTTACAAGGTCTGATGGTTTTATAAGAGGAAACCCCTTTCGCTTGGTTCTCATTCCCTCTTCCCTGCCACCAAGTAAGACGTGCCTTTCACCTTCCACTATGATTGTGAGGCCTCCCCAGCCACGTAGAACTGTGAGCCATTTAAACTCTTTTTCTTTATAAATTACCCAATCTCGGGTATCTCTTTATCAGCGGCATGAAAACAGACTAATACAATATATAAAGTAATTTCTGAAGGCATTCCAGATGTATGTTCTGAGATGTTAAGGACGGGAGTAGATATTAATTGCTCTGGCTAAAGTCTTGTTTGGTGAACTTCTAATGACTGGTCATGAATATGCCCATAATCAAAAAACACGCTTACCTTCTTTAAAGCATCTTGTATTACACCAGACTTCTCCTTTAGCAAGTCTACAACACAAAGAGCCTCATCTTCAGAAAACATCATAGTCTTCAAGGACAGAAGAAAATCTTTAAACTTCACTTCAGCATTTTCTTAATTTGAAAAAAACAAACAAACAAAGAGTTGGCATTTAAAAAACACAAATAATAACTTCAGCAAAGGTAAGCATGAAGAATTCATGGCCCAGAAAGTCAATAACCGAAAGAAAACAGATATATACTTCAGGTTAAATAAAACAAATACTCCAGTCAAGAGGAAAAAAAGGGTTTATCATCTATAATACGGAATAATTACATTAGCTAAAAGTTTGCTCAAACTGCAAAATACTAAAATGCCAATATACCCTCGCTTTAAAAGAAAATCACTTAGGTGTCTAGTATGTGCTAATATCTGCACTATTATATTCACAATAATCTCAATGAACTTTAATAATCCTTGCACACTGACAACCAACTGTGAAAAACAAAATAATCCTGAGAGATATTAAGCCAAATTCCACACATGAGAAAATAAGTTCTAAGATAATTATAAAAAGGAAATCTGATCCTATGAAGATCAAATATATGCAAACCATCCTGACATTTTAAAAATCCATGCGTCAAGCACCTCCTGACCCACCCACCCTTATTTTCCCAAGATTCTCCTATTAGGCATTAACAACCTCTTCTTAAAAAGAGCTGCCACCCATCAGACTCAAAGGAGCCTCGGGCTTTTAATACTTCAGCTAAATTATAAGTTTTAAAAGGTAGTTGAGTACTTATGTGGAAACAGGGGATATGTGGGAACTCTGAACTTTCCAATGAATTTTGCTGTGAACCTAAAACTACTCTTAAAAAAAGTCTATTAAAAAAAAACAACAGTTATGAATTAGCCAAGAAACCTCACAGGAGACAGTAGTAGCTGGGAAATAATCATCAGATAGCAAAATAGCTGTAGGACCTTTAAAAAGTCAAATTCAAGTTCCAGATCTACAAAACTGAGGAGGCTGGACTAAAAGACTACCAATAAGTCTTCTACCACAAGGATTTGATTCTTTTGAAATGCATTGTTTCTATGAGAAAATGAAATCTATGACTCCATCAGAACTCAGAAATGTGTTTTTATAGTACAACAAAGACTGTAAATCCCATATATTACCTTTGTCAGTTTCAGTCTTCAGTTTTTTAGTCCCAGATTTCTGGATCCCTTCTACTTGGTCAGGTTTAAGCAAATCAATAACCTCTCTCTTATCTACCACAGGACTTGAGTCAGCATTATCCATCAAAGGAATATAAGTAGTTGCATGAATAAGGGGTTCATCTACGTAGACTGCAATTTAAGTTCAACAAAATCATAATTAGAATTTTTACAAAACAGAGTAAATGACATGCAAGCATAATTTAATGATAAATGCAGTTCTTTTGAAACCTTTACTGGTAGCTCAAATTGGTTTTAAATTCCTATTTCGTCATTTAACAAGTCAAAACACTCATTCTAATGAAGCCGTACCAGCTCAACAGTCTTATTTTATAGTAAATCATTTAAATCATCTAAAAGTGTATAGCATATCTCCTCTAATGGTATCTAAAAACTTTTTACGCATCCTTAGGTCTCCTTTAATTTTTGTTTTAATATAAGATTTCCACTTAATTAGTGCTCAAGGAAAACTATTAGTTTTTATTTATGTTGGTACTTTACCAACTTACTGTAGTTGATAATTTTTAAACAAGTTCTTTGTACTTGCTAAGTGCAAAAACCACAGTGCTCCTTGCAGATAGCTTCTCATTTCTGAAGAGTTATGCCTCTAATTTCCATGGCACATCTACACTTGCTAAAACTTCCAAAATACATTAAAAGTGGAAGAAGGAAGCCTCTTTATTTTGTTCCTAATTTTAATGGGAAGAATTTGAAGAGTTTGAACATTAAGCCTAATGTCTGCTGGTTAGAGATACAAACTTCCACACCCAGATGAAAATCTCTTTTCTTTTCATTCCTACCTTTCAAAAAGAGCTTCTTTACTTATATATGTCTCTTCTTTTATTTAAAATGGTTTAACATTTAATTTTAACAAATATATTCAGGTAATATTTCTCTCATACCTAATTGATATGTCATAATTTTAAGTTGTTTAGTCTTCACAAATTTCACAGCCAAGCTTTCCCTGGAAAACTGTGAACAAATAAGATTGCTCCATCTCTTATAATCTGATGCTTGCCATATACACATGTGAGTTCTGTTTAGGAATTAATTGGAAATGTAAGCTAATGCCAGATCTAGCTAATGTCCTTAAGCATTACCTTTAAGTGATATTAAAAAGTACAAAATTTCAAGAATGTTTTTCTTCTATGGTCTGTATGCTATTTATTTTTTCAAAACTGAGTTAAGAATATTTATAAATGCTTTGCCCTTTGTAAATGGTATATAAACTTTTTCATCTCAAATGTACACTCTGCCCATCTGTCAAAGCGCTATAAAGTCATAAGGCTAAAGATAATTTTAGACGTGCGTTAGTATTACAGTTGTCATTAGCACACATTAAACTGGGAGCTAAAGAGTGTGTGAGATTCCAGGGTCCCTGTGCTGGTGTACTTCTCTAGAATTAGCATTACAAAAATACATATCTAAACATCTCACCATTTTCTGTCTTTGGTTTCTTTGATGAAGCTTTCTTCTTCCCTGATCCACTTTCTTGTTTAGTCTCTTGGTGGAGGGGCAATGCTTCTTGCCTTTTTGATGGTACCATGAGAGTTTCCACCTTTTTATCCTGGTCATCTTTATTAAACACAAACAAAAAAAATAATTGTGGCAAACAATGAACATAACGGAAAAGATGCAATCACTGAGTAATTCCCAGAATGTTTTACCACTAAAAATTTAAAGTCTGACATATAACGCTCTCACCAATAACTTATTCTAGCTTTCTTACTCCACTACACCAGTTCTTCAATGTACTTACTCCTGCTTTCCCATTCCTCAGCTATTTTCAACCCTACTGAGCCTATAGGCATGATCAAGTCTCTATCATCTTAAAAAATAAACAGCAAGGTGCAGCTGCTCACACCTGTAATCCCAGCACTTTGGGAGGCTGAGGCAGGTGGATCACTTGAACCCAGGAGCATCACTTGAACCCAGGAGTTCCAGACCAACCTGGGCAAAGTGGTGAAACCTCATCTCTACAAAGCTCCATCTCTACGAAAAAAATAAAAAAATTAGCCAGGTGTGGTGGCGCACACCTGTAGTTCCAGCTACTCTGGGGCTGAGGTGGGAGGATAGCTTGAGCCCCGGAGGTCGAAGGTGCAGTGAGCCAAGATCACACCATTCACTCGAGCCTCAGCAACAGAGCAAGACCCTGTCGAAAGAAAAAGGAAAGAAAGAAAGAAGAAAGAAAAGAGAGACAGAGAGAAAGAGAGAGAGAGAAAGGAAGAAAGAAAGGGAAGGAAAGGAAGGAAAAGAAGGAAGGGAAGGGAAGGAAAGGAAGGAAAAGAAGGAAGGGAAGGGAAGGAAGAGAAAACCCTTCCCCATCACCGTAATTCCCAGCATCCCACATCCATTTCCTTACATATTGACAAAATACTCTTAGTTCCTTTTCTACCAATCATTCCTCAACTAATTGCAACCTGATTTTTATCTCTTTCATTCCACGAAAGGATTAACTCAGATCCCCCAGTGTCCCAAATGCCATATTCTACAAATACTCATTAATCCTTATTTGACTACTCTTTGGCATTTTATACTTTTGGTCTCTACCCCTTTCTTAAAATTATCTCCTCTCCATTATGCTAAGTAAAATATGGCAGTGACAAAAAGATAAATATTGTATAATTTCACTTATATGACATTCCCAGAGTAGTCAAATTCATAAAGACAGAAAGTAGAAGGGTAATTGTCAAGATATGGGGGAAGGGGGAGGGACGGGGGAAAAGGGGGAGGCAGGCGGAATGGGGAATTAGTGTATAATGCATACAGAGTTTCATGTGGAAAAGATGAAAGAGTTCTGGACTTGGCTAGTGGTGATGATTATATAAGAATGTGAATGTACTTACCACTACAAAACTACACACTTAAAAGTTGTTAAAATAGTAAATTTCATGCTGTATGTAATTTGCCACAATAAAAATAAATAAAATAAATTATCTCCTATCAGCTCCCATGATAATTCTCTTCTTACACTTGAAATATTCCTTTGCGGTATCCTTTGGGAACTGCTTCTACTGAATACTGCTTGTTCTCAGGGTTGGGGCTTCAATTAAAATACTTCCCTTGGATGAGCTATCTACTCCCATGCCTTCTACTACCTTCACGCTTAAGGTTTCTGAATCTACTTTTCTACATTTACATACCCTACTGCATCCTGAGTTGCTCTATGTAGACGGCCCCACAGGCATTGGAAACACAAACTGGAAGTGTTCTCTTCTCAATTCACATCTAGTCTCTCTCCAGTATTACCTATTTTAGTGCTACCAACCATCTGCCAAGCACAAGTTGGCAAACTTTTTCTGCAAAGGGCCACGTAGTAAAAACTTTAGACCTTATAGGCCATATGGACTCTGGTACAACTATTCAAGTCTGCCACTGCAGCATGAAAGCCAGTCATAAACATATTATGAATGAGTGAATGAATGTAGCTGCATATAAAAACACTTTATGAATACTGAGATTTTGACTTTTTTTACATTTTTACATTTCTCAAAATATTATTCTATTTCCCAACCATTTAAAATGCAAAAAGTGTTCTTGGTTCATGGGCATAAAAAAAGGAAGTGGGCTACATGTGGCTCACAGGTTGCAGTTTGCCAACCCCAACCTAACTCAGAACTTGGGAGATCAGCTTTAATCCTATCTTCTCCTTTATCTGCCACACTTCTATATAGTGAGGTTATTCGTGTCATTCTTACTTTGCATACTTCTCAACTTTGTTTCTTCTGTCACTACCATAGTTCAGGCCTACATCTTAATTTTAGAAAACTAAAATAACCTCTTAACTAGTCTGCCGGCATCAAATACTGCCCCATGAAATCTGTTCTTGCTAGCTCTGCCAAAAAAATCTTTCTAAAACAGAAATATGACCATGTAACTAAACTGCTTGAAAATCTTCAACAATGGCTAACCTAAGAAGTCCTAGCTCCCTGGCACAGTATCCAAAAACCACCATGATCTAGCCACTGCTATCTTTTCAGCTCTGTTCCCTACCACTCTCTATACCTCACGTTGTATGGCTCAATAATACACTGTACTCTTGCAGCTCTGTGCCTTTACATGATATTCTGCCAATGAGTAATGAGACCCCACTATCTGCTTGATGAAGCGATTCAATGCTCAGGAACTGCCTCCCCTGTAAAGCCTTTCAGCCCAGCATAAGCAGTAGTTGCTTTGGCTTCTATATTTCCTCTATACTTTCTCTATCTCCTACATAAACCACATTTTTTTTACTGGCTTACGTGTCCTTTTCCCCAACTAAAACATGTAGTTCTTACTATGCCTTGATCCTAGCTGACATGCAAATATTTAAAATCCAATACAACCGGGTCAAGCGTGGTGGCTCACGCCTGTAATTTCAGCACTTTGTGAGGCCAAGGCAGGTGGATCATTTGAGGTCAGGAGTTCGAGACCACTCTGGCCAATATTGTGAAACCCCATCTCTACTAAAAATACAAAAATTAACTGGGTGTGGTAGCACACGCCTATAATTCCAGCTACTCGGGAGGCTGAGGCAGGAGAATCACTTGAACTTGGGCAGCAGAGGACACACTGAGCCAAGATCGCACCACTGCACTCCAGCCTGGGTGAGAGTGTGAGACTCCCATCTCAAAAAAAAAAAAAAAAAAAAAAAATCAAATATAACCTCCTACAAGTTAAGACACACAAATGACTTAATGGTACATACAAGTCCTTTCAAATAAAACAAACTGTTTACAGTTTCACACATCGCCACACCAATTCTCAAGGCTTTTCCATTGTACCTATCAACCCCCTTTCCCTGGAATCTCCCTCCCCTCCCCATCCACCCAAAAAACCTAACTAGTACTTAACCAAACTTTTAAAATTTCTGGCATTACATGCTTTAAGTGGTCTACCTTAGAATTCCTACACTGGTTTAGACATATCTAGACCATTACACTAAATCTTTCATAATGACCTATCTGTGTCTACAGCTAGCACACGACTACCTCGAAAATGCACTATTCATCTCTGTAGCCCTATTACCTAGCATAATGCCTAGCATAAAACAGATATCTGATAAATGTTAGCAAAATGAAGCAATCAAGGGTGAGAAATGATATCTGATTTTAGCTTTTCACCTTTAATTCTTACCACATCATTTAGAAAGTTCGTAACTGCTGATATTTACAGGTCCTAAGTGGTTTTAAGTAAAACAGCCAAAGTTGGATATTTATAAGATGTATGGGTTTTTTTTTTTTTCTTTTAATTTCTTGTAGAGATGAGGTCTCACTTTGTTGCCCAGGCTGGTCTCAAACACCTGGGCTCAAGGGGTCCTCCCACTTCAGCCTCCCAATGTGCTAGGATTACAGGCATGAGCCACTGCATCAGGCCCTGAAGTTTAAAGTGCTATTTTATGATCAATACTAATTTCTACCAGCAATTAATGTTAATGAAGCAAACACATAATGAAATGAATAATCATGGTTTCAAATTCAGTATTAAACATTCTGTGTATGTACCTAACAGAATATCTCAATTCCAAGCTCCAAATCATACAATAAAATTAAATAGATTAAATAGATTACAATACCGCTTCCATTTTTAGACTTCTTCTGCCCTGGTTTCTTCTTCGAGGCAGCTGCTTCAGAAGGAGGGGTGGGCTGTTTAGTAACTGGGACAGGTTCTACTTTTTTGCCAGGAATCTTTGATGCGTCACTTTCTTTGATGACCTGCTCTTCAAGCACAGGCTTTTGTTTCTTTTCCTTCTTTTTTCTTTCCCTAACACTACTTGAAGTTTCAACGACATTCAATGGAACAGGTACAACTTGATCATCTTCTACTGCCAAAGCATCTGATAATTTAAAGTCTCGAGGTACACTCTCAGAGTCGGATTCATGGAGGTTTCCATTCTGGATTTCTTTCTTTTTATTCTTTTTCTTTTCTGCTTTCTTTTTATCTGTTTTGGTAGGAATAAGCTTTTGTTCTCTTTTCTGTTTTGCAAGAACTTCATCATATAATGTTTCTTTCATGAAAAGCCAGAAGAAGAGGAAAATTACTGTAATAACTATTGAAGGAATAAGAACAATAAAATATGCTGACTCATAAAACTCCATGGTACTTTTGTCAATGTGATCCTATAAAACCTAAATAGGGAAGAAGGTGGGGACAAAAAAAAAAAAAAAGAACCTGTCAGTCTCATAAAAATTAAAGTCAAAACTGCTGCTCTTTCAAGTGGCATTTCAAATCTAACCTGACCTACAAATCTAAACAGGTTAGTTCTTTAAATCACATTCTTGATTTATTTGCCAACTACAATTCATATATACTATGAAAAATAAGACAAGTGGTAACTAGAAGGAGGAGAACACATCCTTCCATTTCTAAATCATGTGAAAATATCCTAACTGAAGAGAAAAAATTTAAATATTCGTTACTTTCTTTTCCCGAAATATCCACTTTTGGTACTTTATTAGTAGTTAACTTTTTTGTTTATTGTACAGTGTTGATAACTACTACACGTGAAAATAAGGAGGTACTATTAACTCAATGGACATTCATTAAAAGTGTCATATTCTGAAATGCACACACATGCAAAAAGAGGTGGTTTATTTACAGATTAAGACCAGTCACCAACTGCTTGCATCTTTACACCAGTGACTATCAGCCTCATGATGCAGTGGGATCTATCAAGGATATAAAAATCTAATAAAATTAAAATTGAAATGTTAGGATGTGGCATTTCGCATTAAAATAAATTACAGACCAAGCGCAGTGGCTCATGCCTGAATCCCACCACTTTAGGAGGCTGAGGCAGACGGATCACTTGAGCCTAGGAGTTCTAGTCTACCCTGGGCAACATGGCGAAACCCTGCCTTTACAAAAAAAAAAAAAAAAAAAAAAAGACAAGAAAATTAGCTGGGCGTAGTTAAGTGAGCCTGTAGTCCCAGCTACTTGCAGGCTGAGGTGAGAGGATCACCTGAGCCTTTGAAGTCGAGGCTTCAGTGAGCTGTGACTCTGCCACTGCACTCCAAGCCTGGGCAACAGAGCAAGTCTCTGTCTCAAAAAAATAAAATAGTGAAATAAATTACAAGTTAGGAACTTATCTCAGTTTTTTAAAGGCACCCCATACTGCACAAAACAAGTTATACAGCAAAAGCGAGGCTGCCATCAACATCCTACCGAAATTGCTAAATAAAAGGCTTTGCCTCATCAACAGAACATCAGCCCTACTTTTAGATGGACTCAGTAAGTACGCCCGGGGCGGGGGGGGTGGGGTGGCGATGTAATTTGACTACCAACATCTGCCTTGAATATACATATCACTTACGTGAAGGGTAGTTTCTGCTAAAATTAAATCTCAAAGTATAAATGATTCTGATGTTGAGATTCTAGATATTGATGCTCCTTACAAACATGCATAAGCCACATAAAAGTGACTTGTATTCTTATGTTATCTTAAATGCGTTGTAGAAAAAGACAAGGTATATAATACAGACATAATTAAACATCAGGACATGTTTAGGATAAAGCAAATTAAAGTTAATTGCTACATCTTTAATGTAAAAATAAATCTGAGAATTTTTTAAGTTTTTAAATTATCAATTTGGAGAGTCTTGATATGTCATGATTAGATAAAGAAACCAAATTCTACCTAAACAGGGAACTTATTCTAAGAATTATTTTACACCTAAGAAAATATCTGATTTTAAATTGGATAAATGTGAGTTTATTGAATATAAGACTTTGCCAGAACTGTAACAACATGGGTTTGAACTGCACAGGTACACTTACACATGAATTTTTTTTTTTTAACCAATTGTTACTGAAAATACGTATTCGCTGGACGTGAAACCCAAGTATATGGAGGGTCAACTTTGTATACTCAGGTTCCACAGGGACTACTCCAGGACTTCCAGCATGCTTAGATTTAGGTATACACAGGGGTCCTGAAGCCAATCTCCTGCATATACCAAGGAATGACTGTCATTTGTTCAACAGGCATGCTATTAATCTATATGACTGAAGTAATATTTCATACTTCCATAAGCAATTTTTTAATAGTATTAGTTAAACCCTAGATTTACTAAGACAAGGTTTTAACAAGTTAAGGGGGAAAAGGAATCATGTGCTAACAAAATACTAAAAGAAACTCCATACAGAATTGTTTCCCTGATAATTCAAATTAACATGAACTATCCAGGTTTTAAAATTAGACACATTTTACTGTGCCTCCGTTAAGTGTGATTCGTCAACCAGGAATGCTTTAAAAGAGCCCAGAATTTTTTTTTTAACATAGCATCCACAGAATACACAGCCTATTCAACATAAGCTGGGCAGCCGAGGGAGAAAAAACACAAAACAATGAGTTGGAATGCTTCGAGTTTTTGCTTTGGTGAAGAAGAGACGCTAAGGCACTTAGCAGCAGTAATAGAAGCTGAAAAAAGGGGTAAAAGTCAAAAAGGCCTAATGAATAAGCTGCAGCCCTGTACAAACCTAGGTTTTAGGAAAGCAGAAATTATGATCAAGCACAGCAAATTCCCCCGTATAGAAAGAAAAAGTAGCAAATGTTCAAGAAGAGAGGGTATGAGACCACAAGAATTCTGAAACACTGATTCTTCAAATGTTTTAATGATTTTCTAGTTTCCTTTTCCAGGTCCCATATATAGGCGTGAAGGAATCAAGCTTTCTGTCTCTGGATTTTCACGGGAGTCTCTCTTCACACAATTCAATTCACCTTCACTTGAGCTCACCTGAGTCTCACTATGCATTTAGAGGAACCTAACTAGACACCAAGAGATTAAGAATCAAGAAAATGTTTGCTGCAGCCATAAAAAGGAATGAGATCATGTCCTCGGCAGGGACATGGATGAAGGTGGAAGCCATCATCCTCAGCAAACTAACACAGGAACAGAACACCAAACACCACATGTTCTCACTCATAAGTCAGAGTGGAACACTGAGAACATATGGACACAGAGAGGGGAACAACACACACCAGGGCCTGTTGCGGGTGGGGGCTGAGAGGAGGGAACGTACAGGATGGGTCAGTAGGTGCAGCAAACCACCATGACACACGTATACCTATGTAATAAACCTGCACGTTCTCCACATGTATCCTGTTTTTTTTTTTAGAAGAATAAAAAAGAAGAAAATGTTTGCATTCCTTTAACCCAATAATCCCAATTCTTTATCCCTAGGAATTTATTTGCAAGAAAAAAACATATAGAAAGATGTTCACAGGCTGGGCATGGTGGCTGTGAACACTTTGGGAGGCCGAGGCAGGCGGATCACTTGAGGTCAGGAATTCGAGAGCAGCCTGATCAACATGGTGAAACCCCGTCTCTACTAAAAATTCAAAAATCAGCCGGGCGTGGTGGTACGTGCCTGTAATCCCAGCTACTCAGGAGGCTGATGCAAAAGAATCACTCGAACCCAGGAGGCAGAGGTTGCAGTGACAGTAAGCTGAGATCGCGCCACTGCACTCCAGCCTGGGCAACAGGGCGAGACTCTGTCTCAAAAAAAAAAAAAAAAAAAGTTCACAGCAATATTACATAAAAACTAAGAAATAAAACATTCAAAATCAGAATGATTTCAATCAGCAAATATCAACTCAAAGTATAGGTATTAAAACCATGAACACTAAAACTTTGTTAAATTCAATTCAATGCTGCTAAAAAGTCAAAATCATATGTAATTATATGATCAAAACATTTTATGTATGCAAGTTCAGTAACTAAGGAGTTGTGCCAGAATCATGGGGACAGTCTCATTTGCCTTAATACTCTAGTTTTAAACTTTGTTTATGATAAATTCATAAAATATTATTTTAAAAAGGCAAAACATGAGTGTTTATTGAATAAATACTACAATACCAATAAATATACCTCAAATTCACATTTTACCCATGAGCATCAGAATTACATGAGGAGGAAAAAAGAGGAGACAAAAAGGAACTGGGAATGAAACTGAGGAAAATTCAGGGAAGAACAAACACAAAGTTTTAAAAGCAGGGAGGCAAAACTGAAAAATAAAAGTAAAGAGGTTGAGACAAAGTTAATTTAGCTCTGGGTAATAAGAACCAGGTCATTAAAATTTTCTAAGTCCACAGTATACAATTCAATACATGTTTGTTGAGTTGAAAAACATGGAGACATGTAGACACTCATGTTGTTCTTTCACACATGGAAGAAATAACACTGGTGATTTTTGCTAACTCACAACCCGAGTTATCACAAAAAATGTATAATATTTTTACACATTTAAGAAATGGGGTCTCTATATATACACTGCTCAGGCTGGACCACATTGGCTATTCACAATCCCTATGATAGCACATTGCAGCATCAAACTCTAGAGGTCTTCCCACTTCAGCCTCCCAAGTGGCTGGAACTACACTACAGGCATGTACCACCTAGCCTGGCTTACCCTTTCTAATATTAGTTACCTCTTTAACCTCATCACACATAAGTCATAATAGATTCCAATCTGAATGCAATGAACAGCCAGTGGTGGCAAATAGGATTTCTCTGTCAAGAGAACCAGGAGAGAAATATCCATGGAACAATAGGAAAGCAAGTCCAAACTATTTTAAAACCACATTCCACACCATTGTCTTTTATCTTTCACTCGGACATAAATCTTTCAAGAAACTGATAAAGATACTGACCCTCTTTCTCAAAGAAAAAAAGTATCCACACTCACTAAGTTTTACATATAATCTCCAGAAGGTTTCTGGATTCCCTGAAGAATATGCACGGGCCCCAGGTTTAAAATCCTGCTCTATATTGAGTTTTCATTCCTGCCCTATCTTAAAAGAACTAAAAAAATAATTATAATAAGTTAACACGCATAATATGTAAGTCGTGTTTCGTCAGAGTACGTATTACAAATACTAATCAAATAGTTTTAAAATTCTATTTACTCGCTCTCCTATAACTTACATTTGTTCATACAAAAACTGAGACACATCACTGAGTTAAATTTTACAAACTTCTCAGAAGGCACAATGACCCATTTATATTAATATAACAAAGAAGTGAAACCTAAAATTTTAAGTGATATAAAAATCTGGCGGCAATTATTAGAATTTCAATAGAACTGCTTAACCAAAAAGGATAATATATTTATGTATATACAAGACAGACCACACTGTTTATATAATAAAACAATGAAACTGTTTCAGTGTGGGACATGTGAAGACACATCACACAACCATTTAAAATAATTAAGACTGTAATGCAGCAAAATACATTACACAGCAGAAAGACTAAAAGTTTTGTGTTGAGTATTACATACACTCATAGATGATACCTAAAAAATGAGAATCATTACATTTTTTGAAGGGAGATTATTACAAACATTTTACTGTTTGGTTAATTGTTCAACTTTTAAAATTTCACATTGAAACAATAATTTAAGTAACCAACCTGAATGCACAGTATTAAACTTTTAAAAGCTTAAATACATAAACATAAGAATTGTTAATATTATGAGAAAAAACTGAGGCAGTTTGATAAGTATACTTTATTTCAAGTAATAGAACAATTTTGAATTATATTTTCTTACTATAGTGTTTCAGTTGCTCTTGCTTCTGCTATCCTTTTCTTCACATTAAAAACAATGAAAACAAATGACACAAAAAAACTAATTTTATCAATATTTCTGTCCTTCAATTGACACAATTTTATCAGCTGGGGTGGCTCAAAAAAACCATTAGCAAAAACTTAACAAATCAAAATTCAAGACTGAAATCTGAACGCAGTGAAAATCTTTTTCTACCAAAAAACATACTAAGCAAGCAGACACATTTGAAAAAAACAAAAACAGTAAGTTGAGGGAAACGTAATTTTCAACACAGGAATGCATAATTTCATAAAAATTCCAGTATAAATCAATGTCTGGACAACTAAATGAATACACCTTTAAGATATACAGGCTCCCAGAGTAGCCTATAAGAGCTTTATTTCATTATTTGAATACAGTTAAAATATTACAGAAGTAGCTGTGAGGCCTAAGCTGAAAGCTATTTTTACAGGTTATTTGTAAAAATAATGTTCATAGGTTAAAACAAAACAAAAAACAACAAAAAAAACTATCTGTAATCTGATCACACTGAATCTAAATACTTGGCATTCCAAACGGGCCACTCTTCATACCATGTTTACCTTTCTTTAAACCCACAATACTATCTTTTTTTTTTTAAACAGACAAGTTGATCTTTTTTTAAGAAAAATGATTTATGGTAAGTACTCTACAGTGATAAAAAGTTTACTATTGGTAGCCAAGTATCATTTAATTAGATTTCCATTCTGCAAAAGGTTTAGATACAATGAACTCCTCCTGCTAAAAGTAAATATTAGCCATCATGTAGTTGATAACCTTCAAATACAGTATGCGTGTTATATTGCAGATACATCCTGAGCAAAAGTAAATTATTTTAAGATTAGTGAATAGCAATATAATGAGGCAGTAAAATGGAAGGCAAGAGTCTTGGCTTTTAGTCCCAATTCGGCCTTCACTCAGAGTCTTACTTAAAAAGTTTTATCCATGAGTTTCTTCTCACATGGCTTTAGGGTCCAAACTACTTGCATGATCTTGGATATGCCAGCCAAAAAATTTAAGTGGCCCCCAGCTGGTGGTGCCCAGAGTACCCGTGGCAGAAGCAAATGCATAACCTCTTTGGCGGACTCCTTCCCCAAGCCAGGCTCCTTAAGGTTTTTAAAAATTATTATCCAGATATAAGCCCACAACACAAAATAACAGAACATGTGATAAGCCATCATGAACAAGAGGCAGCAGAAACGAGCTAAAGAATTAGATCTCCAACTGCACTCCAGCCTGGACGACAGAGCAATACTCCCTCTCAAATAACTAACTAAATAAATAAAACCAAATGGATAGGTTAAAAATAATTGCAAGGAGACCAATTAAAATGACTTTCAGTAGTTTAAGTAGATCTAATGACAATAAATCAATTTCAACACAGAAATACTTGGGTGGAACAACTAACAAGAAAACACAACTATTTGAAAGTGAGTGAGGACACTAATAAGACAATTCCAACATGTCATGCCTGGAAGGTTCCATAAATGAGGAAACCCCTTGACAAGATTAAGAATATAGGAATAGGCTCCTATCTGGGAGTTCTAGATCAGATTTTGAAGAAAATATGGGACGACCAGCTAGAAAAGATCAGCAGTCAACCAAGTGGGAAAAATCAGCAGTAAGAGGCTACTATGGATTCTAAATCAGGCAACCAAAGGAAACACTTTCTAAAGTTCCATTTAAAGCACTTCACCTTATCCCTGCAATCAAATCTAAAAATCTTTGCCATGTCCTTTGTATGAAATCTCCACCTATCCTTCAAAACCCAGCTTAAATCAAACCTATGAATATGTAATTTCAACTCTCTTCCACAATAGTCTTTATTATTCATTTGTTATTTAGCACCGACCATATGTCAGGACTGCTCTAGGACATTCTGAGTAAACAGCAGTAAAAGGGCCACAAACCCTGCACTCACAGAGCTAACATTCTACTAAGTGGTAAGACAGACCAACAATTAGTATGCAGTATATGAAAGGGTAACAAGTAGCAAGAATAGTGATAAGGAGGGAAGAGAAATAGGGAGCACAGGAAGATGTGGACAGTCATTAAATTTTATTTAAATTTTTTTTTTTAATTATTTAATATAGAGACAGGGTTTTGCCATGTTGCCCAGGCTGGTCTCAAACTCCTAATGGTTAAAATTTAGAGTAGAATGGTCAGAGATTATTTCATTTTTAAAAAATGACATCTCAATAAAGACCTGAAGTAAGTTAAAGATAGAGCCATGTTGCTATCCATATCTAAGTGAAGAGCAAAATACAGTGAATGAGGGAAGAGCAAGCACAAAGATCATGAGACAGTAACATACCTGCTATATATGAGCAAGAGCAGTAAGGACAATGTGGTTCGGGTAGAATGAACAAAAGGATAAACTGATGAGGTCAAAGAGAATTTGAAAGGGAGAGGGGATGTGGTTAACAATTCATGTAGTTTCTTACAGGAAAAGGATTGTGGCTAACACTCTCAGTAATATGGGAAAACTACTGGAGGGGTCTGACTAGGGAAGGGTGTAGGGAGAAAGTGAAATCAGGGAGAACTGTTAGGTGACAACTGAAATAATTTAGAGATGATGGTAGCAGGTGAGATGGTCAAATTTTTGATACTTTATAAAGGTAGAGCCAAGATGATTTGTTGATGGACTTGATGTGGGGTATGAGAGAATAAACAAAGCCAAAGGCAATTCCAAAGCTTTTAGACTAGGCCAAAAACAAAGGAGCTGCCCTTTACTGAGATAGGGGAAAAGTGGCAGGGACATGGTTAAGGCTGGAGATAAGGAGTTAGGTTTTAGGTAAGTGGAGATGTCCAGGAGACAGCTAAATAAGAGTTGTCACGTGACAAGTGAAGGCTGGAGATATAAATTTGGAAGTATTCAGCAAATGGACTATATTTAAAGCCATAAACTTGGATAAAATCCCAAACAAATGGGTATAAATAGAGACCAGGTCTCAAGACTGAAGCACTGAAATTCAACAACAGGAAAATGAAGAACTCTCAAGGGAGACTGAGGAGAGCTAGAAAGAAAACTAGGAGTCTGCTGTCCTGGAAGCCAGATGAATAAAGTCTATTAAGGAGGAGAGATGGATCAATTTTGTCAAATGGGGTTGGTAATTAAAATACAATGAAAACTAGTAATTGACTTCTGAATTTAGCAACACAGACGTTACTGGTGACTTTGACCAAAGCAGTAGAGTAGTGGTGATCAAAACCTGATTGAAATGAATTTAAAAGTTAGAAGAACTCTAGCAAGTGTGGACAACTCTTTGAAGCAGCTTTCCTGTGAAAGGATGCAGAGAAATAAGATGGAACTTGGAGGAGAATATGAGGTTAACAGTTTGGTTTTTAAAGATGGGAGAAATTACAGCATGATAATATGCTGACAAAAAAAATGATCCAGTAAAAAGGGAAAGAACAATGATGCAGGAGTGAGAGGCAATGTTTTCAAATAGCAAGAAAAGACAGAATTTGGACAAGTAGATAGAGTGACTGGCCTTAGATGGTAGCACAGCCAGTTCATCTGCAGAAACATAAAGAAGGAAGAATATAAAAGCACAGACCCAGGACAGGAAAGGAGGTAGACGGTATAGACATTTGTGAAAATTCTGTTCCTAATGCTACTATTCTCTTTATGAAATGAGAAGCAAAGTCATAAGCAGAGAATAAGTGGAAAAAAGATGGTGGCCAGGCACGGTGGCTCATGCCTGTAATCCTAGCACTCTGGGAGGCCAAGGAGAAAGGATTGCTTGAGCCCAGAGTTCAAGACCATCCTGGGCAACATAGCAGAACCCTGTCTCTACAAACAATAAAAAATTAGCTAGACGTGGTGGCATGCACCTGTAGTCCCAGCTGCTTGGAAGAATAAGGCAGAAAGATCGCTTGAGCACAGAAGCTCAAGGCTATAGTAAGCCATGATTTCACCTCTGCACTCTAACATGGGCGACAGAGGGAGACCCTCTCTCAAAAAAAAAAAAAAAAGACAGTGTTGAAGGCCTTATAAAACACATTATAATTATTGCTGTAGTTTTCGTTCTTTGTAAGTTGCACTCACTTTAATTTTCCACTGAAGTTTTTGAATGCAGGGTATTTGACAGTGTTCACAAATAAATTTGCTGACTTTAAATGAATTTATAATCTCACTGAGAAAGGAAGTATATAGTATCTACAAACCTAACTAGAGCAAAAATCCTAACTTGAGCCTCCATATGGTTCTACTCTTCCAGCTCAAGTACCATGTCTACAGCTAGTTCTCCTCCTAAAATTCCAGAGCACTTATTCTCTATTTACACAGACATGCATATAATTCTATGAGACAGTAAATGGTTTCAACTAATATAGCAAGGCAGCAACATACTGCAGTGTGATAAAGAAAATAAAATTGAACTCAAAATCTAAAACAAATCTAAATACATACAAAAATTTAGTTTGCTCTAAGTTATTTGTAATCAGTAGAAGGCTGTATCATTCAAATCGACTAAAAACATCCAAATAAAGTTTCAAACATAAGAAAAAATATAAAGCACTTGAGGGCCGGGCGTGGTGGCTCACATCTGTACTCCCAGCACCTTCACAGGCCACAGTGGGTGGATCACTTGAGGCAGGAGTTTAAGACCAGCCTGGCCAACATGATAAAACCCTGTCTCTACCAAAAATACAAAACTTAGCTGGGTGTGGTGGCACGCACCTGTAATCCCAGCTACTTAGGAGGCTGAGGCAATGAGAATCACTTGAACCCAGGAGGCAAAGGGCTGCAGCAAGCCAAGGTCACACCACTGCACTCCAGCCTGGGTGACGGAACGAAAATCTACCTGAAAAAAAGAAAAAATATAAAGTACTTCAAAACACAAGAAAATAGGCTCATTTTACATAGTTCTACATGTTTAAATGTTTGTAAGTATATTCCATTTGCAGTAAGAATTTTTAAAAATAAATGATTCTACAAATCATTTTGAAAAAAACAAAAAATTCAATGAGAAAAATAGACAAAGCATTAACCATTTCCTGAAACGGCCATCAAAACGCAAAAACTCATCTAAATTCCTATTGTCCTAGTCAGTCACTACACCAAAAGTATAATGGCCCCGGAGTGCACAACATAATTATACAATAAGATAAGAGGAAAAACATTCAAAGCAAGCAAAAGACAAAACAATCCAGGAAATCCAAACACTGGAATTCCCCAACATGGGAATCCCATTTACAGTATCTTTTCTAAGATTAACTTTATAGACCACACTAAAATTTCAAAGCTATGGTACAATTTCTCCTTTTAAACTGCAAGACAGTTATTTCTATGACTCACATCTTATTAACACACCACTTACTTCAGCAATATCCATTCTAAAGTACTGCTAACCCAATGTGAAATGAATACAACTAATGCCAGAAATGAGTAATGAAATTTAATTTCTCCATTAGGTATCATGTCACAACAAATGAGACTTCTATTTTTTAATCAAACTTTTTTCCCTTTAATATGAGAATACATCAATCCATTTGAACAGCTTTCCCAAGAAACTGAAAAGGAATTGCAGAGGTCATAGCTGCTGAAAGTATCTTTTAGACTTTTGCTTACTCATCATGCCCAAACCAGCCCATTTTCTCAGGAAAAGGCACTGCTCATTTAAAAACACTTTCATGGGAAATAATCTGGTTAGAAGTTTATTCGGTAAAAAAAAATCTAACTTATAATTAGACAAACTGAAAGCTTTAATACCAAAAAAGTAATAACTTTTTAAAACAGTCTTTCAAATCAACACATAAAATCAGTTTTCGAAGACAAAAGAACATGTCATCAAAACTGTTCAAAAATTAACACTACAACATGAAATTCATACCGTAAAACAGCTACACCATGTACAGAAGCTTTCCTCCCCTTAAAATCTACCATCTTGACCTACTTTTCCTTTCATAAGATTTCTGAGTAAGAAAGGGCCATCTAATCCAACTAGCCACTCAGAGATTAAACCCAGCTGAACAGGCAGCCAGCCTATGTTTGAAAAGCAGGGATGAATACCTCCCATAAACCCCTTTTATTTCTTTAGAAAGACAAGTTCTTTTTAGTTTTGATCCAAAATCACATCATCCTATAACTTCTCCCAGTGGTCCTAGCTCTACCCTAACCATAACAAATCTGTCCAATCCCACTACCACAGGGTAGTCTTAATAACTGATGCTTAAATTTAATGAAATTAAATTTAGCAGCAAATAGAAAAACTTACTTCAAAATTTATCATTCACAAAAATTTATCATCCTTTGGAAAAGTTTAGCTAGGGTATTAAAGTTGAACATAACGGGTTAATTAATAAAATATTAATAAAATAACTCTTAGGTGTATCACCTTAGGTCACTCAACAATGGAAGTACTAAAATGATCAGATGTTTTAGGTATTATGTCTCTTCTGGGGATATTCTTGCTTATCCCCAGAAGAGACATAATACCTAAAACATCTCACAAACTAAACATAAAATGTAAATTAGAATATCAAATACTATCAAAAATGACTACTGAAAAAGTTTTGCTTATGTAAACAAGAATTTTTAATTATTGTCCAAGAACACCCAATTAAAGGCAAAATAGCCCAAATACACACAAAAAGTTTGGTATATTATCACAGTGCCATTTCAAATCACTAAGTTAAAAAAACAGATTTAATAAGTAGTATTGACACAAATGAGAAAAAGACACAAGAGAAAGCTTGTTTGCTTTTCCAAAGGCCAGAAGTCTCCATTAAGATTTTACAACCTTAAATTCTGATCTACAGTTTCTGCCAATCCAGAACACCCCCTACTGCCCCCTTCCTACCACAAATATTGACATAAAAATGGCTCACGGATCACCTGAGGTCAGGAGTTCCGAGAACCGCCTGGCCAACATGGCGAAACCCCGTCTCTACTAAAAATACAAAAAATCAGCCGAGCGTGGTGGCGGGAGCCTGTTAATCCCAGCTACTCCGGAGGCTGAGGCAGGAGAATCGCTTTGAATCTGTGCTTCTGTGCGGCTGAGGTTGGCAGTGAGCCAAGATTGCGCCACTGCACTCCGCCCTGGGCGACAGAACGAGACTCTGTCTCAAAAAAAAGAAAAAAAATGGCTCAATGGCCACAAAAGCCCTGGGACTCAGGAAAAACTCTTGGGAAGGAAAAATCTCTCTGGAAAAAAAACTACCTCTGTCCAATCTAGTCTGTACAGTATAGTATTTGCAGATATACTCCTGCCAGAGGTGAACTTCCAGTCAAAATAAACAAGAGTAGCACATACAAACAGGGAGTAGATCCCAAAAAAACTGATAACAGAATGTGAAAGACTATTAAAACAAAAATTTCAGCCATTAGAGTTATAAAAGAAATCAGAAACACAGAAAACACTCATAAAAAAACAGAAAACTTAGAACTTGAATTTTATAAATTATGTGTGTACATACATATGTACACAGACATACAAACACCCAGCAATTAAAAGCTAAATGGCCTGATAACTATATAAAGTTGAATTATCAAACAAGACAGACGATTAAAAAACTGACAATGTACCACAAAAAAATTATACATAAGGGAAAATATGAAAGAAAAATTAACAGACATAAAGGATACATGAGAACGTCCAATAAATCCAATGGGAATTCAAGGAGAGGAAAGAACAAAGAAACACAGTGGCTGAGAATTTTCAAAACCTGTTGAAAGCTATGGATCTTCCAATTCAGGAAAGGCAACAAAATTTGAACAGAATAAAAGATATTTAAACATCTGTTGTAACGTTGTGTAACTTAAGCAAGTCTTGAAAGCAATACAGAAAAGAGTACCGAAAAATTTAGACTTACATAGTACTTAGCAATAGAAGCCAAAGAATAATGTAATAAAATCTCCATAGAAACAATGACCATTAATTACCACAGAATTCTAGACCCTGCTGAACACTGGAATATTAGTTTTTAGAAGCAATAAGTCTGTCAGCTATGCAACAAACAAAACTGATCAACATTAGTAAATAATTAGTAAAAATTAATTCAGACTTTATATGAAATTTACTAATCCAGAATGTAATTTTTTTTTTTTTAATGAACAGTACCTCTTTCCAACCAGAGTATGACTGATTGAGGAACCAATATTCTTTTTTTTTTTTTTTTTTTTGAGATGGAGTTTCGCTCTGTCGCCGAGGCTGGAGTGCAGTGGTGGGATCTCGGCTCACTGCAAGCTCCGCCTCCTGGGCTCCCGCCATTCTCCTGCCTCTGCCTCCAGAGTAGCTGGGACTACGGGCGCCCGCCAACACGCCCGGCTAATTTTTTGTATATTTAGTAGAGACGGGGTTTCACCATGTTAGCCAGGATGGTCTCGATCTCCTGACCTCGTGGTCCGCCCGCTTCGGCCTCCCAAAGTGCTGGGATTACAGGCGTGAGCCACCGCGCCCTGCCGAGAAAGCAATATTCTTATTATTTCACTAGGGATTACAGCTGACCTTTGCTTTTCTCTAATAAACTTTTCAGGAATGCACAAAGAAGAGTGCTAGCAAAGAGTTTTCCCTCTCTGGCCCCTCAATTACTCCAAGCTTCCGTATACAAAGCCATATGAAATTAGGATAAATCTTCACAGATAGTCAAGTACACCAATCAAATGGTGAAAGCCTGAATTTTTTTTTCTAAACCTTACAATCTATTCTGTAGTCTACATTTTAATTTCTACACTTCTACAACCTACATTTCTACTTTTTTTTTTGAGATAGGGTCTGACTGTCGCCTAGACTGGAATGCAGTGGCGCGATCTCGGCTCACTGCATCCTCCCCCTCCAGGGCTCAAATGATTCTCTGGCCTCAGCCTCCCAAGTAGCTGGGATTACAGGTGCCCGCCACCATGCCTGGCTAATTTTTGTATTTTTAGTAGAGATGGGGTTTCACCATGTCGGCCAGGCTGTTCTCAAACTCCTGACCTCAAGTGATCTGCCCGCCTCAGCCTCCCAAAGTGCTGGGATTACAGGTATGAACCACCATGCCAGCCCTTCTACATTTCAATTTTAATGTTCATATTCCACAGGGAAATTCCTATCATTGCTATTTAAGAAACAGCAAAGATATTCGACATCTACGCAAACAGCAAAATTGTGAATAAACAGCAAAATCTTACACACAATCTAAAAACAAGTACAAATGAAGAATCCGATAAAATTAAGAAATGTTCATTCTGATTCACTGAAATTAAGAGGCATTTGCTTTAATACATTCACAATCTTACGTGTTTATCATTCTCTGAAATTGTACCTTAAGAACTATGGCTTAAGAAAACATTCCCTGAAGACTTTTACTCACTTATTACACAAAGTTTAGCTTATACTACTCAAAAAGTGTAAGCCAAATGAGTAACTCCCCTTTTCAAATATATGTTCTCCCATCTATCTGGGAGCCCAACACAGAGTCCAACGCACAATGTTGTCAAATATTTACTTCTCTGAACATAAATAACTTTATATAGGTGGTCCTTGTGAGTTCTTCCCTTTGGATTTTTTTTTTCAAAATAATCCTTCATATATACAGTATATACTAATCCTATTTGTGTTCACTGGTACTCTGAAACACAAAATCAAGGATGTTTTATCATGATATGGACTTCACCATAATGTTCTATTCTTGAAGCTGCAAAAAGAGTCTATGACAGAAAAAACATCAAAAAGTACAGATATAATTACCTTGAATTGGAAATAAGTGTAGCTTTGATATATTAACAAAGTTTAAGTCTACAGTGGCAAAAAAAACTTTGTCAAAAAAAAAAAAGGTTCTATTCTTTTGACATCACTCGCAATAATAGGAAACCTAAGCAAAAAATTAGTGAGAGACCCGATCTTACTAAGAACCTTAGGGAGCTAACGCCAAGAAAAAGTAGTCCTTGTGATTTCACCAACTGAAAGTTGGTTTAAGTATGTCAATTATGTAATTAACATAATTAAAACACAGCACACCATGAACCTTCAAAATTTGTGATTGCAAAGACTGCCTTCCAGACAACAGAAATATGAGGTAAGAGGATGAAAGGTGATCAGTTATCAGAACCTAAAATATAGCCACAAGTAGAGGCTCCTATCCTATGGTCATCCTTAGAATCCATGTTTACAACACAACCACCTCAACAGCCATGCAAAGATAGATGTTGCCTTCAACAGACACAGCTGCCATGATCCTACATTTCACGTTCCATGAAAGGCTTCTGCTTTCCTCACTATTAGAAGATGCCTAAGAGTTAGGGGGAAAAAAGTAAAAGCTATTAAATATCATGTACTAAAAATAGAAAGTAGTCAAATTAAAATTGATGAATTTATTTTAGGTAAATCCAGACAATGTTACTAAAAAATACAGGCACATCAAAAGCCATCCACTATAAACCATTTATTTATTTTATTTTTTTAATTTTACATATTTTTATTTATTCTTTTTTTTTTTTTTTTTTTTGCTATTGAGTCTTGCTCTGTCGCCCATGCTGGAGTGCAGTGGCACGATCTCAGCTCACTGTAAGCTCCGCCTCCCAGGTTCACACCATTCTCCTGCTTCAGCCTCCTGAGTAGCTGGGACTACAGGCGCCTGCCACCACACCCAGCTAATTTTTTTGTATTTTCAGTAGAGACGGGGTTTCACCATGTTAGCCAAGATGGTCTTGATCTCCTACCTCATGATCCGCCCACCTCAGCCTCCCAAAGTATTGGGATTACAGGCGTGAGCCACCGCGCCCAGCCGCCAAACCAGTCACTATTAAAAAAAATCACTCCGATACCTTTTTAAATAAAAGGGTTACTAAATCAGGAAAACCCAATACACATTATGGAATGTCTGATTTTGTCAGAACAGTCAATAAAGTAAACAAGCTATCCTTGGAGATAAGATTGATAAATCCTGAACATGGCTGAATAGTGGCATAAATTGGAGAATATTTAAAAGGTTAAAAAATAATATCCCAAAGTTGACAATTAATGGTTTAGAAAGTATCTTAACAATGTACCAAAAAACTAAGTCTGACCTTACTAACATTTTAATCAATTACTTAAAGATAATCTTGCCAGGTTACAAATGTGTTGAATATGAGGATGAGAACAAAGGGCAAACCAATTAAAGGTTTCAGAACGTAAGATTTGTATTATCCTGTGTTACTCTTTGAGTTACCTGGTTAGAATAGCAGAAATTCTGACAACTAGTTCAGATAAGCTGGAACACCACGTTACTAAGTCTACTACAGACTTAACCACATAATGAGCTGTTCATTTAACTGGTTTTCATCAAAATGGCTCTTGAAAATTACCACTTTTCAAGCAATGACCTTTTTTGGTATTAGTGACTGTTTACCTAAGCACACACAAAATATTCTATAGAGTGAAATTTCAACATTTATGATTTCAGACTCAATGTTTTATTCAACACACTCAATGTTTTATTCAACATTAATTATTTCCCATCAGCGTATATCATATGGAACAGATCTATACTGTACATACAGTACACTGGATGAACCTAGATATGCTTTGTGTACATATGCAGAGCAAGAAAGTCAATGAGCTTCCAGCTCCTACAACTCCGTCTTTTCTGCATGTGTTCTATTTCCCGTGTTGTGAACAACTTGTGTTTGTTATTGCCCTAGTGGTGCTTTTCTGTGCAGACAACTTAAGTGCGTACTGAATGCAAGATAACTCTGAACTCCAGAAAGCTTGAATTGGTGAAAAAACACAGTACAGAAGAAACAGACTTCCCAAAAAGTGACACTCTACCAACTACACTACCATCCACTATCAAATCTTCTTTCTCCTTTGGCAAATACAATTAGCCTTCATTATACTACATTATTATTTTATGTATAAAGTGTATTTACTTTCAACTTGTTTATACCTACACAAATTTGTCTTCATTGTTAGATTAATATTTACCTACGTGTGAAAACTGTTTGGGATGAAATACCGCATCATAATTCCCTACTAAAATTAATGGAAATATGCTTTCATTTAATAGCTTTTAAATTAGCAGCAGGGTTTTCAAGAATGAATTCAAAACATTGGATATTTGATTTTCAAGTTGGAGATAACAAGCAAAAATATTTCAGACAACAATGGATACCAGTCCAAACTCAAAAATGAAAAAAAAATGAAAAAAAAAAAAAAAACTCTACTCTGCTTGAGTGGGAACAGCAACTCCAAAACAGAACGAAGAAACACAGGATGAGTGAGATCGAGCAGCAAAAGCAAGAATCGCATTTCAATGCTTAAAGAGTCTAACTAATTATTATATAATCATAAATTAGTGTGATGCTAATATCAGATGTGTTCTGTAGAGCTGAATAATATTCAACAAGATTAAAAGATTTGTGCAAAGGAAGGGAACAGATCACTGAACTAGAGCACTCAGGATACACTATGAATACTACTCAGGATACATAAGCTGGGATTCAAAAAACAAGTAAGCCTAAGATAGGTAGAAATGAAGATAACGACTTCCAATAAGGAACCTCCTCCAAATACTTAGTAATAGTGTGAAATATTACTTTTGCGCCAACCTTTTGCACGAATATAAAAGGAAATTTAAAAGATATGGCTAAACTCAAAACTAAGATAAACATCGTACTGGGTGAGAAATGCAATAAAAATTCAAAACAGTAACCCATATCTTAAGTGGAGTAGAGGGAAGAAGGAACCAGGAAGATGGCTGGATAGTTCAGTTCCTAAAGGTAACAGCAACAAAACAGAACCAGGTTCATCGCCTGACACCAAGGGGTCAAGATTTGCACAGCTTGTAAAAAGAGAGGTTTCAAAAAAATAAAAAGGTAAAAAAAGAGAGGGGAGGAGAGGGGAGAAAAACAATGACACTGCAAATCCAGAGCTATAACTTTACAGAAGCTCCAAGCCTGGAGAAAAAAAAAAAGACAACAAAACATCCAATGTCATAGCAAATTAAAAATTAGTAATTCCTTAATGCAAAGCTAGTGTTCGTTCACATTCCCCATGTACTTTGTAAGTATTTTGTTATTCCTTGACTGGTATATTTCTTGTCTCCTTTCACCTACTATACCTATCTCTTTATTTGTCAGTTTCTTACAATTCTTAGAACTTTTAGTTGGGAAGGGAAAAAAAACCAAGCAGCTAGTCCTAGCGCGTTTCCCAGTGTGAATTTTGTTGATAGTACCCTCACAGTGTTTAACAAGTTTTCTTTTCTTTTTTTTTTTTTTTGGTGGGGGGGTTGTCTATTTCTGATCAATTAGTAAATTCAAAAATAAGATTAAATTTCAGAGTTTTTATTTGAATGCAAGAGTTGTCAAAATAATGAGTCTGTCCAACATTAAAACCAGTTTTTTTAATCCAAAACATAGCAAGAAATTTAATGAGAAAAAACAACCATATAAAAACATGAATTCACACCAGATGTTTGATGAAATGGTCTGACAAAGATTTTTAAATTTGAACATGTTAAAGAAGGAGATAGAGGTTTTCTAAGTAGCAAAAGGGTTGCCAAACAAAAAGAGAATTGAAACAGGTGATTATGAAAAAGCAATTCCAAATTTAAAATATGAAAATTATAGATACTGGCATATAGACTTAACAGATACAATACACTCTAGACAAAATAGAAAAATAAAATGGTAAATTGCTAGACAGTAATGAATTCACCTAGTATGAAGCACAGAAAAGAGAAAAAAATGATAGACCAATTAAAAACACGGGATAAACTTAGCCTCCAAGACAGGTCTAGCAAAAGAGAAAAGTGAAAATAAAAGAAGCAATATTTAAAGAGGTGAGAATTTTTCAAAATTAAAGATTTGATTCCTCATACTGTAAGTATACTCTAAGTACAAGCTGTATACATAGAAGTTTGTCCATACATATTCAAAATACCAAGCACAAAGATCTACTTCACAATATATGTGCAAAACAATTTAAGAAAACCACATGCAAACACTGGCATCACTGTGAAATATTTACAAAACACTTAGGATGTCAAATAGGGACTGGAGGAGGGACTTCAAAGTTTATTGAATAACTATCCAAAGTTTCTTTTTCAAAACACTCCTACATACAGTCATCCCTCAGTATGCACCAAAAATTGGTTAAGGACACACACAGGTACACCAAAATCTGCCCATAGTCAAGTTCCATAGCCCATCTACTCAGGTTTCACCATCCTGCTCCACGTATAAGTGGACCCATGCAGTTCAAACCCATGTTGTTCAAGGGTCAACTGCAATTATTTTCTTATGACTCTAAAAGTAAGTTGTAGATGCAATCCTCGAAACAACTCCATACTGTCAAAGTATTATTTCAAAGCATCTATAAATAAACACATTTTAGCCCTTAAAAACTGAAATGGTAAGCAGTGGAAATCTTGGAAAAAAGAAAACAGCATAAAGGGGAAGAAACAAAAATCAATTCCAGGGAAAGAACTGTGAGACAACATAAAACTTTATAAGACAACATGCAAGAACATCTTCATAACCGTGAGGTAGAGAAGAATTTCTTAAACTAGACACAAAGTACAAATTATAAAAGGAAAACACTGATAAATTCAACTACATTAAAATTTTTAACTTTTAACAGAGACACCATAAGAAAGTCAGAAGACAAGCCACAAAGTAGGAAGACATTTATAACACATAATTGGCAAAGAATTAGTATTCAGAACATATGACGAAATCTTGCCACCCAAAAAGATAAACCCAACAGAAAAATGAACAGTCATTTCAGAGAAAAGGAAACTAGTGCCTAGCAAACTCTGAAAATATGTTTTCTCTCATTAATCAGAAATGCAAGGCCAGGTGCAGTGGCTCACGCCTGTAATCACAGCATTTTGGGTGGCCGAGGCGGGCGGATCACCTGAGGTCGGGAGTTCGAGACCAGCCTGAGCAACATGGAGAAACCCTATCTCTACTAAAAATACAAAATTAGCCAGGTGTGGTGGTGCATGCCTGTAATCCCAGCTGAGGCAGGAGAATCGCTTGAACCTGGGAGGCGGAGGTTGCAGTGAGCAGAGATCGCACCATTGCACTCCAGCCTGGGAGACAAGAGCAAAATTCCGTCTCAAAAAAAAAAAAAAGAAAGAAAGAAAGAAATGCAAGACATACAATGTATCAATTCACACACAATAGGCTAACTGGTTTTTGCCATTATCATGTATAGGGAAGAATGTGGAGCCATCACACATATACACTGGTGACAGGAATAAACTGGCACATTTATATTGGAAAGAAAACAATTTACACGAACTAGTAAAGTTGAAAATGTCTGTCTCCTACAATCCAGCAATTCTATTTCTAGCTAGTCATAAGCCCCAAAACTATCTACACTCTAGTCTCAATTCACTAGCGATTAGCATAAAACTTAGGTCTTGACTAGCGTTTTTAGTTTTAATGAAACAGAACAGCATGGAATAGTATACCTGATAATATACTGAGTCATAATTTAAAATGTGTTTCTTATTGTGAGTGGTAACAAAAAGTTTGAAAAAAAACACTATCCTAGAGACACAAGTGCAACAAATAGACCTATGCTATTCAGGGTGTTCATAGCAGCACTGTGTATACTAACAACAAAAATACCTAGAAACCCAAATGTCCAACAGGAAACAGGTTGTAAAATATTCATACACGAAGTAGCCAAATCAGTTAGAGCTACATACAACATGGTGAAAGAATATCCTGGGCCGGGCATGGTGGCTCATACCTGTAATCCCAGCACTTTGGGAGGCCAAGGCGGGTGGATCACAAGGTCAGGAGATCGAGACCAGCCTTGCGAACATGGTGAAACCCCATCTCTACTAAAAATATAAAAATTAGCTGGACGTGGTGGTGCATGCCTGTAATCCCAGCTACTCAGAGGCTGATGCAGGAAAATCGCTTGAACCTAGGAGGCAGCGGTTGCAGTCAGCCAAGATCGCGCCACTGCACTCCAGCCTGGGCAACAGAGCGAGACTCCACCACAAAAAAAAAAAAAAGAATATCCTGATAACAAGGTTGAGGGGAAATAGGAAGTTACAAATAAACTCATACAGAAGGATTCCATTTAGAGTTCAAAAACCAACAAAACAACAAAATAGTTTAGGGATACAACTAGATCTGGCAAAACTAAAAGAAAAGCAAAGGTAAGAAAGGTAGTGGTTAGAGTGTGGGAAGAGACATAAAGAAATAAAAAGGATTATGTTCTCAAACTGGGTATTAGATACAAGGCTGTTCATTATGTCTTTATATCTTACACGTATTCTTAAAATATTATTTCATATGTATTTTATTTTAAAAGAAAAAATTTAAAGCTGAGAGGTACACAGGTGTTCAGTACACAGATGTTCATTTTACATTTAATCTTTAAACTGTACATATACATTATATATTCTCTTATATGTCTGAATCATTTAATAGTGGTTTCAACTTTCAATAAAATAAAAAGACAAGTAGGAAGAGATAAATGTAAATCAAAACAAACAAGCAAACAGGCATAAGCTTCCCTGCTTCTTAACTTACACAATTACAATAAAAGCACTGAATAATTGTAGAAAGTTATTCCTACTTTGGAAGAAATTTTCCCCAAAAAGAAAAGTCCTTTAAAATAAGAAATCTGTTAAAAATGTTTACAGAAAATATCTAGGTTTGTATGTGTGTTTTTTGTTTTGTTTTGTTTTTACTTATTACAAAGCTACCTTAAGAAATCAGATAAATAAGGCTGGGTGCAGTGGCTCACACCTGTAATCCCAGCACTTTAGGAGGCTGAGGTGGGCAGATCACAAGGTCAAGAGATCGAGACCATCCTGGCCAACATGGTGAAACCCCGTTTCTACTAAAAATACAAAAATTAGCTGGGCGTGGTGATGCATGCCTGTAGTCCCAGCTACTCAAGAGGTTGAGGCAGGAGAATCACTTGAACCTGGGAGGCGGAGGTTGCAGTGAGCGGAGATCGTGCCACTGCACTCCAGCCTGGGCGACAGAGAGAGACTCCATCGCAAAAAAAAAAAAAAAAAAAGAAAAAGAAATCACATGAATATAGTAACCAAGAATAATAATTAAAGAATCTGTGGCCCAGCATGGTGGCTCATGCCTGTAATCTCAGCACTTTGGGAGGCTAAGGCGGGTGGATCACTTGATGTCAGGAGTTCGAGACCAGCTTGGCCAACAAGATGAAACCCCATCTCTACTAAAAATACAAATATTAGCCAGGTTTGGTGGCAGGTGCCTGTAATCCCAGCTACTCGGGAGACAGTAGAATCGCTTGAGCCCAGGAGGCAGAGGTTGCAGTGAGTCAGAGGTTGCAGTGAGCCAAGATTGCACCACTGCACTCCAGCCTGGGTGACAGAGCGAGACGCCGTTTCAAAAAAAAGAATCTCTTTATACCAAAAGTAGTATGTTATTTTGAATGCTGCCAGGACTTTCTGCTTAAATGAAGGTTACATAACACTGAAAGGATATGAAATATAACTACCAATTTATGCCAGTAATTAATCCTAAAAGAGCAGACAAAAATTCGGCTTTCATCACTTTACAACTAACTTATATTTATGAATTATTTCTTTTCTCCCCAAAACCTCAGACAAGGTAAATGCCTCGGCTGTATTTTACATATAATTCCAAGGCTAATCTTGAATGTATAACTGACCTTTGAACACTATGGGTTTAAACTGTGTGGGTCCACTTCATGCAGATTTTTTTTTCGGTAACTATATTGGAAAATTTTTTGGAGACTGCAACAATATGAAAAAAACTCACAGGGAAACCACAGCCTAGAAATATTGAAAAAAATTAAGAAAAATGTCATGAATGCGTAAAATATATGTAGATCCCAGTCTATTTTATAATTTACTACCATAAAATATACACAAATTATAAAGTTAAAATTTATCAAAACTTACACAAACCAGACCCTATATGGTTACCGTACATGGTGCCATTTGCAATAGATGGAAATGTAAACAAAGGTCAAGATACAGTACCAAATCACAACTGCATAAAATTAACTGCAGTACATACTGTACCACTGTAATAATTTTGTGGCCACCTACTGTTGGTATTACTGTGAGCTCAAGTGTCTGAAGTATCCCTGACTCCTATCCATGACTCTAATTATCTCCACATGAGCATTCTGTCCTTCCAGTAACAGTATCACAGTAAAAAGTGATCAAAGTTCTCGCATATTGTTCATCATTTTTAGCACAACACTGTAAACCCTGAATAACACCATGAGACCCACGCCAAGTGCCACTAGTAATGCTGGAAGTGCTCCCGAGAAGCAGAGAAAAGTCATGACAAGGAAAAGTTGAATTACTTGATATGTACTTAGACTGAGGTCTGCAGTTACAGTTGCTCACTGTTTCAGACAGATGATTCATCTTACAGATGATATAAACTTATGGTATCAATAAACAGTACAGTATTGTAAATACACAGTCTCTTATGATTTTCTTAGTAGCATTTTCTTTTCTGTAGCTTTATTATAAGAATACAGTATATAATACATATAACGTACAATATACATGTTAATTGACTATTTATGTAATTGGTAAGGTTTCCAGTCAAAAGTAGGGTACTAGTAGTTAAGTTTCTGGAGAGTCAAAAGTTATACAAACATTTCTGACTGCACAGGGTGCTAGTGCCCCTAATTCCCACATTGTCCAAAGGTCAGCTGTATTTTTTACTTGAAAAGTGCCCCAGAATTTTCAAGCTCAGAAATACTTCAAGTTAAAACTAAATCCAATTATTTAGACTAAAAGAAAAAAAAGAGTGAAAGAATTAAGCCACTTTTACAAAAGGATTCAATTTAAACTTAAAATTACAGCAAACATCTAGTCAAACTGGAAGCTATTTAAGAAATGATTCCCCAGCAATAGAGTACCAAGCACAAAGATTACCCAGCACAGCACCTGAAACTGTACCCAGAAATAAGAGCACTAAATAGAAGCTTGAGGAATTCCCTTCACAGAAATCATGACATTCAGCCAACCTCAAGAGACCCAGATTATGAAAACTATGTAAAGTAATTACGGAAACATTTCAAATGAACATGACTTCCCAATAAAGTAGGCAAGTACAGGTTGGTGGCACATAAGTGAATTCAACCTGTGTGGATATTACAGATTTAAGGCAACATCTTCAATGTTCTGCAACATAGCATTCAGAACACTAGGGAGTTTTCAGTGCACAGCTTAGCTTGTCCAAATTTATTTCAGAAGGTAATTAGATCTAAACACAAGCATTCACTAAATTATTTATGTACAGATTCCACTCAAAACACTTACATTACTGATGAACAAGATTAACTGGGACTAAGCACACGCATTTTGCTGAAATTCGTGTTTCAAATTGTTTTCCATTCCACTCTCCCAAGAGTAAACCTAAAACCCTTATTCTTAGAGTTTCACTTTATATGGCATACCAAATATCACTGTTAGCCATGCTAATAATGGATGGCAAGTAAAGCAAAAGACTCAATGAGTCCCAATCATTTTCAAGCATCAGACCACCCATTCATTCAAATTGAGCACTACCTAGGTGTCAGACATATAGTTCACAGCGATGAACAAGACACAGTCCCTGCCTCACATTGTTTATATTCTTGTAGGTGAGGCAGATACCAAGAAAGAAATAAGCGTATTATAACATCAGGTTGTGACTGATAGTGCAATTAATAAAAATAAGGCTGTGACAAAGAATAGGGAGGGTATGCATTTTTAGGTAGGGTCAGAGTTGGCGTTTTCGAGGTAACCATTAAGAAATGTCTATAAGATCACACAAGAGTAACTTATAATGAACATATGCAGGAAATGAAACAGAAAAGTTTCTTGGAAACAAAAGGACGACATTCTATCTACTGCTTTCCATATAACTAAAACATTTTATAGCATGTGGTTTAAGTAGCTTTTACTGTTTTCTCCACTTGAAAAACTTCAAGTCTTTAAATTTAAATCACTAGTTTTAAGAATTAATCTTCTAATTCCTATGCGGGGGAGGGGGATCCTTATAACCTTCATTTAGCTTTGTAATGCCTAACATTAGACAGCTGCACATGGACAGCGTTTTGTTTTCTTCAGAAAGCATTCTTATAAAACAGCTCAACGGGTAAGAATGGGCTCTAAGTCAGAATGCCTCAGTTAAAATTCAGGCTCCTCCTAAAGATATTTGTGTCTTTGAACAAATTATTTGTCTCTCTAGTTTTCACCAAATAGTACCTACCTCATAAGGTTGTTGAGAAGATTAAATATGATATGATATGATAATGCACCTAAAGCATTTAGAGTCTGACAACAAATATGTACTCCAATGTTAGCTATCACTTATGAGGCAACTACTGAGGTAAGATAATTCTTTAATGAGCCTTAGGCAGGTTAATATAGGTTAAGATCACACATGCAGTAAGTGGTACTGACTAGCAAAACTAAATTCAAGCCCAAGGTCTTCAGGCTCCCTAGTGCCCAAGCTGTTTCCACTACCCCACAGAACATTATGTAATTAAAGAACTGGACAATAAAGAACTTGCATAAAACCTTACAGTTAATAAGGTCTAAGACCTGTAGGTCTCCTAACTAGTGACTTCCAGCTTATTATACCAGACCAGATTGTTTCCTTGACAACTCAATGACTCATGCTTAAGAATAATAATTGTCCCACATTTTCCAGTGAAAATGCAGTGTAACATCATGTCTCCTGATAGACAATGTACACTTACTTGAATTCACATAAGTTCTGAAAACTAATGGTAGATGTTACTCAGAGTCAAAATAAAGAAATAAGGGTAAATAACATTCTCTTCTAGTAATTATAGGCTGCTATGATCCTACGGCCCCTATGGAACCTATTCAAAGTGGAAGCTGTCTTACAGGATCTCTCACTGGATTAACTGACATTCTCCTCCTTTGTAAAAATACATGGGCTGGTGTCTTCAGAAAGCTGTTTCTGGCTAGCAGTTACTCTCCTACTCACTTATTTCTATATATCTATCAAACATGAAAATAGAGTCAAAAGGTGTTATTTCTATAAAAATGACATTAAATCCTTTGGAAGGCCTTGATGAATAACTGGAAAAATCTATAAAGATTTTGTACTTGGAGAGTTTCCCAGTGCCTATCTTTTCATTCCACTTTAAAGAAACCAATACTAGAAATTATAGATAATGCTTTTAGAGTACAATCTATGAAAGGAAAATCAGGATAACCTTTATTTTAAGAAAAGAAATCAGTAAAAATAAAAAGGCAAATAAAAGTAAAATCAAATATTTTAAGTGAAAACATTTAAGGTGCACATATATTTTGATTCCTTGCTTTAACCAACGTTTTGAATTAACTAACAAATGGTCCTAATCATGTGGACTATGTAAGAGGGTCTCCACCACACTCTAACATCATTCCTTCCACCAAGCAGCTCCCAAAGGCTCCATGCCACTTTCTTCCACTCTCTGACCATCCCTGAAAGAGGAAAGGAGCAAACTGAAAACTACATGTATCCAATAATGAGTTATCCATCAAACGAAGGAATGCGAGATTTTTTTTTTTTTTTTTTTTTTTTTTTTTTTTGAGACAGAGTCTCACTCTGTCACCCAGGCTGGAGTGCAGTCGCACCATCTCAGCTCACTGCAACCTCCACCTCCCTGGCTCAAGCAATCCTCCCACCTCAGCCTCCCAAGAAGCTGGGACCACAGGCACACGCTACCATGCCTGGCTATTTTTATATTCTTTTTAAAGATGGGGTTTTGCCACGTTGCCCAGGCTGGTCCCAAACTGCTGGGCTCAAGCAATCCACACACCTTGGCCTCCCAAAGTGCTGGCATTACAGATGTGAGTCATCACACCTAGCCAGGATTTAATTATTGTGTTCAACAAATTTTTATTGAGGACCTGCTATGTGCTAGACACTGCTCTGAACTCTTAAAGAGTCATCAATAAAACAGACAAAAAGCCTACCCTCATAGAAGCTATGTAATACTGTGTGTTTGGGGGTTATGTGGAAGAGACAATAAACACAACCAGGAAATTATATAGTATGACAGAAGGTGACAAATGCTATAAAGAAAACGGAGCAAGGTACAAGAATCAGACGTAGGGGAGTGCAGTTTTAAATAAAATAGGCACATCTTTTTAAGAAACTGACATTTAAAAAGCAAAGACTGGACGGAGACAACAAGCCATGCATGTATCTACAGGGTAACAGCCAGTGTAAAAAACAGCTCTGTTTCCTCCATGGCACTTGTCACCTTCTTGCCAGGAGAAGTAAACAGTATATAATTTCCTCATTGATTGTGTTTATTATCTCTTCCTCTTGCCCTCAAACATACACTATTACATAACTTCTATCAGGGCAGAGCTTTTCGTCTGTTTTGTTTATTGATGGAGCCTAAGCGTTTAGGGCAATGTCTGATATGTAGCTGCCCTTAGGAAAGCCATTGGAGCCAGAGAGAAGTAAGCAGAGGGACAATAGTAGCTAACCTTAGAGGTAAGGAGGAATGAGGAGAGTGGAAGTGTCCAGATTCTGTATGGCCTTAAGGACATAAGAACTTCAGCTTTCACTGTGCATAGAGAAAGTCACTGTAGCATTCTGAGAAGATAAGTAATATGATCCAGTTGTTGTGTTGGAAAGACTGCAGGGAGTTAGGGCAGAGGCAGGGAGATCAGTTAGGAGGCTAATTGCATAAATCTAGGTAAGAGATAAGAATGGCTTGCACCAGGCTGGTGAGCAGTGGAAGCAGTAAGTACTGATTGGATTCTGGTTATATTTTCAAGATAAGACAGAGCACAGAATGCCAAGTGTGAAAGAGATAAGTCAGGGATGACTCCAACGTTTTTTTACCTGAATGTTTGATGGAAACATCAAACATCAAACATGTTTGAGGAAAAATATGGAAATTTAGTTGGAGTTGACTACTGCACATCCAAGTGGATAGGCCTAACAGGACATGTGGAAAGTCTGGGTTGGAGATATAAATATGGGAGCCATCAGCATATAAGTATTTAAAACCATGACACTGGATAAGATTGTCAGAGGAATATAAAAAGAAAAGTGAAACAAGGACTGAGCATGTCAACTTTAAGAGTAGAAGATGGAAGATAGAATGAACAAAGCAATTAGGAAGGAGAAAGCCCAAAAAGCAGAATGTCCTGGAAGAAGAGTGCAAACAAATTACATTTAGTGTACAAATCACTTTGCTGAAACCAGATTTAAGTTACGGAAAAGTTCTTAATCTCCCTGTAGTAGCTAGGACGACTCGTAAAATACTAAATCATAACTTTTTTTAGGGTATGTCTTCTAAATTTCCGAGGAATATTATATTTCCTATCAGAGTATCTACTAAAACTATTGTTAGAATTAAAAGTATATCTTGCCTATTTTCTTTTACATAAAACCAATTAAAAGCTTGTACCATTTTTTAAAAAAGAAAAATAGCATAGTTTTCACTGCTACCTCTGTCAAAAACACATTTAAGCACAACAGCTCGGCACACAGTTGTAAACTGTCATTATTTCTCTTTCTCTAGACCTCAGATACAGAAGGTTAAATTAAACCCCTTAGTTCACAGCACATAAGGGTCTTCCCCTTAATGTTTAATTTTCTATTTATAGAGGAGGGAAAAAGGCTTATATTCTCATCTAGACCAATATTTTCCTGGTGATTTGAAAATAAATTACATTTTTTGATTGGGACAAAGTCATGTTCACAGGAACTGAAAGAGGAAGCAATGAAATGCAATTCTCTTTGAGCATGAGTGATCATCAATGTCACTTCTAGAGAAATAGTTACCTGCTTGTATCCTCTAAGTATACTCTGGATTTACCTTCAAAGTCACTAAAAACAGTACAGAGAACAAGCAGGTCATAAGGTGTATTCTCAAATATATGAACGATCTTGCAAAGCACGATTTTTCTCATTTCCTTATTACATATTAGGTCAGATTCCCAAGAGAACCAAAACCTTCCTAGAACCACTTAAGTTCATTAACAATTTTATATTTTAACAAAGTATTGGAGATCTTTCAGGTTAAAACTTAATTTGCTATAAAAATTATAAGCATACAATTAAAAACACACGTTCCATTCAAGTTAAGAAATTAACTTACACATAGGAAATGTATAAGACACATTCAACTTTTAAAAAAACGATTATGATTCAGTATTCTACGTGTCATCTTAACCATGACAGGCTGATTAAGAACTTTTAACCATAACTTAAATTCAAGTTAAGAACTTAACAACAGTGACAATCTTAATATGGGTTCTTTAGAAGTCTCAAAAAGGTTTTCACGTTTTAGGCTCTTTTAAAAAGCCATCTTGACTGATATTAAAAATATAATTATTAAAACGATCTCCCTACCAAAAGCAGATTAAAGCCTATAAACTAGAAGGGAGACTGAAGTGACGCATTTTTAGGGAAAAACACAACATCAAACGGAAGAGACTACTGGTATTAAAAGAATATAGAAAGATCTAAATTGGAAACAAAATCGTAAATGTCTCTTCATAATGCTGACGCTGAATCATTAAGAGTTAAATACTTGTTATTCTTTATAATTTTCAAGTATTAAGAAAATTTTTCAATAGATCTTGTTATATTTTCAAATTCATTATCAGCCTCAAGTAAATCAAGTAGAACACCTTATTCTCTAAGCTCACTTGATAAGGTATTGTTATGTCTGCTGAAGGCTACAAAATTAGAAGAGACATTTGAAACTCAATGTTGGGGTGGGAGGGAAACTCATGAACAGACCCAGCTATTTCAGGTTAGATCCTTAAACTAAAAACAAAAGGAAAAAGGGAAAAAAAAGAGCCTTTTTTTATCAGGCAGCACATCAAATATGAAAGTCTACTGCAAGGCATGTCTACCCAAAATACTCAAGAGTAATTTAGTGTTATTCTTGGGATAATTATCCCAAGTCTCACCAG